>NC_046606.1:1221564-1528127 GCF_011750605.1 Drosophila busckii
AATTAGATACAAGTTTTATATTATATGCATGTACTTGTAGTTTTGGCATGAAATTAAGCAAATTTTTGCGCTGTGAATGTTTAAAAGTTTCTTTTTACACCTAAGCTAGTTAATTATTTGTTAAATATTGTCGCAGCTGCATGCGGTTTACTTTAATTTAGTTAAAATGCAACAATTGTTTAAATATTATTCAACCTAATGTTGACATATGCTTTATTAGTTTTAACTACTACGAGTAATGGAAATATTTGTTGATTAATTTATTTAATTAATGTTTGTACTTAGTGAACTATTGCGGTTGACTGCCTATGAGCGACTCTTCCTGCTTTTGTTTGTCCAGTCTGCGCTGACAGTCGCGGTATTTGCAGCATTTTACATTTTCGGCTCGTTTCTGTAATCAGCAAAAATAAAAAAATTTTATTGTCGTACCATTTAGTTAACTTTAAGCTTATGCCTGTGCTATAGTCTGTAGTTAATAACAACCATTATTTTTTATGGTTTTATGCCTCAATAAAGTTACACTTATTATGGGTTTCATGATAAACGTTTTTACCCTCAACATTTTAGTACGTTGATAAATGGTCGTCATGTCCTTCTTTAACTTCATCAGCTTAACTTGGTAGCGCTTCACATTGTTCAACTAAACGTAAGGAATGTTCTTAAGTATTTATCAGTTGAGTATATGTATAATATGATTTACCATTTCAGTTACCTCGGCCAGCTCACTGGCGTCTAATTTATACTTTTCCTTCGACAGATCTATATATATTTTATTTTGCTTGCCACTGTAAAATAGCATGTATTATTTATCATTTCAACTACCTTTACTAGCCAGAACTTATGTACATCAACTCCTTGACCTGCCCTCGCGCTCGTTCTATGGGCGGCTCAACTACTTGCAGCACCCCATCGGATAAGTTTAAAGCGGCCATGCTAGCGCTACTCTCATTTGTTGCTGCCTCTTTGGGCGCAGCGTTATTATTGTCAGTTTGAGCATCTTGTTGCATGTTGTCTGTTTGCTCTTCATCCAACTTATGCATAACACTACAAAAATGCATATACATACCTTTCTACAACTAAGACTCTAATTAATCAGATTCATTTATTAATTTTACCTGTTCAAATTGCTACTTTTCAACATCGTGAAACGAATACAAAAATCAATAACAGCTGTGTATTAATAGAACTGAAAGTATCGATACTTTCTGCGATAGCTCTGTTGACCCTACAGTTCTCAAGATAAGTGCACACTGCTAACTTTACAGCGTCGCATAATAGCGCAAATATAGAACTACAGGGTGAAAACAGCTGTTAGTTTGCTGCGTTTACCATAAAAAGTTAATTAATCAAAACGTGCTGTGCTGTTTATAATCGTGGTAAGAACAAAATAAATTGCATTAAAAACAATAGGCTATTTTCCTCTTCGCAGTTGTGAAGAGCAGATTTAAAAATTGTTATAGTTTTGTGTACGCGACAAAATAAACAATCAACAGGTATGTACAAGTTGTAAGCTGCATGTGCTTTTTAAGGTATAATATATTAGGAGTATTTATATGAAATTAAAGTATATGAGCTTAATATAAATTGGGAATAAGGGACTAACGATATAAGTTAACAAATATTCTTAGGTTTTACCGCACAAAACAACGCTGATAAAAGCCGGCATTATTGGCTCAAGAAGTGATATCTACATACATAACATATGTAAGTATGTGTGTAGGAGTGATAGCCATAAAGGCTAGTTCTTAAATAATATTTATCTATAACTTTTCAATTTCAGATTATCAAGAAACACAATGACAGTTATGCCTAATGCAAATAACATTGATAATTTACAAGCTTCAGTAGAATTTTAGTAATCACTAAATAATTGCTATCTGTGAAAATACAATTTTCAAAATGTTGACGCCACTCACAGACCTAGGAGGCAAACAAAAGACAAAGGGAATTCACCGGAAAACGCGATAAAACTCAACATCTGTGTCTAATGTTTTTGTTCAGGCAGAAAACACAAATGTTTCGGCTTATCGCGAAATTTTCCAAAGGTCAAAGTTATTAGTTTGCCTGCCTGAAAAATGCAGCTACCTGATCAACTATAAAACTAGGCTTCAACTTTGGAACTGTCTGCATTACAAGCATTGTGCTTAGCCTACCAACATCGCGTGCTCGTCCTGGACTCAGCTGCAGCAGATGGAAGCTAAGCATAAACAGAGCTATGGCCCAAGCACAGGCACCAGATCCCAACGGGAAGCTGTATTGGAAACTGCCTGGGACTTAGCATCAAAGGACATCGCTTGTCCTGCACACTTGTAATGTCAGCAAAATTAGTAACAAATTGTAGTCAATTGTAAATTTTAGTTAATTTGTATATAGTCAATATTATATAGGCTCTCAATTGTATATACATTTAGGTAGACAACAAATTTTTTTAGTCAAATTTACATTTATTTTTGTATATTTATAAAATATACGTGATAATTGTTGCAATTAAATGTAATTTACAAAACTAATTTATATGTTATACAAATACGTTGCAAATTGTTATGTTTATGTACATATATAATAAAAAGGACAAAAATCCTTCAGGCAACCCAATGAAAATGGCTTTTAATTGTAAAACGTAGGACATGGACATGGTTTTTAGACCCCTGCTCCTTGAGTATACTTCCAATTCCAAAAAGACATGCATATTCGTAATCCTTGGCATCAAATCTATCGATCTGCATTCAAGGATTTTTAAAATTGCACAAAAAATATTTTGAAAAAATTCATGGGAGGTTAGTCGCAAAAAGTGACCAAAAAACACAAAATATCCTTTTTCTCAGAAACTGCAAGGACTACAGGGATGTACTTTGGCATACAAGTAGTGCTCATCAAGACCTTCAGAATATACCAATTCAAAGGCCGAATGTCCTTGACAGGAGCTGAGAAAACAGCTTTTTTCGTCTACAGAAAATACGCTATATCTCCCGTATCCTTTGCAGGATCAGGATAAAATTAGTGCCAAACGATGTTGTTTCCAAAGAACTATAGACTGACCAACGGACATCGGGATCGTCCTTGTAGTTCCGGAGATAATGACCATTTTGTGTTTTTGGCCATCTCCTTGCGACTTGGAGCTGAAAAATTTCCAAGTTAATGGATAATTAGATGACCCCATATTGTTTTTGATGCAGATCGAAAGAGTTTCGTCCTGTGAGTGTCGCAAACCAAAAATTTTGGAAATGCGGCAGGATACGGAAGAGCTATGGCCAATTTTTTCAGCAGAATATATGAATATTTTCTCAAAATTGCAAGGATCAACACTAAGATAGCTTTATATGTTTAAAACATTTTTTTAATGTTCAACAATAATTACATTGCAAGTTAATTAAGTGAAGCTCAAATTAATATCTAAACTATTACTAGACAATTGTATGCTGCGTGTTTGTGTTTCGTTAACTTGTTGTTGGTGTTGTTGTCTGTGTGATGTGATTGAACACAAAATCTGGAGCTAAAAAGTATATATATAATAGCTATATAACTTAGAAATCAAATTTGTACTAACTTAAATAATTGGGTTTACATTTTGGGGGTTTTGGCGAGAACATAAATTAAATCACTTAGTTGCAACGCTACGCTTGAGATAAATAGTTGGCCAAGCCTAGAAAGTTAAAGCTTTATCCCTTTTTAAAGTCTAACAAATCAGCTAATGCTGCGGCCTTGCCAGTGTCATCCTTCTCCAGCTCAGCGCGAGTGCAGCGACCACAACAGTCTGCTGAGGGGCGATTCTCGCATTCACCTATCGCGGGTGGTTTAAAGTTGGGCGTCCAGGGACCCAGACTGCCGCTGGCATAAAAGTCCATGGGATAGGCATTAGTACGTGGAGATGAATTGTGCGGCGTCCATTCCACATCGCCCAGCACCACCGAAAGCTCGTAAGGATTTAACAGCGGCTGCTCAAACGCCGAGCCCCAGTCGATGCTTAGACGCGGGCAGGCAACCTGTACAAAGGCATCAATGTCGGCAAACAGCGCCAGCTTTTGTGGAAAGATTTCAGACAGCAAAATGGTCGTGGTGGCTATGCCCTTGGCATGCAGACGCTTCTCCAGAAAACGATGCACACGTGCGCTGCCCTGACGTCCAAGTGTGCCCAAGATGATGCCAATGCGACGCGCCTGCTTGGCACGCTGCACGGCTGAGTAGCGTATATCCTGCATGGCCAGGTGATCATACTGCTCCACTGTAAACTTTTTCTCGTAGGGGTCATATTTGTACGCCTGGTGGGTGAGAGTTAAAGTGAGCAAGAGCTGGTAGATTGTAATAATGCAATTTCTTACCTTAAGCAGCGGATTTGCAATCATGGCAGACTCAAGATGAAAGCGTCCATCACCCAGGTAGATAATCATTTTCGCTGTTTCAGGCAGCTGCGGTGAAGTGCAGCCCAAAATTTCACCTGGAACTAAGGGGCTTCGCCTGCGGCACTAACACGTCATAAGCCAGCTGCCTTTAGCTCTGTAGCAGCCGCTTGCAGCGTCGTGACGAACTGTATTGTGCTAACCAAGGCTATTTGTCCGACTTCGGGCTTGAAGTTAAGCTTAACAGAATCCAAGAAATGCAGCGGATCAATTTTGATATCCACAAATATGTACAACACCTTAATGCCGCAGGTTTGATCGACAGGTATGAGACAGCTGTGTCCATAATGTACCAACAGATCTGCGCCCAAGGCCTGCGCCGTATAGTCATCCACACAGCAAGCGCCATATGTAACATCACCCATGATAACCGTATCGGCACTAGTAAATCGTTCTATAATGTCGCTAATGACCATGGCGTACATCAGCAGTCCCTCGGGCAGCTGCAGCGCCACACGCTTTGCCTTTGTTTCCTTTATGCGCCAAATAGTTTTGTGCAGCTCAAAGTTATAGTTGGATGGCAGGCGGTCGATAGCTTGTTGCAGTTGTGGATCATCTAGAAGCTCTTGTGGTATGCGATTGATGCGTGCCTTGGGCTTAAACACTTTCTTGGGCTTAGCGCGTATGACCACCACCTCATTGTTGTTGTTGTTATTGGAGCCACTTAGCTGCTCGCTGGGTTGGACAAGGTCCAACATGTTGAACTGCAAAAGGCAAAAATTTAAAATCTGAAATTTACCACACCCACCCTAATTATGTCTTCTCAATATTTTCTTTGTTTTGTTTAATATTAAGACGCAGTTAAGTTATTGCTTACTCACACACAAGCTTAGTAGAGATAATAAAATAAATAAATATTTTATAGCCTAAGCAAAATTGATCAGTCTTTGAAAGAAAAATTTTCAGGTGTACGTGACTTCAGGCAGGGCGTAAAAACTGATTGCAAATGCAACAAGAAATGAGTAAACTCAGCTTAATTTAGCACAAAGCACTTTATTTTGGTCAGCTCTAATTATTGTTAACTGCAGCTTGTTTTAAACGCTCACCTTCACTTTAGAATTTACTTTAAGCGCCAAGGTTTTTCTTAGCTGCACTTCCGCTACGTTCACTTTGACGTTATGTTCTTGTTGTTGTTGTTATTGTAGTTACAGCCTGTTATTTGCTGTTGTTGATTATTTAATGAGAGCACGTGTGTGCATTAATTCACAACTAAATACAAAATGTAACTAAACTAATGCACAGCAACCTTATCAGCTCGACGTTTTGAATTGAATGCGTTTGCACAGGGGTTGGTGTTGCCTTTTGGTCACTGAACTTTTGAAGCATGCAACGCCATTGATAACTGTTTCTGAGTCACGTAGGCCAAAAATGTGCAACATGTGTACATACTTTATACCTGTACGCGCGAGTTTTCAAAAATGTACAAGCAACATGACAATTCTTTTATGGCATGCTTAATATTGTAAACACACTTGACTAATTTGTTTATATTTTCAACTTACTTTAATTATTAAGTAACAGGCAGTAACAACAAATAGAAACTTAAGTTATTCTCAAACTAGGGCTGCCCACATCGCTTTTTTCCCGATAAATTTGTCGGTATTTGTTTCACACACACATGCAATATAGTTTGTTCGATTTTGCGAGCAGTGACTCTCAAACTGGAGAGTCGATACTCTCAAACTACAAGCGAGCATATATTTAATGCAGTTGGCAACGCAAGTGCTTAAATTTGAATTTATATTTTATTCAGCTTGTAATATTATTACACAACTAAACTAGAGCTATAGCATTATATGATTCTATAATTTTGAGCTTTCTGCCTCCGACACATCAGCTTCCTCCGCATCCTCTGCAAATTAAAATAAAATTAGAAAATAGACTATAATAGTACTAAATACAACTGTTCACCTACGCTTGCCTCCAGGCAGACGTCGCTGACGTTCCTGCTCCACAGCTGCAAAGTATTCACTGGCCGCTTGCTCACAGGCGCTGGCAAAGGGAGCCATGTTAACTTTGCCATTCAACATGGTCAGATCCGCCTGCTCCTGACCATGAGCCTTAATTTTCAGCTTGCTTTCGCGCGACTTGGCTTCCAATATTTTCTCGCGACGATTCTCCCGCTCAAACATCTGTAAGACTTGATACAGTTAATGGTGTACATATTTTAAATAACTAAAACTTACCGCAGTTAGCAGCGGCTTATCATTCTTGGCTGACATGACCATATTGTCGGATACTTCGATAAGAAAGGTGGCGCCCAATTTGCTGCCGCAGCTAACGAACTTTCCATTTTCATTGGTGCGCACACAATACAGCGGCTCATCAACAAACTTTCACCGTTAGTACCAGGCTCGTTTTGCTGCTGCAGCAGATCCCAAGTATCCAGGACGCCATCCATGCGTGTAATAAAGAATTGGGAAACTCTAAAAAAATCGATAAGTGTATTTGAAATCAAAAATGGCTGTTGGTGCCTACTTGGTATAACTCCAGGCGCCATCTGTGAGCATGGAGGAGCTGCTCTTGGTCCAAATAATAGAGCTTTCACGGCAATCCTCTGACCAGATGCGGGCACACCAGTCACCCACAGTAAGAAAGTTCTTGACAAACGCCGGATTACGTGTAATGGCATAAACAGGACCTAAGTGACAAATCATCTGGCAAGGCAAAAGATGTATATGAAAAGTTGATGATGCAATGCTGGAGTAGTTACCCTAATCTGTATTTTCTCCGTTGGCGTCTTGCCCTTGCGATTGCAGGAGAAGAGCATGCCCATTTCAGTGCCAGCCATAAATCTGGTTGGTATGGTCGTCTCATACTCCAGCACAGAGATGCCATAAGAACGCGATAGATTCTGCTCATCGCTTTTTATTGGATCCATTAGCAAGCGATCCAGCGGCTCGGTTAACTTGCGCGTATCCCACCAGAGCACTTGCCCATCAGAGCCGCCAGAGAAAAACTCTGTGCCGCTCTTTGAGTTGTTCCAAAGCACTGAGTTGACTGGATCCCGATGACAGACCTCACGTTCGCTAATCACAACCGGATGCTTGCCATAACGTGTATCCCAAGCAGCGACTGTACCATTGTACATGCCGCTGACCAAGCTAGTAGGATCCTTCTGATTGTACTCCAAGCAGACACAAGGCACCTTGGGCTCGAGCGTAAGAAACGGCTCATTGGGATTCTCCACCTCCCAAATATAAGAATTGCAACGTTGTCCCGTCTTATCACCCTGAAATTTCATATCACAATGGCTAACAGCCATTTTAATGCCGCCATCTGGCGACCAGGACAGATGCTTCACTGGCACCTTAATCGGATTCGGATCACGGTAGACATTCACTGTGCGCGACTTGCAAGGCTCTGGCAACGGAGCTGGATCCATGTTCTCGAAATAGTTCTCATAAATATTAACAGCATTATTCTGATTCAGATAATGCTCCATGGGTTTGGTTAGATTCATAACCTGCGTTATGTAATTCTCATCCTTTTCAATCTTACGCTTATAGCGCACCGTTTGCTCCGGATCCTGCATATTGATATCCTTTGGCCAGCCGCCCTCATTGTGGGTTATGCCTGTGCTCTTGTAGGTAGCGCGCTCCGTGTTGGCCACGCTCAGCGAAGTTTGCCCAGCGTATTGTGTAACACGGTCCACAGGATTCTTGAGTATGTAATTCTTGACCAGCTCGGGATTGGAGTTTTCACTAAACACCACTTCATCCTTATCCTCAAAGTGCACGCGTGCTCCAAAGGTGCGACGTTCCTTCTTAAAAATATATTCCATGTTGAGCAGAACTTATAATTACGACTGCACTAAGTATACATTGGAAAATACACAAAGGATAAAGTTGTACTGGTTACTAAGGCAACCAACGTTTGTTTGATCAATTACGTTATCGGATTTGCTGCATAAATATTCAAGATTTTTATTTTACAACATAGAAATATGATAGATCATGCATAAGTTAATGCAGTTTACAAAAATTATAATAATATGCAATCAGCTTAAATATAGATAGAGATAAAATCAATGTTTTATGCATAGGAGCCGTTAAATGAAAATAAGTTTTAGCTTCGACTGCTGTATAATACAAACTTTAGCAAAGCTTTTGCTCTACGGACACAACTACATTTGAAATATTTATGCATTACATACTATATCTTAGCTTATGCGTTTTCAAAGATATTTGTTCATGACTTTGTTTTTGTTTTGAAAATATTTGCTTAACAATTTTTCGATATACTTATGCTAAACAATTGTAGACTGACTGTGGATAATTTTATTTGTTGCTGATATAGTTACAATCTGTAAGTTTAAACTGCATTTGTTTGTTTTATTTATTTTTTGTTAGGTGTATTCGTTACTAGCTTTGCTTCCTTGCAACATCACATGATTTCTGTTTAATGTGTAAATAGAGTTTTTTCTTGTTTTACAATTTTTACTTTTACTTTATTAACAAATGGACAAGCATAACTGGTAACTGGTTTAAGCTTATGTAGCACCAAAAGCAGCTGACAATAAAAATTAACGTTAAAACGTAACTACGCTTAATTGCTAACTAAGATCGTTTTATCGCTTAAAAAAATCTTCACTTTTTTTTGATTCAAGAGTTTGCTAACTGTATTGTTTAAAATAGTTGTTGTTGCTCAACGAAAAATTATTACGTTTTTGTATTGTTTTCTTTGTGGCAGTTACAATTGCATCTTGTTTAAAATACCGTTAATATGTATACGTATATAGTTTTGTAGAATTCAAAATTGTATAATCGTTTAAGCCCATAAACTGAGCTTCTAATTGAGAAATCAAGAAAAACTAATAACAAATAACTAAAAAATACAATAGTTAGTGTTGTTAAAACTTTATCACTTTGCGCTCATTGCCTCTCGCTCCCTGTTCTCACTCCCTCTCACTCTCTGAAACTTTAACCCACAAGTTATCCAAGTAAGCAACTTTGCTCGCTGCATGTCTCTCTCTCTCCCAAAAACAGTTTTGGTCAGTTACATTAAGTCTTCGTGGCTTTACAATGAGAAATACTTTAAGAACTGTGCAGGCGGCACAGGCTGTGCCAAGGCCAGCTGACCACCAGCATCCTCCACGCGCTGCTTGTAGTCCGGACTCTGATCCACAATGCAAGGATGTCCATCGGAGGGCCAGAAGAGGCAGCAGCAGGAGCGGCACAGCGCCAGCACCTCAGCGTATTTGTAATCATCATTCACGCCATAGGTGCGACGCAACAAATGATAGATCTGCTTCCAGTCTTTGGTCTCGCCCATTTGCTTAATCTTATCCAAATCCAGAATGGTGTTAATCTGCGCCTGGTTAAAGTGAAAGCGTGTTAGCTCACGCCAAATGCGCTGCTCGGACACCAGACGCGCCATAGTCTCCCAGGCCTGAGCAGCAGACTCCAGATCACGATGATCGGCTATGCAGAGAATAATCTCACGCACACACTCCTCGGGCAGCTCATGCAGCTGTGGACGCACCTGCGGATCAGGCTGCAAATACAAAGATTAGCAAGGCACACACATGGCAGGGATTTGAGTACAACTAACCTGCTTAATCTCAATCTGACTGGCCACGCGCTGGATGCGCTTAATGCGAGCCAAATGCTCCTGCCACAGATAGGTGCTGCCCAGTGGCTTGCCCCAGCACTTTTGATTCTCCTGGTTAACAATATGCTCCAGCTTCAAGGCCAGACCACGCAGCACATTCGGATGCTGCTGACTGTCGTTGACTGTAGTAAATAGAAAAACTTGAATTAAGGCTTACTGTTCCAGCTTGCTTAACCCACCATGTGAGGCCACCTCCTCGACCATTTGCAGCAGCTGACGCTGTGCGCTGCCGGGCAGACTGGCAATGCCCTTGTTGGACACCAGCAGCAGAAATGCGCAGATATAGTGAAAACGCTTGCGATCACGCACCGAACGACGAAAATCCAAACGCTTTACAGCCTCGCTTAACCCATTAAAGCCTGCAATTTCACGTGTGCAGCGTATGGTTATATGATAATGCGGTGGCATTGGTGTCTCTGTTTCGGCTTCCTCTTCGTCGTCACCCTGGCAGCTGCTGCCCGAAGAGCTGTGACTGCAAAAGCAATTGAAAAATCGGAAATGTTTGGTTACCAGTTTTTCTTGTCTACGGCTTTGAAGTTTGTAAACGCTTTTAAACTGCTTTTTAAAAGACGGAAGTTGTCTAGTTTGCGTGTTTATTAAATTAAGCATTACGCTAAGCCGAGTCGAGTGTCAAGTTTTAACTAATTACAATGTTGCACAATTGGAATTACGTTAATCGTTGCGCCCCAAAAAATAAATCGCATAATTTTGGCTTACAGTTTCAATCTACGAGCGTTTACTGTAGCCTGCCAAACTTATTTACTGTCAACTTCAATTGCAGCTGAGTGATAACTAAAGTAACAAGGGACACACACACACTCATACTAACGCCCAGTGGAAATTGTGACCCAGTTTTGGTATAAAAACTGAAACTGAAAATGCAGACGCCCAAGGACATGCCCTCATTGCCTCATTGCCCAGCTGAGTGAAAAGCCAGCGCATAGTTGAGCATATGGAAAATGGTCAAGGCGCATCGATCTGACTTACCTTGAGCTAGGGATGTGTGGCTATTAAAATATGGAAGCTATATCTAAATTATAGGCAGCCAAGCTCGAAAGTTCAACAGATAAGCAAAGCTCTGCAGTTTAGGGATGCGCGAGAGAGAGAGAGAGAATAAACTAGGTCAACGACTCAATAGCACAAGAGCGAGTTCGAGTGTGTCAAGTTAAGGACTTATGCTTGTCTCTTAATTTTCATAAATAATAAATGCTTAATATATATTATTTAGCTAGATAGCAAGTGCAAACACTTTGCAGCTACGACAGCTATACAATTTATATATATAATATAATTATAGCCGCTTTAAACAAAGAAATTGTTGCTGCTGCTGTGACTTTTGCAGTCAACAGACTCCAAGTGCAATGTTGTCCAGCGATGCATATGATTGCCATGCCAACCAGAGCAGCTTGGCTGGCTAAGTTAGACAGACAGAGAGAGAGAGACAGGCCGACGAACCAAAACCACGTGATTCATATAAATCAGTCAACGACGTCATCATCAAGCGTTCATTTACCTTCGCAGGCAAATTAAACAACAATTTTTAGAGGCCCAGAGAGGCTGGCAATTTGCTTTGCTATTTTTATAAACCTGCGACCTTTTTGTTGTTGTTGTTTTTATTTCAACATAAATTATTGTTGCATGTTGCACACACAAAACTCAAATTCTAAGTCTAAATTTAGTGGAAGTTGGAAGCTATCACATGTCGCTGTCGCTCTCAGTCTCAACAGCAACTGCAACATAAAGAGATATTTATAGACTGGGCTAGGAGTTGTGTGTCTATTTTGTTGGCTAGTGAAGAAGAAGTTAAGCAGCGACAGCAGCAAGTGAAGTTAACGCTGGTTACGCAGCACTTCAAGCATATAAACAATAATGTGGGTGCTAACTTTAATGCCAAGCAATTGTTACACTGCGCTACAGCTGCGGCTTAAAACCGATTACACTTGCCCATTTATGTTGTCTAGTGTTTTCAGCATTTAACGGAATTGAACACATTTCCATTGGCTGCATTCGATAATCTCAAATGCTCGTGTATAAAACAAAGGCAAGAAAGCAAGAAACAGAAAGCCAATTCCAAAGGCTAACACTGTTCAGTGGTAAGTGCAGTGAAAGTGGTCCAAGCACGTACGTGTAGCTTTGTATATATGTGTGTGTGTGCACTTTGCTTCTTTTTTGGTTAAATATATTTATGCAATTTTGATTTCTTAATTAAGATTTCCATGCAATTGCATTTTTAAATGCAGGAAAACGTAGTACTTATAAAAATTGTAACACAATTATGCAAAAATTTAAAATACAACGTAATAACTTGAAAGTTTTTTCCTATTTAACTTTGGCAGTTAAAGTGTAGAGCAAGTAAGCCTTGAGCTTTTGAAACTTTCACACACACACACCCACGCACTTTCGTCTAAACTTGACCGACTTTTGTGTCTTTGACTTAATTGCATGTAAATTCTTGTAAGGCTGCTAAAGCTGTGTCCTTAAAAAAGTTGGCAGCATGAAATCCAAAACTCTATAAACTTAAATTTTCCAAACTTCCGCATATTACGCAAGCCTGACAACATATTTAAAAATAGTTTTCTATGCTGCGCTACATTAAAAATCTTTTTTCATTTATGACTTGTCAAAATAATCACTTAAAATGGACTTGAGTCTCTACAATATTTTTAGCTTCAGACATTTTCGTTGCAGTCTGTTACGCTTTGCTTGAATATAAAAGATAGAAATACATAAATCTAAAAATTGCTCTTGGGTCACAGCATTTTCATGCATAATGAGTGTAGAAATTATTTAAATTATATTAAATTGCGTCGAGTGCGCGTTAAGCTTTTAGTTTAAAACGTAAAAAATATATTTCTACAACTTTCTGTTTCGTTTCACTGTCAGTAACTATATAAAAAGTAATTTGGAGCGATTGCAGTCATTAAAGCAGTTCCCTCTCCCTGCCCTTTCCCTTACCCATCATCAGCTGATATTTGCTTTCACATTCATTTTAAGGTGATTTTATTTGGGCAATTCTTCAAGCCAATTATTAACAGTTAACACAGCAAGTTTTATTTTCTTTTGATTGCAAGATGTAATAAAATTTGAGAATTATTATGGTATTAAAAGACAACATCGATTGCCATAATGTTATATTTTCCAGCTTGTAATTTCAAAACAAAGAAATCCATATTGCTCAAAATTTACATGACTGATAAGCTACGCATGTTTTTAGGTCGCAGCTCGACCTTGCTATTAATTAGCTAAAACATATAGCAGTTCCGCTGGCCTTGGCCTTTTAATCAGTCACATTGACTTGAAAGTTATCTAAGCGATAAACAAATTGCGCAGGATGTATTTTAGCTTCGATACATGTGCTTTATGTAAATAAAGCAATCCCAAAACTTAACCCACTTTGGTTTACAACATTTTCAACACCATTTTCTTTGTCTTCGATTATAGTTTGATTTCGTTAACTCACCGCTTGCGTTTGCCTCCACACTCGAGCACCTTTTTACGCTCCCAACCTTCGTCGGTCTTGACCCAAGCCTCGCCAGGTGAACGAAAATCTTTCGAAATGAACGCCATTGTCTGTTTTGTTCGATTAACAATTAACTTTTAGCTATTTATTGTTTATGATTATTTTATGCGGACGGCTTTGAGAGTCTCCTAAGTAACTGTCAGCTGCAATAGAAAGAAAAACGTCAATTTCACAATGTTATATTTTTATGCAATTTTCAATCACACACTCTAAAATTTGTTGCGCATTTTCCCTCACTCGAAGCAAATCAAACCACATTCAGTGTTACCCTACACAAAGCTATTTTGCTTTTATTTGACTGTTTGCTGCCTAACAAAGCGTGCTTCATTTAAAGCACGAAATGGATAATTTAAGTAAATGTTTAAATAAATTAATTTCAAGTAGTTTTATTAATAATTTGTATTGCTTTGTGCTGCGCACTTGTTAGAGCATCAGAGTGTTCACAACTTTATGTCATTGCGGAATCAAAACAAAACGTAAACGAGCCATATAAAGACAAAGCTCTTCAGCCTCAGAGAGAGAGAGAGAGAGCTCCAACAACACACACAAAGAAATCAAGAGAGCGCGAGAGCGCGCATTTGCTACCAGCTGTTAGCTGAGTTTATGGTTTGAATACTGTTGGAGGCTTGTTTGGGATACAAGTGTATATGTGTGTGTGTGTAGCTGTTGTGGGTACACAGCTGATTTCTGCAATTACGCGTTTGTTTTGCTTTTGTTGTTATAATTTCAGCTTTTCAGTTTTTTATTTTCAGCACGCAATCAAAAAATTTCGTGTTTTAACATTAGAGACATGCTTTGTGCATTTATTTCCGCAATTAAGTCATAATTTCAATTTCACACACTTTGTGTATAATAAATCTTGCTATGTATGTTCGTTGCCTAATTAAAACAAAATAGAAAAAGTTTTTTTTCTATCGTTGCACATTTACTTTTGTTTTTACGCACTTTAAATTGGCTGCTCTGGACATGCAGTTGACGTACCAAGTTGCTTTTATTTAGCAATGGCAGTGGCAACAGCCCAGCTAATATTTACGGACGCTTTTTGAAATAATAGCACTCGAACTCTGCGTAAATTACAATGCTCCACTAGCTCAAACAAATGCTGACTGGAGCTCCAAAAAGAAACGCGCGCGCACTCGTTAACGACTAACACACGAATGTGTGCTCCAAGTCCAAAGTAGTGTTTACATAGTAATGCGTATTAGGTATGTGCATTTCAAACGTTAAAAACAAAACTAAAACTCACTCATTTTGCAAACTTTGTCAATTGCCCTTTTTCTTGTTTTCCCGTTACTTTCGAATAATTGTTCAAATTAGCACATATTATCCAGATTCTTGCGAGTAGTGCAGCAACAGAAGTGCAATAAGAGTGAGCGGTGCAGCAACATTGGTGTGAGCAAGAAGTCCGATGCTCGCCGTTTTAAGTTTTATATCGAACTGTTATCGAATAAATCGACGAAACTGTCAAACTACAACCATTGTGAACTTGTTCTTTTTGTGATTTGTTCACTATTACAACAACAATTTGTCAGGCGAGAGCAAAGGAAAATATATAACCTGAATTGAATAACAATGTCTGCATCGGAGCAAGCCCCAAAGATCAAATACGGAGAAAGCGCACCCAAGCTGGACAGGGCCCAACTGCAGTTCATGAAACTGATTGAGGAACAAAATTTGGACCGCGTGCAAAAGCTAAAACGTGTGCGCAGAAACAATTTGCTTACAGCCGGCGCCCTAGGACTCTCAGTGCTGGCCATATACGGCTACTCTATATTCTCGGTGCAGCAGGAAAAGTTCTTGGACGACTTTGAGGAGCCCAAGAAGGTGACCGACCAACTAAGGCGGCCACTTTACTGTTACATTTAGATTAAGTTACTTTTCAACAAACTCGGAAATCGTTGCACAATCAAAACTAAAAGTAAGTAACGGTAAATGTGCAGAAGCACCTATTTAATTCATTTTCCTTTTGCCAGATGTCACAACCCGCAGCGCGCGTGCTAAGCAGCGGCATGAGACTGCCACCATTGCCTACCATACGAGAACTGGTGAAACTATATAAACTGCAAGCCATGAAGCAACTCAGTCAAAACTTTCTAATGGACGAGCGCCTTACAGATAAGATAGTCAAGTCAGCGGGCCGCATAGATAGCAATGACATAGTGCTGGAGGTGGGTCCAGGTCCGGGTGGCATAACACGTTCCATACTGCGTCGCCAACCGCAGCGTCTGATGCTCGTAGAGAAAGATCAACGCTTCGGCGAAACACTACAGTTGCTGCGAGAGTGTGCAGCTCCACTAAACATCCAATTGGACATCTATCACGAGGATATTTTGCGCTTTAACATCGAGCAACATGTGCCAGACACAACGCAGCGACTACATCTTATAGGCAACTTGCCCTTTGCCATCTCTACGCGCTTACTAATCAATTGGTATGCAGATCTGGCAGCTAGACGGGGCGCCTTTCGACGCAATGACACCTGCATGACGCTCACCTTTCAGAAGGAGGTAGCCGAACGCATCTGTGCCCCGCTGGCTAGCGAGCAGCGCTGTCGTCTTTCAGTTATGTCTCAAATCTGGACACAGCCCGTGCTCAAGTTTATTATACCCGGCAAGGCGTTTGTGCCCAAGCCACAGGTTGATGTAGGCGTGGTCAAGCTTATACCACTCAAGCAGCCCAAGACACAGTTGCCCTTTTCGCTTGTCGAGCGCGTTGTGCGTCATATATTTAGCATGCGTCAAAAGTATTGTCGTCGTGGTTATAGCAACTTGTTGCCTCCAGAGGAACGCGAGGAGCACACACATTTGCTGTTTGAGCGTGCCGATGTTAAGGATACACTGCGTCCTTTCGAGCTATCTGTAGAGGAGTGCCTTCGTCTTGCAACTGTTTATGCTGAACATGTTGCAGCTTATCCTGAGGTAGCCAAATATGATTATCGTGCGCCCAAGTAGCGTCAGCTGGAGAGCATCATGTAAGTCAACGATTTCCAAGTTTTATTCGTTGTTGTTTTTGTGTAAAAAATTGTATATTGCATAAGTCGTAAGAGAAAGACTATTAAATATTGTTAAAATGCTTAATACAAAGTGTGCGGACGGAATGCAATTTGTAGAGATTCAAAGTAAGGCACTTTGTTAAACCTGGAAATGGTTTACAGTAGACACATCTTGGTCAGCAGCAGGAGTACAACAGCGCCAGCCGCTAATGTAGAGCTCTTGAGCGCGCCCGCGCCATTGCAACGATGATCGAGGAAGCAGAAGCAGAACGTTGTATCTGTGAAGTAATCGCGCTTCACATCATGCTCCTTGATGGTGTGGTTGACATAGTGCGCCAGACGCACATCCTTGGCAGCGGGTCTGCAGCCCTCGTATTTGTCTGCTGGAATATCGGTGCGGAAGCTCAAAGCACTAAGGCAGTCCCGTGTTATCGTCTCCCTGCCTTCACGTCGTTCTGTTACCTTTACGCACACATCATTGCTTTCGGGGCATTGCTCACCCAGAAAGCCAATGCCGCGCCAGTTAAAATGATCCGCACAGCCAGGTGTTGCAGAAGTGCAGCGGTAACACCAAATGGCAGCACCTGTTGATTAAATTTGATTTAAAGTGATGATTTAAGTTGGTTTTGTTTACAATATGCTGCTTTTCTTCTTCTTCTTCAGCTAAATTGATGTACCTTCGTGTATTAAAGCTGCAAGTAGCAGTAGGACAGTAACTTGAACGTAAGTTTGCATTTTAGAATGTTTTTGATTTATAAGACCAAAAGTTAAACAATTACAAACGCGTTTTTAGACAAAATAACACAAATTAACAATTAAGCTAGAGCAACGCCCTTAACACAAAGTGGATGAGAGTGTGTTGTTTACTTTGCATGCCGCCACATTTGTAATAGATGGACAGTTCCATTGAGTTGGGCGCCAAATTTAAAAAACAAAACTGCCGTGATTTATGTATGTTTAATATGAGAAAGGTTTAACATTCGTTTTGCAATTCATTTCCGACCGAGTTGTGAACTTATTTTTGGCATTTCCTGCAGTATATATATGTTAAAAGCCTTTAGCTAATTGAAAATTCAAATTAGCAAAGCAATAAACATTTATTCGTATTTGGCGAACGTATTTAGAGTATACTTTATATGTATGGTATGTGTGTTGTTTGCCAAATTAAAAGCAATGATGAATCAGTCGACTGGGCAATTGAAGAAACCGTTCGTTTGTTGACAAAATTCCTTAAATAGACGGGTAGACATAAGCGTAATTCCAGTGGTCAATATTGGCGTGACGCAGAGAGATGTTCAAATATGGAAATGACGAAAGATATTTAGCTTTGGGCTAAAACTGGTGCAGAGCTAATACCGATTATAAACGCAAATTTATTATCTTCTGTTTTTTATTATTATTGAGTTTTTTATGGGTGTTTTTTTTTTCTTCATATTTTAAAAATAAAACTAAACAATTTATACAGCGTGAGTCATATTTTGCAAATATCGCATACAAAGTATTTTTGAATAAATCAAAATCAAATATTTTTTTATATATATGTAAGTCTAGGGTTCACACATGATATATGAAAAAAATAGAGCTGAATAGTTATGCAAATTGTTGTTATTTACAAAATAGTATAATAAATAAATTAAGAACAGCTAAATGAATCATGCACACACATAAAAACAAACAAAACACAGGCATACACAAAATATATATATATAAATCTATAAAACTACGAATACATTTGTTGTAAAAATCACGATTCAATATACACTATATAGTAGCGTAGTTTGTGCGTCTAAACGGAGACAACAAACTCTTTGCCGGTTTTAAAGTCGACGCACTTGAATTGTGGACAACATTTTGGAAAGCTCCAGTTGAGGTCACTAGGCAGCTCCTCACAGCCAGGCATTTCGATATAGGGACAAGTTTCGATATTAATCTGGCGCGTCTCAATGTCGCATGTCATGACGGCGCAGAAGCCCTTCGGTTTGTATTCCTTGTTGGGCAACATGGCGCGTCTGGTGAGCTTGTCGTAGCATTTGCCTGGATGCGCTATAAAATAAAAGCAAAAAAAATGATCACGATTAGTTTAAAAGCGGAAGTGCATTGTGCCTGGTAAATCATGTTTCAGCCAACAGGGAAGTGGCCATAAATAATGTAGGGGGATGCGCATGCTCGATCGCTCGCATTATGCAAAAGCTGTAAAGCTACAACTACAATAAGTCAGCCAACTATAAATAAACTTGGAGCGTTAAGTGTTTACGGCTCTGCTTTCAAAAAAAAAAAAAAAAATGACAAGCAAAAAAAAAATAAAAATGAAAAGACTTAAGACACGAACTTGAGCTCAGGTAACAGAAAAGAGCTAAAAATAAGTGCGGTTCGCATTTTGCTTTGTGGTTAACAATCAATTGTTAGACTTGGAGCGCACTTGTATTTATAACAATGCTGTGGCGGCACTCAACATATTTGCTAAAGTTTTGATTAATGACAGTTCGCTTGCGCTAATTATGCTATAATGTGAATATTTTCATGAACTCATCGCCTATTTTTAAGCAAACTAACCCGGTCAGCAGCAGCAGCAGCAGCCAAAGCAAGGCAATCGCAGCGACCTTCAAAGCAATAACAACAACTTAATAGAAATCAAGAAACTATTTTTCAAAACAGTCGCGACATTTTTGTAACACAAACAAATCCGCATAGCTATGCAAATTAGCACAAAAGATCGGGAGATCAAGTGAAAAAAAATATAAAAAACCCAAAAAGAAGAAAATAAAATCAGCAGCACATTTCTTATGCTAATTTTTGGCAGCTGCGAAAAACCCACAAAAGCAATATTCAGTTGTTTTTTTTATTATGACATTTTTGTATCTTTTTGCGCTTTGACGTCAGCAGACAAAACAAAATACATATAAATCAAAACAAGCAATATAAAAAGCTACTTTAATGTGGGCCTGAATTTTGGAATGCTTGCCAATGAGTGTACTGCTAATGTATTGTTTTTAACTGAAACATGGCTAAAATTTCTTTTGTTTAATACTAACCAGGATGAAAGATCGACGGCTGCGTATAAACTGCCGCTTCAGCAAGGCAGGCGAGACAGACAATCAACGCGAGCGAGACACAAACATTTTTCTGCGCGTACATCTTGTTTAATGTTTTTATTTTAATTGTTTAGTGTTGAGCTAGCAAATTTAACAATTTACGCTATTTTTAACACAACACGTTCACAGAACTTTTTACTTATCAAAACAGATAATTTTTTCTTAGTGCTTTTAGCTCTGCACACAGCGCTTAACGATCAGCAACTGAAGCTAACGCAGCCAATGCCGCTCATATTTAAGGCAAAGCCCCAACACAAACACACACACACACACACGAGCTCTCTCACTTGCGCGCGCTCTCCCAAATCGGTTTGGCGCTCACTTGTTTGTCGTTTGGCAAAAGCACATGTTTTCTTTTTGCTTGCTACAAATATTTTGCGTCTTGGGTTATTCCAAAGACTAAAGCGCTACATAAATCTTTCCAGGTTAAACAACAAACACCCATACAGAGTTCCCTTCAAATATCATCAACATGGCCTTTGCCGGTGAATGCTTTTACACTCTCTTTCGCGCTGTCTGTCGCGGTCTTGCCGTCTCTTTCTAATGACGCCCACGCTTTGCATTGTTTGCTTATTGTTCTGCATTATTTTGCAATTTATGTAATTAATTGTACGTTTACTTCAAATGGCAATGCCGCGCAAGCTTCGCTCAATTGCTCAGCGTATGTAAATGTGTGCGTGAGTGTGTGTGTTTCTGTGTGTGGGTAATTGCTCGCCCACACTGCGACTTTCTCAACTAACAATGCTTAATTCTTTACATTTCTAAATTTGATTTGGCTGAATCATGGCAGTTAAGTTCTATTTGCATAGTTTAAATTATTTATAGTTAAGCCTAGTCGAATTATCTGTTAATTCAAATGTTTGCGGCTTGTGTCTTCATTTCTGCTCTCTCAATATTTTCCATTACATTTTCCAGCAAAAAATTCCTTTCATATTTCTGGCTCTTTTGTAAAGCTGTCCAGCTGAGGTCCTTGCCCTATGCTACAACTGCCCTTCTTTAATTATACCATCCATTGCTTGATGAACCTGCCACCTAGACAGTCTACGCATACATATGTATTTAGTTCTAGTAGTAGTCTCATATTATCCCATTTTACTGACGCCAACCTGACGCCGGCAGCAAGGAGTAGCGTCAAGGGATTTGGCAGCAGCAAGGAGATGCTCATAGCTATATAGAGGGCGTAACGTTAAATGGAAACAAGTCGCCTGCTGGCGGCTTGTTTTTTTTTTCTGTCTTACTGTTTTTGTTTTTTATTGCATACCATAGCGTTTAAATATCAACCAGGTACGGCATTGAACGGCATTTTTCAGAGGTGTGTTTTTTTTTTTTGTTTTATCGTTTCACAACAAAGAAAAATATAAACAGACAAATAAACAAAGGGTTTTTTTTGTTTACATTTGATAGAAAATGTTTTTAAAAATAGAATTTTAGTTTTGAAAATTTATTAAAGTTTAATTACGCTTTGATATAAACGCATTTGTTGTTATTATAAACATTTTAAGTTTTGTTTTTCTTTATTTTGTGAGAAACCAGTTAAGCTTGTTTCCATAGCTTGCTACGCATGTCACACTTGCACTTGCAACAAGCCACAGCCACAAATATACATATATATATACATATATATATAAATATACACGATATGTAGTGTGACGTCAATTTGTGTTGTATTGTTGTTGTTTTGTTTGCTTATGTTTGGCTTTAAACCGTATTCACCTTTGAGGCGCACGCTGGAATTTATTAATTATAGCAGGGGGACTTGGGGAAGGGGAGGGGTGCTAGTTTGAGAACTATGCTAAAAATTCCACTTCGCAGTTGATTTATTGTTTATACGTTTTAATATTATTGCTTATTTTGGCCTACGTGCCAACGCCAATTTAGCAGTGTAACTAAAAAAAAAATATAAATAATCAGATAGCTACTAAATTGTTAAATATTTATGGGCTTTCGGATTTTTTATTTTGTTTTGACAAGGCGCATAATTATAAAATTAATTGTAGCTTGATAAACAACACGGCGTAAACAGTAGCTAGCTGTCCATACAAGTCTCTCCGGCTCTGTCTCTTGGTAGCCTTACTCTATTACAGGCAAGCTGTAAACAATTAATTATTGATTAATTGCAGACAACGTGTGTTACATTTTTAAATGGCTTGAACAATAAATTAGCTTTAAATTGTAACGGTAAACGCTTCAAATTTCAGTGCCTCCCCATGAAAATGTCTCATTTAAAGAAATTTCAGCATGTTTATCAAAAAAACTTTATTAATTAATTTAAAGCAAAATTTGCATATTTAGCACGTTTATTGCCATTTACTAAGAGCTGAAAACCCCAAAATAAAAAAATTCAAAATCCGCATAGAAGCTATGCATATGTCTGGCGCCATAGAAATTGCCACTAATCCATCAAGCTACAGCGACTGGACCAGCTCTGCAGCCTCTCTCGGAGACACCATGTGCTCCAAGCGAACGTTGCGTAAAAATTTTTATTACACATACAAAATATATACCGGTCTATAAGACTATAAACAAATTATGCAGGAATTTGTAGACGTCTATAAATTCTGCGAAGTGCGACAACATACGACGTCTAAGAGTCGCCACTATAAATTATAATGACGATATGGGTTATATGACACATTAAAACAAACTTTTAACATCAAAGCAAGCTATATTTTAAAATTCGAATAAGACTTCAAACAAAAAAGTTAAGATTCCCAGGTTCTGTTAAAATTATTGATAATACAAATTTTTGAAACAATGGCCAGTCAGGCATTAAATATTGTACTCTTACAGTTGGTACAGTGTCTACGTAAAATCAATCAACCTGTTACTATCGATGGACTATTGGGCGCAGCCGAAGTGTCGAAAGACAAAGTAAAAGAAATTAAAGCTAAAATGATTGAGTTGCTGCAACTAGCAAAAGATATGGGTTATGTGTATGAGGAGAAGCGACATTATTTTGCTGCCACTCATGTGCAGGATATATTACCATATTTGAATGAGACAGCGGATAACGATATATCCAGTGAAATATCACTAGATTTGATTGATAGCAACTTAAGCTGCAACAGTTTTTCCATATCTGACCTTATCAGTCAAAGCAGCGAGTCTGAAATTGTTTCTGAATGAAGTAATTTCGACTTTTAGCGCTACTCTGCTCCACTGGCAAAAATCACTTAGCAAATGAAATTAACTGTTAAATAATAAACTTTTAAATTACATGTTTTTTGCCTTTAAAAATTTGAGTGGGCAAATTAATTCATTTGACAAATTCTTTATTTGCAAACATTTGTCGGGTTAAACCCCAAAAACAGAGTCAAAACAGCTTGCCCCCGCAAGCGTCGAGACGGCGGCATACCCCGCGCTTATCCATAAACCAAGTTGAACTAGTCCAAAACGCCGGCACAGTGACGCCGTTGACTTTCACGATCCGGTCTGGGCATTGTGACGTTTTTAAGCCACAAATAAATACATATGCATGTGTTTGTATACTGTTTAAAGTTTTTGCAAAGAAAACAAAAAGAAAGAAAGAAACAAATTAAATTTAAATTAGGCGAATTTATCAGCCAAACAGCGCAACAAAAAAGAAAATAAGCGAAACACTACGAAGGCCAGAGAACTCGGCTTAACTGTGTTTATTTGCAGCTTAGGAATTCCCCAAAGCTACAAATAAAAACATTCAAAATCTGTTGTTTTTGTTTTCGATTTGTGTTAAGCTTAATTTGCATTTGCACAAATCAATGCACGACGCAGTTATTTTATTTATAAGGCCAATTTACACATGCATTATTATAAACATAGATTGTTTTGTTTTGAGGATAAACCCAAAAAGCTGCGACCAATGCAATTAACAACTAATAAAAAATGCAAGAAAGTTTATAATTAACAAAGGCATATGCCTTCTTGTTTAACAGCTTGGCAATTTTCAAAACTTAACCGCCAATATGATCGATAACAAAAAAGGATTGCCTGCTTAAGCAACTGTTGCAATTGGCAGCAGCACACTGTCATCCACTATAAAAATTGCGCTTATCATTGGACGGCATGTTGTTGCGTGATTAAAAATTGTGTAAATTGTATAGATTTTGTTGTTTAATAAGCTGCAAGCACTCCACAGGTGCATCAATGGGTGAGGTAAAAGACTGGCGGCCCTTCGTCTATGGCGGCATGGCGTCTATTACAGCCGAATTCGGTAAGACTTGAATGCAGCCAAGAACATTCTTATTGCTTATCGCTTTTATAAATCTGGCGTAAACAAACATTTTTCTGTTGCGTACACAGGTACATTTCCAATTGATACCACGAAGACACGCCTGCAGATACAGGGGCAGAAAATAGACCAAACGTTTTCCAAGTTGCGCTATACCGGCATGACGGATGCGTTTGTTAAGATCTCAAAGGAGGAGGGACTGCGTGCATTGTATTCAGGGTGAGTGACCTTGACACAATAACGCGGCTGCAAACTTTGGTCTCGTTGATAAGCAATTACTTAGACTTTGTTTGTAGATAAATTGTTAATCAATTGTTTACTTGCAGCATTTGGCCCGCAGTGCTGCGCCAGGCAACCTATGGCACCATCAAATTTGGCACTTACTATACGCTCAAAAAGCTGGCCAATGAACGCGGCCTGCTAACGGATAGCGATGGCAGCGAACGCGTCTGGAGTAATATACTTTGTGCCGCTGGAGCAGGCGCCATTTCCTCGGCCATTGCAAATCCTACTGATGTGCTTAAGGTGCGCATGCAGGTGCACGGCAAGGGCACCGACCAAATGGGTCTTATGGGCTGCTTTAAGGAAATTTACAAATTTGAAGGCATGCGTGGACTGTGGCGCGGTGTTGGACCAACGGCCCAACGTGCTGTAGTCATAGCCTCTGTGGAGCTGCCTGTTTATGATTTCTGCAAGCTGCAATTAATGAGCGCCTTTGGTGATCATGTGGCCAATCATTTTATGTAAGTGGCAAGTTTAGTTAATTGGCAAAATCTCTAATCCAAGCTATTTTTGCAGCTCCAGTTTCATAGCCAGCTTGGGCAGCGCTGTGGCCTCCACACCTATTGATGTCATACGTGTAAGTTATGCAAGTTTAATAATTGTTTTAACATTAGGTTAATTGACACTAGAGTGTCGAAACCGACCGGTTTGTGTCTCAGATTAATCTAGAACTACTGACTCTATATCTAGACACGTCTGATGAACCAAAGACATGTAACTGTGTTAAATGGTGGCATAACCCGCTGCCGCCGCTCCCACGCCCTAAGCTATATAGTGGCAGCATTGACTGTGCAGTGCAAACGATACGCAATGAGGGTGTGCTGGCGTTGTATAAAGGCTTCATACCCACCTGGGTGCGCATGGGACCCTGGAACATAATATTCTTTATCACTTATGAGCAGCTTAAGAAATATTAGCATAGCCCATCGAAAAAATGACATCAGCTACAAGATGTATTCTGCATTCAAACCAAAAAGAAATCATGGCAACTTTTGAAGCAAGCCAACTATTTTAAAATAGAAAGTAGTCAATAGTGTATTCTAGCCAGGACTTAGACACTAAAGTGCCTGACTATCTAATAGCCACGACAACAACTCGTACTAACAATCTTTATAATCGAAAGCAAACTAACAAGCATTTAAAGTATTTGCATTTTAGCTAAGAAAGCTCTAGTCTGCATTTCTTTCGTTTTTCATTTAATCGCATTTAAGTTTAAGCACAACGTTTAACAACAAATTTAGTTTAATTTGGCTTAGCTGCAGTATGAAGTCTACAAATTATTTAATGCTGTAAATATGTACATTAAGACATATATTATATATAAATATGTGTATAAAGTGTAAAAATAAACATAACGTTGGAAATCTCATATAATGAATCAATAAGACGGATATATATTGAATCTAACCACATTGTGGCATATACATTATGATTTTTAAATAATTTTCGGCATATATAAGCGTTAGCCCGTAGTATTAAAGCAGTAGCAGGAATACAACAGTTGTGTGCGATATGGAAAAGCCTTCGACTAGCAAAAAATCTAGTGAGTCTGCAGAAGCTGAGACCATCTATCTGGACATGAAGGAGATGGAGACCTCAAGTCGAAAGAAGATACATACAAGTCATGGATCAATAGACTTACAGCTGTCCTTGGAAATTGCTTACCAAGATCGTGATTTACAAGAATTTGAGGAACTGCTGAAATTAGGCGCAGATCCCAATATTGTGGATAATAGAAATTATAGCATATATCTGGATGCGTTGTCTCAACCTGGCTGTGCACAGTTTATACATGCATGTTTGCAATATACATGCCCTCCAAATTATGTAAGTAAGAAATAGTCATATAGTTTGTATATATTTCTAGTACGCCTATACCCGCATTTTCAAAAATATCGCAACCCATGTTAAATGATTAATTTAATAACATTTTATTTATTGTTAGATTTATGAATATCTTGGGAGGTATGCAATCGACTACGCAACGGACTCGCAATGCTGTGAGAATTTGGAGGCAATACTAAGTGAGAAGGGAGTGCTAGTGAATGCAGCATATTATGGCGCCACACCCTTAATCTCTTTAACCAGAAACATGGATCCCGAGAATGTGAGTGAGATAATCAAGTGTATACGCTTATTGTTAGACTATGGCGCCTCACCCAATATACCAGATGATGATCTCATTCTTCCTCTGCGAAATGTGCTAGAAAGTGATTTAACGAGGGAGCAGAAGAGCGAGCTAGTGTCATTGTTTCTGCAGTATCCAAACCTTGATATAGACAGCTTTGGAGGAAGCCTGCGTAAGGCGCTGCTAGAATTTGATGCGAAACTTAATTTGCCAGCGGTGCGAGAAAATGCGGATAAGGAAGTCAATTATCACAATCTTCTTTATTCTATGGATAAGGATATACCGCTCTTCAAAGAAATGTTGCCAAAGTTTAAGGAGGACAAGTCCAAGCTACTTGTGGAAAGCATTGCAAAAGGTTACAACGAAGCCTTGGAACTTCTGCTGCTGCAGTCGGATTTGGATATAAATAAGCCCTATGAGAATTTTCTGACGTTCGTAGAGCATGCGTGCATAGTTGGGAACTGGTTTGCACTGGAACAACTGCTCAAGCATGAGAAGCTGGTTATTACTAAAAGCATGGAGGTGCTTAATCCTTTGGTCTTTCGTCTGGATGAACCAGAGCGTGAATATACCGACTATGTTAAATGTTTTGAACTGGTGTTAGCCAGCATAATACTCCCGTTTACCCCATGAAAGGGCTAATATGGACGTCAACAACATGCATAATTTCTATCTTACTTTCATCATGATGTATGCGTATTGCACAAGTCAAAATAAGCAAATCACTACACAAGTGAAGAGTGACAAAATATCTGAGGCAATTGAGAAGCTGATTGTAAAACTAGATTGGCGTAATGCAAATATAAAGCTCAGTAAATGTTGATAGTAGCATTGCTAAAGATCAACTGCATCACCAGTGGCACACAGGTCTGAGCCGATGATGACTCACGCACGATTCAGCTTAACTATTATCAACTTGTCGCCTTGCGTTGTGGTGACTCCGGTCTCGCTTAGTGAAATGGCAGCTCATTTCGAGATGGAGAAAGTTTGCAGCGTTGCGTCCTTTGCTGCAGCATCCGCTCATTAGTAGTTTCATCATGCTCAAGTGGCACAGTCTATCGCGCATATTCTATATACACTTTATGCTATATATGATCTCCAGCATTTGTCTCCTGACCCATTTAATGCTTAACTATACTGCTGAAAAGTCGCATTCGGCTTTCCACTTGTTTAACGTGCTCTCTGGTATTGGTTTGTCCTACATTGCACTCTGTGAACTCATAGGACTTTTTTTTAGGCGTGAATTTTGGTCAATCAGCAAAGTAACGAATTTCTCAATGATAGCTCTGTCTATTAATTCCTTTACTCCCTATGACAATGCCGTCGTCACAGCGCTCAACATTCTATTGATAGCTCTGGGCTTAACACAAATGGTGGGATCATTGCCGGTTTTTAATCTTTCCACGCATGTCTTAATGCTGAGGGAAGTTTGCTTTAATTTCCTGAGCAGTTGCTTGTCTTATTCTGCACTTGTCATTGCCTTTGCTTTATCCTTCTATGTGTTAAACTTACACCAATTAAACTCAAAAGGTTTAATTGAAGTTTTTATACGCACGGTCATTTTGTCAACTGGTGAATTTAATGCAAATGAGATTGAGGGCAACATCTATGTGAATTTATTCTTTTTGTTGTTTGTCATTTTAATCTCAATTGTGTTGATGAACTTGCTTACTGCTCTAGCCATTGGCGATACACAGGTAAGTTCTAGGATACGTCTGATTAAATCTATACTAAACTTTCAACTATTACAGGTAATCCAAGCTGAGGCGGAGGTCAACACTCTCATTTGTCGTGCCCGTTTGCTAAGTGCTTATGAAATCTTTCTTTCTGAATCCTGGGGTTCATTAAATCATCTACGTAAATGTTTTCGTAACTTAATGCACATCCGACAACCTTTAAAATCGAATAAGCTATGCATAAAACCAAACGATGCTAATGAAGAATTTAAGTTTGATGATGGAACACTCAAAAAACTTTTTGATAAAATAGATCAAAAATCAAAAGAAAGGAAAGAACAATGCCAACTTCAAAATATTGAAGAAATGCTGAAGCAAATGTTAGAAAAAAAATGATTCTTTAAATTTGAAACATTACTTTAATGAAATTAATTGCCTGTTTCAATATACCTGTTATATTCTTAAATTTTTTTAAATTCCCGTTAAATGACTACGTGTAGACACTATATAAATATATATATATATATATAAAGTAGATTTCAAATCGCAGTTGACTTTTTCTAGTTTTAAATTTTAAAAATTTTAGTTTAGTTAATTTTTGTTATATATATTACTTATATGAGTCTGATATATATTGAACCTAACCACATAGTGGCATATACATTATGATTTTTATATAACTTTCTGTATATATATAAGCGTTAGCCCGTAGCATACAAACAGTTGCAGTACAACAGTTGTGTGCGATATGGAAAAGCCTTCAACTAGCAAAAAATCTTGTGAGCCCGCAGAAGCTGAAACCTTCTATCTGGACATGATTGAGATGGAGACCTCAAGTCGAAGGAAGATACACACAAGTCATGGATCAATAGACTTACAGATGGCCTTGGAAATTGCATATAAAGATCGTGATTTACAAGAATTTGAGGAACTGCTGAAATTAGGCGCAGATCCCAATATTGTGGAAAATAGAAATTATAGCATATATCTGGATGCGTTGTCTCAACCTGGCTGTGCACAGTTTATTAAACTTTGTTTGCAATATGGATGCTCTGCAAATTATGTAAGTAGTTCTAAGATGAAATAGTCATATAGTTTGTATATATTTCTAGTAACGTCTATCCCACATCAAAAATCTTCGCAACCCATGTTAAATGATTAAGTTTAATAACATTTTATTTATTGCTAGATTTATGAATTATGCTTGGGAGGTATGCAATCGACTACGCAACGGACTCGCAATGCTGTGAGAATTTGGAGGCAATACTAAGTGAGAAGGGAGTGCTAGTGAATGCAGCATATTATGGCGCCACACCCTTAATCTCTTTAACCAGAAACATGGATCTCGAGAATATGAGTGAGATAATCAAGTGTATACGCTTATTGCTGGACTATGGTGCCTCACCTAATATACCAGATGATAATTTTATGCTTCCTCTGAGAAATGTGTTAAAAAAAAATTTAACGAGGAATCAGAAGAGCGAGCTAGTGTCAATGTTTCTGCAGTATCCAAACCTTGATATAGACAGCTTTGGAGGAAGCCTGCGTAAGGCGCTGCTAGAATTTGATGCGAACCTTAATTTGCCAGCGGTGCGAGAAAATGCGGATAAGGAAGTCAATTATCACAATCTTCTTTATTCTATGGATAAGGATATACCGCTCTTCAAAGAAATGTTGCCAAAGTTTAAGGAGGACAAGTCCAAGCTACTTGTGGAAAGCATTACAAAAGGATACAACGAAGCCTTGGAAATTCTGCTGCTGCAGTCAGATTTGGATATAAACGAACCCCATTATGAATTATTTTTTTTAACGTTTGTAGAATATGCCTGCACCGTAGGCCACTGGTTTGCACTTGAACAACTGCTCAAGCATGAAAAGCTGGTTATTACTAAAGACATGGATGTGCTTAATCCTTTGATCTATCGTCTGGATAAACCAGCAAGTGAATTTACCAACTATGTTAAATGTTTTGAACTGGTGTTAGCCAGCAAATATTCCCGTTTACATGAAAGGGATGGGATTGGACGCACACCATTGCATAAAGCTATTTACTTTCATCATGATGTTGCAGTCAAAAAGCTATTACAAAGTGGGGCATATCTGGGCATGAGAAGCGATTGTAAACAGTTAGCCGTGCAAGATATAAAGCCAGAATTGTTGGAGCAGCATCTGGATAGCTGCATCACCAGCAGTTCACACAGTCGAGGCCATGATGCCTACGAGATTCAGCTTAACTATATCAACTTTCGCCTGCGTGGTGACTCCGGTCTCGCTAGTGAAATGCAGCTCATTTGTGAAATGGGAAAGTTTGCAGCGTTGCGTCCTTTGCTGCAGCATCCGCTCATTAGCAGTTTCATCATGCTCAAGTGGCACAGTCTATCGCGCATATTCTATATCCACTTCATGTTTTATGTACTCTCCAGCATTTGTCTCTTGACGCATTTAATGCTTAACTATACTGCTAAAAAAACGGATTCTGTTGTTACCTTGTTTAATGTGCTCTCAGTTATTGGTCTGTCCTACATTGCCCTCTGTGAACTCATTGGACTTAGTTCCTAGAGCCGATAGCATATTGATATACAATCGCACAACTAGAATGAATCTCTTCACAAGGATTGCTCGTCTATATTTCCTTTACTCCTACTCGATGACAATGGCTGTTGTCACAGGCGCTCAACATTATGATAGATCTGGCTTAACACAATGGTTCGGATACACAGTTGCCGTGTTTTTAATCTTTACCACGCATAGTCTAATGCTAAAGAAAGTTCTGGCTTTAATTTCAACTTCAAGAAGATTGCTTGTCTTATTCTGCACTTGTCATTGCCTTTGCTTTATCCTTCTATGTGTTAAACTTACACCAGTTGAACTCAAAAGGCTTAATAGAGGTTTTTATACGGACGGTCATTATGTCAACTGGTGAATTTAATGCAAATGAGATTGAGGGCAACATCTATGTGAATTTATTCTTTTTGTTGTTTGTCATTTTAATCTCAATTGTGTTGATGAACTTGCTTACTGCTCTAGCCATTGGCGATACACAGGTAAGTTCTAGGATACGTCTGATTAAATCTATACTAAACTTTCAACTATTACAGGTAATCCAAGCTGAGGCGGAGGTCAACACTCTCATTTGTCGTGCCCGTTTGCTAAGTGCTTATGAAATCTTTCTTTCTGAATCCTGGGGTTCATTAAATCATCTACGTGAATGTTTTTGTTACTTAATGCACAGCAAACAACCTTTAAGGTTGAATAAGCTTTACATAAAACCAAACGATCGTGATAAAGAATTTACGATTGATAATGCAACTCTCAAAAAGCTTTTTGATAAAATTGATCAAAAAGCAAAGGAAAATAAGGAACACAGCCAGTTTCAAAATATTGAAGTCATTCTAAACCAAATATTGGCAGCGATTAGAAACGATTAATAACATCTTTTAGAGTGACATTATTTTAATAAAATTTATTGCATGTTTCAAATTCAAACTTTGAATATATCTTTTAAATGCGCTTTATATGACTGACCAATTAATCGATAAATGGTATGATGGCTGATGTAAGCAGCATTTAAATATCCATTTTAAATAAATTGAGTCACTTTGATTCTCATCATAAGACTCCAATTAATTCCTGAAGCAATCATTTCTGAATTTCATTACATCACAATTAAATTGAACTTATGTTTTGATAAATCCACACCTATATTTCCATTTCCAGTTATCTCTAATTTTCCCGCTGTTGGACTTTCTAAATGGCCAGATCTGACGGAAAAAAGTTATTTTGACAGCACTGAACATATGTTCGCGCTGCATTTCGATCAAACAAAACAAATTTTTATTTTGCAATACAATGTGGCGTAATTAGCATTAAAACATAGATTTAGGCAAAATGGAGCAGTTACTAGAGCAGGTACGCTGAATAAATTCTTGTAATTGCGTTTCTTAAAGGAGATGTGCAATTTTCAGGCGAAAGCAAATGTGCAGGATAAATTCAATGAAATACGTGCTGCCCTATTGATGCGCGAAAAGTTATTGCTGCGTCAGCTGGAGGTGATTGCCAATACACAAAGGCAGCAGGAGACAGCGCCACTATATACGGAAAGCGAAGGCGATAACAAAGAGTGTGAAATGTGTTTTGTGACTGGCAAAGAGGAAGAAGAATTGCTGCTGTCAGCTATAAGGCGCTTTGGACACTTTCAGCTGGATAGCAGCATGCAGTTGGCGCTGCATAGAACACAGGACAATCGTACGGCAGGATTACGCAATGAAGATTATATAGAGCCAACAGATGATCATGAAACTATGTACAAATGCTTGGAGGAAACGGACTACAAGCTAAATGATGATGAGGCACAAGCAGAGTCTATAGTGGTAGACTTTTCACGAAACAAGGCGCTGCTGGAGGACAATGCCAAGCGTTCGATTATAAACATAACACTGCAGGAAGCAAAGGACTTGATACGGCGAGCTAAAATCAAGCGTGAAACATATGTGCCACCATTGAACCTAGAAGAGCTTGATGATGAGCTGGAATCATCTATAGCTGAGGCGGTTTCCAGTCTAGGACGCAGCTGCTCCGAGCAGCAGGCCCCACTATCAAATCAAAGCAAGCCCAAAGCACGCAAGCCACGCTTCAAACCCAAAATTACTATTAACAATTGCAATGGCACCATCAATCTTCGCAATATTGCCAGCCTGACCATCAACTGTGCCAGTGAGGAGGCGGTAAGTGCAGCATTGCCATTGACTACGCAGGCGCCTGCAGACTCCAGCAGCAGTCCCACCGAACAGTCCAGCATCACGCCCAGCAGTTCAACTTATTCCAGCAATGCCAGCTCACGCTCGCAATCAAAGAAACAAAAAAACAACAAGATCTTGGAGCAGCCTGTAGCCAGTACTTCGGACTCTCAAGACGATGCCTGTGACTTTTACAATCGTTTGCTTAACGAAATCAAAAAGAGTTTAAAAACACAACCGAAGCCTGAATACCAAGAGCCGGCTGCCACAACGACAACTGCGGCTGAACCTGTCTCCAGCACGGCGGAGAGTGAATCGATACTCTCTTCTCAGGTGCAGCCGGGCAAACGTCTCGTTTTAAAGAATTTTGAAAATCTTAAAATCGTTTTGGAAGCCAATAGCGGCGACGAGGATTCTTTTCATCCGGTGCAAATCGAGCAATGGCTGGCAGAGATTATATCCGAAACGGATTTGGAGCCCATGCAAAATACGGATATACTGGAGCACAGTCACATAAACAATAGCGAAAGCAACTAATCGCTTTGAACACACAGTATTTATAACAACACGTTTATTTATCATTAGTTTCCTTAAGCACTACATATTGCAAAACTAGTATCAAGTATCAAAGTTTATGAAATTCTATATATCGATTAGAGAATTCTATTGTCTTCGAGTTTACAGTCAAATTCACATATTTCTCAATTGAGGTCCAAGTTTAAGCATTTAAGATTTTAGACCCAAGTACTTAAGTGCACTTGATTTAATTCTAGATCTACAAACATATTGAAAGATCGCTTTACATTTGTGCACACTTCACCAAAAATCAATTTGTATATTTCATTAAAATACAAAATACATTTACTTGCTGTATAGTTAATTAATGTACTTTGACCTTTACAATTGTTCATAGGCAGTTCTTTTGAGTAATTTATTCAATTGAAAAGCTTTGAATCCTAAATATAGTAATGCACTTAACCCGTAGAAAGATAAAAAAGCGAGGCAAATGTGATAACTATAACTTATAGATAGCCCATTTTTTTTGTCATTGAATGCTACGTCAGATATTAATTTAAATTTAAGTACAGGTGTTAATTAAACACAAGCCGTGACGTGCATGAGGTCCAGCAGATACGGTGTAAAGTAGGTTATGATGCAATCCGCGCCAGCGCGTCGAAAACCTTTCATGGACTCCAGGACAGCTTCGCGTAGCGGAAAGGCACCTGCCTTGGCAGCATGATAGAGCATAGCATACTCGCCAGACACCTGATAGACATAGAGTGTGTGATAGGGATAACTGTCCTTGGTTTGACGCAGTATATCCAAATAAGGCATGCCGGGCTTAACCATCAACATGTCCGCTCCCTCGCTGACGTCACGCTGCACGGCACGCATGGCTAGATTACGTGACCCGCTGGGAAGTTGATAGCAACGGCGATCGCCAAAGGCAGGCGCCGACTGCGCTGCCTCCCGGAAGGGACCATAAAAGTTGGATGCAAATTTAGCGGAATAAGCCAACAATGAGACACTATTTAAGCCGGCATCGATTAATGCCTGCTTTATAGCTTGCACGCGATTGTCCATCATATCCGACGGCGCCACAATGTGTGCGCCCGCTTTACCATAAGCAACAGCAATCTCTGCTATTCTTTTGATGCTACGTGAATTCTCCAGGCCGGCATCACCCAGCAGACCGCAATGTCCGTGCGATGCATAAGGACATATGCAAACGTCGCAGGCTATTAGCAATTCAGGAAACCATTCACGCAGCTTGGGCAAAGCACGCACTACAGGATTGATGGCCGAATCTGCATTGGTTGCCAGCTCGTCCTTTAGCTCACACTCCACCACACCAAAGAGTAGCACCGAGCTAAGTCCCTTGCGTACAAGGGGCTCCAAGTGCTCACGTAAGCGGTTAATACCATAGCGTGTTATACCGGGCATGCTGGCAATTGGTTGTTCGTCTTCATCGTTGGCCACTATGAACACAGGGTACATCAAATTATGTGGCAGTATCTCGCAGCCAGATTCCTGCAGCAGGCGCAGTGTTGGATGATGTATACCACTGTGTAGTTTTCTGTCCATTTTAGTTTTTAGTTGTTTGTTTTTATTTTCTAGTGCACTTGGCAACCGCGCTGTTAGAATTTCACAAAAAAGCTAAAAAGAAAATAATGATAGCTAAATAATTGCTCAAATGGCAACACTGGTTGGCAGATTTTATGACTAGATGACGCTTGCACTTTGTTACTCTTTTAAATTTTGCGCTGAACCTTGGAGCGGCTTACAGCACTACTAAAGAACAGCGAACATCGGGTCGCTCGCTCACACCTATGGCAGCAGCATTGCTCGCGCAATATTGTAATAGATGATAGTCGCGAGATTGTTGAATTATCGGCATTTCATCTGCTCGCTATGTTGCTGCACTGTTCTTTTATTGTAGATGATATGTGCAACAGCGATAACGATTAGACATAGCGATACCAATAACAATAACAAAGCGGCAACGTTTAGATGAAACCAATAAGAAAATAATTTCCAACGAGTGAAGACGTGCAATGTGAATGGGAAATTAAAGTGAATTGATTATATGCACGCGCAACAGGTGACAATTGTAAACAAATTGCTACAAAATTATTAAAAGTAATTGTATATATTATATGGTTGTCGATCACCAGAAAGATTGTCGTAGCCGTCGGTAAGCATCAACAAATAATTGTTGTTCATAAACGCGTGTTTAATTTATGCAATAATTTCTGCTTCTTCTACTGGCCGTCGTGACTTGTAAGCGCGGAACAATATTCGAAAACAATTAATAATAATATAATTTAACAACACAAGCACTTAAACGACAATTAAAATAGTACAAAAAAAATAAAGTATTAATGTAAAAGCTATAGCGAAAAAAAATCAAAATACAATTATACTGCAGTTGCGTGTGTGTGTGAATTTTAACAACATTTATGGATTGCAATTTGTTTTTATAAGAAATTAACACACGCATTGAATTGCTTATGAATCATTGTTCAGCCAGCGCAATTTGTTGTTGCTTGTCCCAACTAATTTTTAGCAGCGCTTGCTTGTTTGCATGCATGTGTTAGTGAGTCTTCGCTGTAAACGTGCGCGCCTGTGTGCCTGTGTGTGTGTGTGTGTTTCTGTTTGTGTTTGCCAACGTGTTTTTGTTTTTCAATAAAACTTATTGTTGCATACGCGTTAAATGCAGCACAAAAAAGAGAGCATAGCTTATTTAAAAAATAAAGCATGATTGTGCACGTTAACGTTAGTTAATTGTACAATTGTAGCAGCAATAACAATGAAAGATACAAAAACAACAATAGCGTGAGCGCTCGCTGCTCTCGCAACGTGGAGTGCAAAGACATAAAAAAAAGCAAAAGCAAATGAAAAAACATAAAGAGAACTGTGTCAAATGCCGATGACGCCAAAAACTTAAGCAATGTGGCTGTCATTAAGTTGTAATGTTTATAAATAATATACAAAACTTATGCTAATTCAATTTACGCGACATTTGCAGCAAAAGATTAAGCATTTTATCTTTTCGCTGTGATTTCGTGTTGTTTGATTTTACGCTGTGCCTATTTCTTTCTTTTTTTTGTTATTGTCTGCTTTGTTTTGTGCTTTGCTACTCATTTGCTTTGGCTTTGCTTTGTGTGTGCTTTTTATATTGCATTTGACTGCATTTATTTTCACTGTAACATTTTTGTAATTTGTTGTAAACCACAGCGCCCGCTTCTTTTCTCGTTAGCTTTCCGGTTTTGTTTTCGGTTTCTAGACAGATCTTCTCAAGACTCTCTACATATGCATGTGTGTGTGTGTGTGTGTGTGTGTGTTTGTGTTTGTTAGTATGCCCGCGCTTTAATAAAAACCTGTTTGTTGTGACTAAAACAATTCGTAGGTTGTTGCTATTGCTTTTTAAATACAAAAATTACCTCATTTCACACCTCGTGGCTTTTAATTTCTTTGCACTGCGCTCTCTCTGTCTCTTTCGGTTTCTTTTACCCCAATTAAAAAACCAAACAATAAAAGTCAAAGTGCAATCTATGAACGAACCAAGTGTCGCTATATTATCGTGTTCATTAACAAAACCACAAAACTTGTTCATTTAAAAATTTTATAAATTTATATTTATCTATACTGCAGTTAAATTCATTGTGGTTTTTAATTCTACATTTAAAAATCTGACAAAAAGTGAAAATTTAATATAATTGTGGCTGCTATAAAACAAATAATTGGAAAAATATAAACAGAGGTCAACCCCGAGTGCGGTAAGTGAACATTATTAATTATTTAATATACATATAACAAAATATTTTATTTATTCAATTTAATTGTTTGATAATTTGTCTGTCGCTTTGAGTTTCAAACTTCCCCACATGAAATAAATAAACATAAATTTAAAATAAACACAGTAACGACAGGCGAGTTGATTAAGCCTACACCTTAACAACAGTTAACTCACTCCTACGCGGCTTAATATTCATTATTAATTAAGTAATTATACAGCTTATAAATAAACAGCACAATTGTTATATTTTTAGCAAGCGTATTATTTGCAATTATGTGTGTGTGTTAATTATTAAATTGACTTTAATTGCATTGCAATTAATCACAAGCCGTGCTTGGCAATTGAAATTGAAACCACTATAATAAATGTCAAATTCATAAAGAATTTTTATGGTGGGAGTTTTTACATGGAAACACACTCTATAAAATGTATAAATATTTATAGAAACTGAACACTACTGCAATTTGTTGCAATATGTGCGCATAAAATGGCAATCAGTATTTATTAAAATAATTTGTTTGCCCATAGAAAGTAAAAATTGCTTTGAATGGCAGGCAAATTGAAAATACTTTAGCTTTCAATTTAAATATATGTGCGTATATAAATTCAAAGCCTTCTATTGTAAATAAACGCATGCAAAATAGTTTCTATGCCATGTTCTTGTTGTTGTTGTTGTTGTTGTCTGTGTTTTTTTTGCAATAACTTTTTGCAGCATACTGAGCGTTTAATACAAACTGCAAAAGTGGCTTTCAAATGTTTGCCAATTGCTGACTATTGAACTACGCACGTACTATGTGTGTGCATGTGTGTGTGTGTGTGTGATTCCTGACCCTCACCCCGGCGTAAATTTGCATGACAAAGCCGCTTAGTTCAAGTGCTTTTGGCATATCTACATTCAGTTTTTTTTTTCTGTGTATTATTTTTTATTCATGATAGCCGGCGCTTACAATTTCCTAGGGGAAATACAAAATAAAAATTTCCACTGCACATACAAATTATTTAGAAAAAGTGCCACGCATATAATAATTTTTTATTTGACTATAAATGTAATTTTATTGACATTTAAACGATAAAACAAACAAATATTTTGCAGCTTGCACAAATGTTATCTTTGTAAACAGTTTTGTTGCTGCGAGATAAAACAAGCGCTTAAATTTGTTATATAAATTGAATAAAATTCAATTTTTTTTATTGATGAATTTGACAAAACATTTTGTAATTAAAGTGTATGCGCTAGTTGCAGCAGCTTTGTTATCTATTTTGCAATTAAACTAATCACTTGTGCCATGTTAGCAATTGCAATTGCCAATAAAAATAACATGTGTGTGTGTGTGTGTGTGTGTGGTGTACATGTCACAGGTGCGTTCAATGCCAGAGCTGCGACCATAGTCGCGTACTATGCTTCCTCACTTCGCAGTAAGCGCGCTCAGCACACGCAGCGCATTAAACATCAAATCAAATTACATTGCTAATACGCCACGTTGTGCGCCAAGCGTCACATCAGCCAGAGCGAGAGCGAGACAGAGCGAACTTGCATTTGTTAGCTGCAATTTGTTTGCATTTTATTTACACAACTTTATGCGCGCTCTCGCTGCCATAAACGAGTCAAGGCTTCAAAGCTAATAATGCACTCCACACACAGACACAGCCATTCACACTTATACATATAAAAAATATATGTATGCCCATTTACAGTTGAGACTGGACCCCCAATGCTTATTTGCTGCATGCTTAAATCTTTTTATGTTGCAGGGCTGGGGCGTCTGCTGTCGCTTTTTGTTGGCTGCGTTTAATTCGCGTGTTTTTCCCAGGCGCTGACTCAATGCAAGAAAAACTAACTGTTTAAGGGATATACCCAACCCCACCCACCACTCCGCCCGCTGTTTACTGCCTTGCATTATGAATTTTTTATAATTTCTTGTGCGTCGTTTTTATTTCTTTTATTTTGTGTGTTTGTTTTGTTTTGTGCTTGCGGCTTGTTGCGTGTTACACTCAGTTCCTGTTTTTTGTCCCGCGAGTGCGTTTATTTTTACCGTTGCACGCCGTGCGCATAACATTGGGCCAAATGTTTTTATAGCTCCAAGGGGACAGTTCTGTAGTCAACACTTGACTATAACATTAAATAAATAATGTTAAAAATTATAAGCAAAGCATTTAAGCAGCAAAATTGATAAGCTACATATTTTATTTATTTGTTATTGCTCAAAATGTTGACAAACAAAGCTTAAAGCATTTTAAATGTGTTAAGCATTTATATAAATAATAAATGCAAGCATTTGACTTTTTTGGTTTCACCTGTAAAATCATTTGTTATAGTTCAACTTATGACAAGCTGCTAATGGCATACAATTCACACACACACACATACACATACACAGTGTGATTTATTAACTTTTACACACACACTGCAATGCATAAGGTCAATGCAAAAAGAGAAAAATCTGAGCGGTTCGAGCTCTTGTAATCGACTTAAAATGCAATTTGTTTTGTTGCAATCAACGATGATGATGATGAAGCTGAACGATGATCGAACGCTAGTTGAGTAACAATTTTGCAGCATAGAGCACCGAAAAAATAAATTGGTTGTTATTTGCAACGAGCAAAATAGAACAAAAAAATAAAAAAAATGTTTGTTACTATTTTCGATTTTTACGTGCGCAGGCACTTGACTCAAATTGGTTTGGCTATGGCCACTACTACTGTAGTTGATGCATGGCCATTGCCAATGCGGTTTTCGACGCTGACTGCGACAGCGACTGACAGTGATACAGAGTGAGACAGAGAAGAGAGAGAGGGATGGCAGCCTGGGCAGGCAGGTAGGGTGAGCAATTGGTCAGTGCTATGAATGAATCACAAGCTTACAAAAGCGCTGCGCTGGCAGTTTCCCTAGAGCAAGTGAGTAAGAGAGAGAGAGTGAGTGCTGGCTGGCTTTTGCTGCATACTTTATGGCGTGCTGGTCGCATTGCGTGTTTGCTACTAACAGATTTGTTTGCATTTGCCTTTTGTTTTTTGCGCTCTCTCTCTCTCTATCTTTTGGCAACTTTTAGCCGTGTGGCTATAGCGATTGATTTCCCAAGCTTGTCAGTGCAGCTGTGCCTAAACTGTCTCACACACACAAACAAACAATGAGGCGTATACGCAATGTGTCAAGCACTTGGGCTGCATATTTTTGCATTTTTTTAAAGAGCCAAACTACAGCTGTTTGGCTATAATTAACTCTACTTAAATTCAACTCAATTGAAAACAAAATAAAACGATAAGCTAAGTGCTAAGAATTTCGCTCAATTTCAGTTTAGTTTTCATTTTTGCTGTGTATTGATTCTTAGTCATTGCTTTTGGCCAGCTTTTAGCGCTATCAGCTATGTCAACACACACACATCAGCAACTTTTGATTTCTTATCAAACATTGCCAAACTCTCTTTGCCGCTCAGCTGCCCCCTATATCAAGTTTATCGCCGCTGCCTTGTTGTAGTTATTTAAACAATTTGCTGATTAGATTTTTCAGCTGCTGTCTCGCTCGCTCGCTTAATCGACTCATAATGCTGACCTTGTGTTTTTTAATTTCTTGGACTTTTTAATTAAAAGCTCGTTGTCGCTTTGGGGCAGCAGCTTGTCCTTTGGCGCTTGCTGTGAGTTAATCATGCCACGCACACCTTGAAAATAAATCAACCTTTTGACATTACTGGCTGTGCTATAAATTAATCAAGCAAATAAATGCCTAACTTAAAAGATTTATTGCTTGTAGTAATTGAAAACATTTTTATATATAATTTAAACGCATGTCTAGTATATGTCAGCAATTTGTTTAGCACTGATTAATGACAGCGATTGTCAAATGAATTCCCATGGCGAATTGCTTGACCGAAAATTGTTTATTAGCAGCTCGTTTTGCATATTTGCTGGCAAATGAGTTGAACGAGCGCTCCCAATGGGAGCAGCTTATCTAATCATTCAAATGCCAAACAAGATGACTGATTATGTCGCCAGCACAAACGAGAGAAAGAGAAAGAGAGAGAGAAATTACAATTTGTGTGATAAGCAAGACAAATGTGCTGTATGAAAATCTATAAAGCTGCAGTAGCAACAACAACATGCCACATGTCATAAAACACGCAAAAATAAAAGGAAAACATACATTTTATGCCAAGGCAGCAGTAACCACTGCGTATACGTGATATTGCCTGTGCTTGGATTTGCGCTGCTTTGGTTTATTCAATTTATGTTATAACATTTTCTAATGCATATTTTGCGCGCGTGCCTGAAATACTTTGCCAGCCACGCCCACCGCCCACAACTGCTCTTGCAGTTGAAATATAATGTTTGGCCTGACTGACATTTTACCTGCAACGAGCGCAAACTTTTGGCCCAAAACTATTCGTAGCCAGTGTCAGTGCGACACACAAAACTTTTTTACTCGCAAACTGACAAACATGTGGCTTGGGTTTGAGAATTTTCCACACTCTTTTCTTTTTTTTTTGATTTCGAGGCTAACTTTCGATTGAGTCATTAAAGGTCAAGCATTTGATTTGCTGGCATTGCGTTTTCACTTTCAATTTTACCTAAAAGCTACAAACAAACACTGAGCGCAAGTTGCAAGCAGCTGTTATACATTTTAAATATTGACAGCTATATCTTTTGGCGCAGTGTAGCTTTGCTTTGTTTGGCATGTGCGTGCGTGTGTGTGCACTTTATGCTTTTTTAAATATGCTCTGGCAGCTCGACTAGCCTCGTTGCCCATTGTCTGCGCGCTTTGCCTTTTGTGTGCGCCCCCCCCAACAGATTCTAAGCTGACCACACTTAGTCGTTGCCACTGCTCATTGTCATTGTACAGCTATTGTATAACTGCACATATATATACATATATGTGTGTGTTTGTGTGTAAGTTCATTGGGCGCCCGTTTGCTACGCTTCATTGTTCACTAATTTTGTCACGTTTGCAGTTGCTGCCTGCTCATTTTTTTATTTGTAGCGCGCTCAGCTGCTGCTGCGTTTGATTGATTTGATTTCTTGCTGGCCTGCCACATGCCACAAATGCGTGGTCAGAGCTCCCAGCTTACCTGGCCAAACGCGTGACTCGCTCGCTCGCTAGCTGCGCTGCTAAGTATGCAGCATGTTTTTAAACTCGCGCAGCAACTTTTTAACCCCCAAGCAAAATTTTGTTTTTTTAATGCGTCATGTGCTGCAAAATACTTTTAAGCGCATGTTTTGAATATTCCACACACACACACACATAGATTGTTTTTTTGCACTTGTACTTTTTACGGGCAAGTTGACGCAGCTTATCTACATACTTCCTACTGTCAGCTCGCGCCTTCTATATACCATAGCTTACGTATATATATATATATGATTATACAATATGTAACAAAGTCTATGGTATGTAGCTACAATTTTTTTGCCTGCCACAGTTTGCCGCAGCTGCTTTGCAATTTAAAAAAAAAAAACACACACACACACATTGTAAGCGGGTATTACAACTTTTTAACAATGTTTGCAAGCGTATAAAAAACACACACACACACGCACGTATAGCTACGTGTATAATCTAGTTAATGCAAGGACTTTGCTTTTGTGGCTCATAAAGTGCGGATGAGAGTTCAATAGCTTGGGCATTATTTTAATGAAGAGCGCGCTACGCTAAAGGCAGAAGCATATCAAATATAATGTAGTGCGCTTCAATTTATATGAAAGTTGAGATTACACAAGTAAAAACAAATTTAAAACATTACTTTAGTAAGTGTGCTTCAATTTATATGAGATGCGATAATCTATCAAACAAATTAGTGCACATTTGTTATTGATTTAAAATATGTAGAAAATCTTCGCACCAACAGTTGCTTGGATTATATATATTACATTATATATTTGATAATTATATAAGGCAGTTTCCATCTTTCTTTGCGAGCTGTTTATTTCACAATTTTACTTACAGATTAAACAAGTAAAACAAATTTAAAACATGCACTAAGTTAGTGGACTTCATTTTATATAAGATGCGATAATCTATCAAAAGTTATTAAAACAAATTAGTGAACATATTCATTTAAAATATGTAGAAAATATTCGCACCAACAGTTGCTTGGATTATATACATATATTTGATAATATATAAGGCAGTTCCATTTATTTGCGAGCTCTTTATTTTTAAATTTTACTTACAGACTTTGTTATGCTTCTTTATAGTTTTAGTTTTCTTTCGAGTTTTTTGTTTTACAATTTTAGAAGAAGTGGACGCTATATTAAGCTTATAGACTAAGTTGTGCTGCTTTCTAGTTTATGTTATATGCTTAAGATCGATTGTCAATATTGAGCGCAGTCTGTTAAATGCTAAAATCAATAGAATTGTCAATATTAAGCGCAGCCTGCCTATATCTTTTGACTATACTTAGTTTGTCGCCATATATTTCTTTTATTTTTAAGAGTGTTTGCGTGCTGCGTGGCAAGTAGTGCCAGCTACTCTCTCGCTGTATATGCCTGCCACATTCTTTTTTGGGCGTTTTTTTTCGCATTGCTTTACATCTTTTTAATGTTGAAAAGCTTTACTTACTTCCTGCTGACAGCGGCAGGAAGCGGAAGTTTAACTTTTGTGAACATTTTAGTGATTCGTGCGCCGCAGACATTTAGCGGAGAAGAGTCAGAGAGCTCCATAAGTATCTGGGCTAGTTGTGCTGGCAAACAATTTAAATGCGCCCACTTGCTGTTTAAACAAGAAATTCCAATTTATTGCGTTGAGGCTTTTAACTCAAAGAGCTCATGCAATTTAATAGATTTTTTTGTTGTTGCTACTTTTTGTTTGTGGGGCAGGCAGCAGTAATAGAAACATTTGGTAATCCTCACCTGCAGCTGGCGTCGAGCTGGCTGTTGAGCTGCTTATAACTTTTGCAACGTGTGCGCGTGCTCTGAACCAGGATATAGTACAACTCACTGCTAGTCCCCATAGCATGCGCTTGTTGCTGCTCAAAAGTTGGCCAAAAGTCGAGTTCGAGCCGAGGGCAAAACTTTGCGCACAGAGCCAAACTGCCAGAGCTCGTTAGACTATTATTATTATTATTATTTCTGGCTTATTTGATGTGAGTAGAAAGAAAAGCAGCTAAGCTAAGGGTTAGCACACTTTAAACAAAGAGCTAGAGCAAGCTGCGGCGCAAATTGAATATACACTGCTGCGCTGCTTTTAAATCAAAGTGTATGTAGCAACTTTTGAGCTGCAAGTTTTAAACAAAAGTCAGCGATTGCAGCTACTGTTGATTGCTTTTAAACGTTGCACACACACATGCGCAGGCTGTACGGAAATGCATTTACAGCGCGCAGTTAAGAAAGCAAGAGAAAGCAATTTTTATATATGCGTGTGTTAAAGTTAACGTTAACCCCCCTCCCCCACTATAGCATTTAATATAACACAGCTGACATCATGACAACGCCACACGCTGCTGTTAAAAGCGTTATGGCAAATTGTTTTAAGCTCTGGCGAAAATGCCATCAAAATCAGTTGACTATGCAAAGCAGCCAAACAGTCGTCTGAGAGCGTCTGAGAGCGACAGAGAACGCAACTGTGGGTTTGACTTGACATTTGTTGATGTTGGCATTGCATTTTATGGCGCTGCTGCTTGTCAGCCATTCAGCTTCCTTTTAGTTGCTTATGAGCGTCTGCCCCACTGCTTGGTCAGTCAGTCAACACTAGTGGTCGCTATGTTTGCCCCCCAAGTGGCAGTGGCAGTGGCTGTGGCTGTGGCAGTTGCAATATGCTTGCGTGCCAATTTGTCTGCATGGGGGAGCGAGCAGCGCACAACAAATGATTACAAATTGTTTGCTATTATCTAAAGTCAGTGCTTGGCTATTTGGGGTTAAGAGCGTAACCATAAAGCTGTCAATAGCTGCGATTTAGCTACAACTCTAGTTGAAATTTATACACAAACAAAAGTGTAGACAGATTAATAAACTAAAACAAGCTTAAAGTGAATGCAGTTCAATTAGTTTGCGATCAAAAATCGTTGCACTTGGCACAGTTTTCGCTGCAATTTTCGCAGCACTTTAATTTCAATTTCTTTGCAACTGCAACTTTGCAACGCTAACTGCATGTGGCTTGAGTTCCCCTTGAGGCGACCCCTTATAGCTCAACGCCCGCCGGCAGCTTTTCACGCGCGCTCGCTCTTTGTTTGCGCTTTGTTTGCGGTTCAACTCCCACCGCTCTCCGATCTCTCTCTCTCTCTTTCTCTCACTCTGTGCTGGCGCCTTAAGCTTCAATGTTGGCACACGGCGTGTGAATCCATGCGGCTGCCTGACACTTTTGTTGTAACCCATACCCTATAGGGTTGCCACCTGTGCCGCACTTGTTTGAAGTTGTGGCTGCAGCTTTTGTTTGCTTACGTATATTTGTGCATATTTGCTATAATATTTAATGTTTAATGTCAGCAGTCGGGCTTATAGTATATATATAAAATTTATTAAAATAAGTGCGCTACTAAAGTTATCAAATATAAGTGCGTGGCTTAATATAAAGTCTAACTCAAGCAATTAGTTTTTATAAATGCTATTTATATTTATAGTTTTTTTTACTTTTATTTTCATAGCATAGTATTAAATTTTAGCAACAATTGCTTAAGCTTTAACTCTCAAATCAAATTTTTAATTGTTTAAATTTTTTAGAATTTTTTAGCTTAAATGTTAAATTTGCTAAGCTATTCTGAAAACATTCAACTTACTATTACATTTTTTTAAATGCTTAACTAATATTATGTTATTTATAGCGCATCACGCAGTCGTCTTGGACTCAACTTTGGAGCTTTTTTTTTCTTTTATTTTTTACTTGTTTTTGACGCTTCGTCGGCCAGCGAGCGTCGCATGCATAATTTAATGCAAATAATGCACTTGTTTCGTTTCGTCTCGTTTCGTTTCATTTCACTGCAGACTGCGGTGTGCGCTGGGCTGTGGGCGTGGCATGGCAAAGTGCACAACTTCATTTTTAAGACTTAACGTCTTAGCCCTGCACTTTTATTTATATTTCTTTTGCTGCGCATTTATTTAGCATATTTGAAGGAAGTAAAGAAGAAGCAGCAGAAATAGCAGCAGTCGCCATAAACTTAATTTCCTTAGCTGCTGGCGCCATTTGCTATTTGTTGTTGCTGGGCCGCTTTACAAACTTGTAAGCGCGTTTTGTCTTTAGCTGCAATTTAATTTAACACAAAGCAAAAGGAGCGCCCAACGCCACTTGGCGCTTGTGGTTGCACTGACAAACAGACAGACAGTCAGACAGACAGTCAGTCAGTCAGCCAATCAACAACAAGCACATTGAGCATTTGGCTTTTGACGAATGAAAATTACACTGGCGCTTAAGTTTTCCTCGCCCAACTCGTTTGTGGGTGGCAAATTGGGCTACATTAGTGTCTCTCTCAGTGGCAAGTGGCATCATTCACGCTCTTGAGTGTTTTGTTGTTCTCTGGCGGCAATGACTTTTCTTTCACTCGAGTGTTTTATTTGTGCATAATTTATTGTGTTTATCACGCATACGCCGCGTGTTTGGCGCAATTAAAAGTAACTTGAGCAGCGTTTACTCAGCGAGAGACGCGACGAGTTAATTAAACCGCAATATTTACATATTTCACAGCTGACGCAACTCGCATGTATCTACACCCCCTCCCCCTCCCTGTTTGCAAGTGTGTTGCAAAAGTTTATTGCTCAATTTCGCTAGCAAACAAAGTTCGGCAAGCCACCTTGGCTGAGGCTGTGGGCAACCAACGCACATCGAGTTAACATGCAACTTTAAGCTACTTTTGCCAAAAACTTCAGAGAGCGCGCGCGCGCCCGCAGCGCTGTAAACCCCAAAAGATAATCCCAGACAATGTTTAAACATTAGCGCGCTGCGCTAAGTGGGCGACTCGCTCTCAACTTTGACGTGCTTGTGATTTTTATTAACGCACTTTGCGCAGCAAGCGGATTTTATTATAAAGTTATTTACTTGGCAAACAACGCTCCAACCTTTGGCCATCATAATTTATATATTTAATATGGGCCAAAGCGCACTTTGTTGCTATCGCTGTTGTTGTTGTTGTTGTTGTTGTGTTGTCCAGCTGTGATTTACAGCTATTATGGCCTGCATTGGCCTTCGGCAAACATGCACGCCCCAAAGGTGCGCCAAAAAATTACTTGTGTTGTCGCTTGCAGCCCAAGACCGCAGTCCAAGCCGCAGCAAGGACATTTATATACCCTTTGGTTTAGAAACTTTGCCATGGCTATTGAAACTTGAAGTTAATTGGTAGCAAAAATCAAAACTAAAGTGTGCAGCAGTTAAAAGTTGATAAAGTTTTGAGTCTTTAATGTAGAAATATTAAATGTAGCATTATTAAATATAATGAGGTTAAATTAGGCGAGGTTTCAATTGTATTAGTATGAAATGTTATCACTTAACGCAAGTCTCTAGCTCCAATTTAAGATTCTTAATCTAATTGGTCTTGGCGGGTTGTTCCTCAATCCCGCCCCACTCCCAGTACTCCCGCTGTGTGTGACATCTTATGCGTGCCTCTCTGCTGTATATTGTTTGATACTATATTTTGCTTAAGTCATATTAGATAGTTATTTACCTACTTGAACAATGTAGAAATATTAAATGTAGCATTATTAAATATAATGAGGTTAAATTAGGCGAGGTTTCAATTGTATTAGTATGAAATGTTATCACTTAACGCAAGTCTCTAGCTCAATTATAGATTCTACTGAGATTATGGTTGCTGGATATTGTTTGCATGACAATGTTTGCTTATAAGCCAATTATTATATTATATATTATAGAATAGAATTATATATTATATATTATAGATTATTTTCTACTTGAACTAATGTAGGAATATTAAATGTAGCTTTATTAAATATAAGAAGGGATCACATTAGGCGAGACTTCAATTAATTTAATTAGAATTAACTAAAGCTTGCCACTTAATTCTACAATTGAGGGCTCGCCTAATGCCCGCTCATAATAAATAATCAAGATCAATTAGAATCTTAAATTGGAATTAGACATTTGGTTAAACAAAAGCTTGCCACTTGCTTGCAAGTCTCTAGTTTCAATTTAAGATTTGAATTGATCTTGTTTATAATGTTAACTTATTGTTGCTGTATATTGTATGATAACAATGTTTGCTTATAGTATTATAGATTAATTTACTTACTACTTGAACTAATGTAGGAATATTAAATGTATGTTGCATTATTAAATATGACGAGGCAACACATTAGGCGAGGCTTCAATTGTAGAATTAACTACAGCTTGGCACTTTAAGCTTAACAAGTCTCTAATTCCAATTCAAGATTCTAATTGATCTTGGTTTTGTACATTTATTGTTATTGCTTGCTGGCAGTATTATAGATTATTTTACTTATTTTTGTTGTGTAAATTAAATCATTCACTCTTTGAATTTGACCTGTACTCAAATTATGGCACTTTAGTGCTTCTAAGTTGACATTTATTGGTGTTTATATAATCTTCCTATTAGGTAGAACTAATGGGTGGATTCTATTTAGTCGTCTTATTTGTAGCGGATTGGCTGGATTACTGTTTGGGATAATAATATATATTTTACTTATATAAAATGTGAGTTGAACTAATGAGACAATATTTTAGTGCTACAATTTGCTTGCAACTTTACTTATTGGCGATCACTCAGCGACTTTCTTACTTAACGACTACTTAGCAACTTTTCAAATTAAGGATTGTTTAGCAACTTCCTCAGTCCTTGGCTTAACAACTTAGCTCATGCCATATTATTATATATACTATGCTAACATGGCCTATACATTCTGTTCATAAGCAAAAGCGCTGATTGTAACTCTCTTACTTTTATATTAACTCTGATCAACACATTTTAAACCAATTCCCATATTAAAACATTTTCCACTTAATTCTTCAGTTATGCAGCTTTTTACTTATTCGCTTTTAGCATAGAAAAGAGTCAAATTCTTTTCTATTAAGCTCTGCTAGTTTATTTCTCATTATCAATAGATATATTTGTGTTCAGCTTAGCTAAACTTTCTATAGTAGCTCGCTTATCATTTATATCACTGCCTTTGCTCAAGTCGCATATGCCCTACTCCCTACTGCTATTAATTAAATACTTGGTAGTTGTTGTTTTCAAACCACTTGGAACAAGTTTTTAGCTTGTTATGTTTTTAAGAATTTTGCCAGCTTAGTTTGCTTTTGCTTTTGGCCTTGTTAAAAATGATTTCATTATTTATGGCGGCACAACTGTCAGCCTAGTGTGAAACATGGCCAACACTACTGCTGCCGCCGCCGCCCACAAGGCAAACATATTTATTTATGAGCCTGAGGTCCTGCGAAAGCAAAACCAAAAACAAAAGCGTCGCTGTGCGTGCTTCAGCTATTAATGAGCATATTATGGAGCATTTTGGTCTCAGTCATCGACACTGGCAATTTAGTTAAGCCTAATCTCAGACATTTGCCTTGGCCACAAATTCAAATCGAGCTCCAACTCTCTCTTGCTCTACACTGTGCACTGCTTTATTTGTTTCCACACAGAGTGCAGAATTTATTATACAAAATTAAATACCACACGTTCTGACAGCTTACCAGACTCTATGTGCGTCTTGCTCTTTGGCTCTCTCTCTCTCTCTCTCTCTTTGCTGCCTGCAGCAGCTCAACAGTTTTATTTCAGTTTGTGTGGCACTTGCAGTTTAATTTGTGCATCGATATATTTTCTTAGTTGTCAGCCAGCAGACTTACGACTGCACATTGTAATTGTTCGTGTGTGCAATAAATTCTGTCACTGATATATAGCTCAACTTTAATGCGAGACACACACGGGGCGTATACGTAATGGCAGCGCGCGTCTAATTAGCTGCGCGCTTAAGCTAAGCACAAATTAAACAATGCGCTTGCCTCATTAATTCAACTGACCCATGCAAAGTGCAAGGCGCTTGTCAATGGCACAAGTCACAACAATGAAAAACTTTTGTATTCAATGCAAGTTGTATAAACTTAAATCCATGCAGCAGCTTTGCACTCAATTAAGTGCAGAGAGTGCGGGGAAGTGCGTGTTGCTGCTGTTGGCAATTTTGTTGCTGTAGCGTATAAAAAGTGTTGCAAGTAAATTCACTTCAATGGCGGCAAGTTTAGTGCCAACAATTGCAGCAGCTGCCATGTCAAAAGTTGCCACTTGCTTGGCGCTAACCTAAGACACGCCCACAAATGCCCACAACGCCCACGCTGGCTCGCTGGCAAAGTTTAGATTTACTCTCGCTTCGTACTCAAAGCTGCAGCAGCATCCAGTGCGTTGTTGTTGCGCTTCGACTTCCGCCTGATTGACTTGCATTAAGTTGACTTAGCACAGCTGCCACATGCCGCTCGCTCTCTCTCTCTTTCGCTCTCTCTCGCTCTGTTGCAACGTGTCTTGGCATTGGTTGCGTAAACTAATTTTCCATGTCGTCACTCGATTGTTTTAAAAGCCAAGTTTGTCTCTTTTGTTGACACTGCAACAAAGCACACACACACACACACACACACTAACACACACACATACACTTACATTTAGTACGAGTTCTCATAAAATATTTAAGCTGCTTCTATTGGCTTTTCACATTGACAGTCCATCCAACACTTTGCTACGTCCATTGTGAGCGTTTAATGCACTTTTTGTGTTCAATTAGCCCACCCACCAGCCAGCCACCCACTTGACGCCCCCCTTGAGGTTCTGCTCTCAGCTTCATTGCTGACCCTTGACTTCACTTTGCAACGCCTAATTGTTTGCTTTGTTGCAAAATCTGTTTACAATTTTGCTTTTGCTATTCAACAGATTTTTTTGTTCTCCATGAATTTTCGCATTTTGTGCAGCTGGCCAAATATTTGTTAAAAAGTAGTACAGCATTTAAATTGTGTCTAAGTTAAGTTGAGCTTTATAGCTGCAGCAATTAATTAATTTATTATCTTTACGTTTAATTTTATGCGCTTGCTGATTTATTTCATTATAATTGTGTGTGCTGCTCATCAATTAATTGGCAATTGCATTTTTCTTGCACATTTTTCAATTTACGCAGCTTATTGTTGTTTGACAAAGTTTACAGCATAAATACTTCAATTAAATAACAGTAAAATTTTTCAACAAGCTTAAATCGAAATGAAATTTATTGTTATCTCGGGCTAAGTGTTTATAACTTTAAGCTTAAGCTGCATGCCACAGCATAGTTATGTACTATGGGCAATTTGCAACAATTTTTAAACAAATGTTAGTCAATGCGCATAGCTGCCACAAATGCGTCACTTTGCTCCATTGTGCGCTGGTTTTGTTAGCTGCAAAACCAAATTTCAATTTGTTGTATATAAATCCAAGCCAATATGCCAACCCAGCCCTGGCGCTTGTGTGTGCGCTCAACATTTTGACTTGAGGCTGTGCTATAAAATGATGGATAATGTCATTTAAATGTGTGCAGCGCATAAGCTCGAATTAAATTCCCCAAATGCGTGCGAGTGTCTTAAATGGTTACATCAATTAATACGCAAGTCATTGTCAGTTGTCTGTTGTACATTATAAATGATTTGTGTGTGTGTGCGTAACTTCATTATGAGATTTGAGCTTTGAGTGCATAGGCGTGTGTTTTATGGGTCAAATGTGGCGACCTCATTGCGGCTGCCCCCGCTCGCCCTCACTCTCTATTGATTTTGCTGCAGTGGCGACATCGGAGGCTGCTAAGCGACGCCCACAGCGCGTGCTTAAATATTCATGCGACAGAAGTTGAAGTTAAGTGAAGCTACTGGGCGGTAGCGGCAGCTGCTTTTATCAATTATCAATTAACCTAAATGCTAGCAGCAATGACAGTTGCTAGACTTGCACTCACTGTAAAAAGACAGCGCGCTAAGCATAACTGACAGCTCACACACACACTCTAGCAGGTGTTAAAAGCAGGACGACAGGACTAAAGCTGCGCAACTATTACGCGAGTCCAGGCGAGTTACTTGACAATAATCATTTCCATTACTGCATCAAGCAAAAATAACAATTGTCAACAAACAAACAAACAGCAGCAAGCATATCCTTGCTGCAATTTGATGCTGCTGCTGTCACTGCTAGTCCCCAAAAAAAAAAAAAAAATAGAGAAAACTAAAACAAACAAACTGCAGCACGCTGCCGTTTCAAGGCAAGATCTCCCACTGCTCGGACTGACTGTTTTTCAGCTACTTTTATGACGCCGCACCAAGCTGCTGGGTGGTGTCTCTGTGTGTGTTTGTGTGGGTGTGTAAACTGTTAGCTTGAGCTACGTCTATAAGACGTGCACTTGCTCAAGTGGAAATGAATTGAACTCGGAGCTTGCGCTGGCAGCAATGCAATCTCATTCTCTTGTCAACTTAACCCCAACTGCGACATCAACGAGAATGACGACGACGACGCTGGCGACGTTGCGCCAATTGTTCACTCTCGCTGCACACCCCGCATCCACCCCGCTTGCTTGCTTTATATATCGCTGCATTTCTACTGCCGAGTTGCTGTAGCTTGGCTTTCAGCTTGTCAACGGCAAAGCAACGCAGCGGGGCAGCAGCAACGTCTCCAGCACAGTGGTGTCAAAAGCAGCGCAGAACTGTAGCTAAAGTAAGCAATTGGTATGAGTTTAATTGTATTAAAAACTTTGCTCTTAGTCTTTATCAAATTTTTATTTTAATTTTCTCCTGAACGATTCAGGGTCTGCTGAACATAACCGGACGCTTAACAATTGGAAAGTGAGTTAAGGTACAAGGAGCCTTAACTATTTACAATTATTAAAAAAAAAAAAATGTACAAAACTATGATATTATACAGGTAGAGAGATCAGTGGGATGTATTCTCTTTACACTTGAGCAGACTAATTTATGCTGCCCTAAAATGTATGCTACAATTTATTGAAATTTCTTTACTGCTTTGCCCAATTCATTTATTTATGTGTTTTGCTCAATTCTAACCACTGTTACTGTTTGATACACATACACATAGATATACGCTTTGGCTGCTGCTCGATTTTTACTTTAAACAATGGCTTGAGCATTTCTGATTGTCAAATGTTTGCAAAGATAACATTTACTATGGCGGGATTTGCAGTAAAGCAAAGCTGCCGAGACTAACGCTGGCGACACTGCAAGTGCTATAAGCAATGCTTGCCACACACACACACAGTCGCACGCTCGCTGTCAAGTAGTTGCAGCAGTTGCATTGCAATCAATTGTCAACTGTCTCGTAGCTTTTGTAACAGGAAGGCATCAATTTGTAATGATGCTGTAAGTAACGTTATATTGTGTTTTATTTAAGCAGCAATTAAATGATAATTATTAACAAATATGATTAGCTTACCCAAGTTAAAGCTAAGAGATTACTTAGTTAGCTTTTACGCTAATTGAAATCGCAATCGAATTACATGGCAAATGGCACACGGTCAAGCCCAAGCGCTTTCAGCTGAGCTCATAGCAAGAGCGCGACCGAACCCAATGAAAATATAATCACATTTATGCAGTTTTTATGCCTGCAGTGTAAATATTTGTGCTGGCCAAGCACTCTAGGCCATAACGCCGAACTCACACGTACAAACGCTACTCTCGACATAAAAAGCAAAAGGCTATATAGGCTTAACTATTTTCGTATATAGCAAGCATAGCGTATGTGTCTCGTTTGCTCTACACTCACTTGAAATGCTTTTTTCGTTGGCTATTTCGAGTTCATTGAATTTTGCGCTGATTTCTTCTCTTTGTAGCGCACAAAATTGCATTAAATTTATGTTTGTACGAACTGTCTGTCTGTGTGTCTGACGCTGTTTGCATGCATGCATGTAATTTTTGTAATTTAATTGCATTTTAGCTGCTGCCATGGCCCACTTGACGTATACGTAATTTCACATTTTTTCCAGCAGCAGCACGCATAATTGGTTTTAGTTAATATTGACAAGTCCACAGCCCAAGCTGTTGCATTATTAATGGCCATGAATTGTAGCGTTTCCGCTTGTTATAGTTTATATAGTTTCTTTTTTTTTTGTCCAGTTTATTAATAGCCAACTTTTCAACGGATATACGCAGGCAAAGTTTTGTTGACAATGCTTTATTTTTATGTATTGATAAATGACTTGTGTGCGTGTCTCTCGTGTCACGTGCGCACTATTAATAAACTGATTTTTCAACTTTCACTCACTCTCTTGCTCTATTTGCAGCAACAAACGTGGCCAGCACTTTAATCAAGGTAAGCAGTCTACATATGTTTTGATATATAAAGCGTTAACAGATTTGCGCTAAACTTTTGAGCCGCTGTCTGATTAGTCAGCCATAAGCCGCTTGTCGTAGTCTGACAACCGCAATGACTAAAAAGTGTCATAAATCCATAACCAAAGCGTCAACAACATAGTTTTTGGCATGACCTACGACATGTGCCGGCCAATAACCCCCAATCAGCTAGACTGATGTCAACCGCAGGCTGACAGCAGCAGCCAGCACAGCCTGCCACTTCACATATCGCGTGCCGCGCGCGTCTGTCAGAGATAAAATGAAGTATTTTTTATACCCCCACAACACACACACACACTTTGATATGTAGCAAAAATTGAAATGGGTTAGCTTAAAGCGACAACAAAGTTTGTAACAAATTATTTATGTTAAGACATTAGTTAGTCCGCATGCACTTTGTTATAGCATAAAGTTGAAATGAGTGGCTTAAAATGTAACAAATTATAAATAATAGAGAATTGTTTAGTGCAGTCGCTTAGTTAGCTGAGCTATATAAATATAGCTGCTGTATATTCCCAGCCAGCAATTCACATTAATTTGTTAAAACTCATAGATTGCTAACTCTATCAATATTATGTATATTCTATATTCTCTATATGAAGTATGAAAGCTATTCCCAGTTTTCTTTCTTTCTTTTGCACATTTGTTGTCGACTGTAGTTAAATTGTTTGGTACAGTGTCTTATAGCTAGCTAAGCTGACATACAGATATTCTCTATCTCAATTAAGTCAATGTTGACATGAACTTAATCAATCCTGTGAAAGAAAAATGGGTTAATTATCTAATATCCACATTAACATTGAGGCATATTACTATCCAGCAAACTTTTTAAATATGATAAAGAATTATTTCTTTAGTTTCACACATCGTTGAGTCTATAGATAAGTATGTCGCACTTTTTATTGTCAGTGTGTAGTTGTTGTTGAATGGGAATTGTTGGGTTCAGTCTTATAGATAGCTGAGCTATATAAATGTATTTAATGTATATAACCAGCAATTCACTTACTATATTTGAAAAGTCTCATAGATTGCTCTATCGATATCATATAGATATTCTCTATTTGAAGGTATCTGAAGTATAAAGCTATGCCCAGTTTTCTTCCTCTCTTTGTCACTCGTTTTATCGCAAGTTTATACTGTAATTGAAAGGAATTTGTTTGCTATAGTTCCATAGATAGCTAAGCTGACATATAGATATGCTCTATATAAAGTAAGTCAATGTTGACAGCAACTTAATCAGTTCTGTAAATGAAAATGGGTTAATTATCGACTGTCCACATTTACTTTATGAGCAACTTACTATGCAGCAATTCACGTAGTCTCTTGGGCACACTTTTTAAATATGATAAAGAATTATCTTTTATAGTTTCACAGATCGTTTGAGTCCTAAAATTCCATGTGAGGTAATCTAAAGTATCGAAAGCCATACCAGTTTTCTACCTTCCCTTGTCACACTTTTTATTGCAATGTATGCTGAGTGAAATGGAATTGTTTGCTATATAATATGTTTGTAAAATCTATTGATTGCTAACTCTATCGATATCATATAGTTATTCTCTATGTGAAGTATCTTAAGTATGAAAGCTATTCACATTTTGTTCCTCACTTTGTCACAATTTTTATCGCAAGTGTAGTTGAAAGGATAGCTTATAGATATCTGAGCTATATAAATGTATTTAATGTATATAACCAGCAATTTCCTTACTTATATTTGAAAAGTCCATAGACTGCTCTATCGATATCTATAGATATCTCTATTTGAACGGGTATTGCAGTATAAAAGCTATGCCCTGTTTTCTTCCTCTCTTTGGCTCACTCGTTTATTCGACAAGTTGATTACTGCAATTTAAGCAAATGTTGCTACAGTCAATTGATAGCTAAGTGACAGTATAGATATTCATTATCCCAGGTAAGGACAATGTTGACAGCAACTATAAGCAATTTGTAAGTGAAATTGGGTTTTTAATTATCGACTTATATGGCAACTACTATTCAGACATTCACATTGTCTCTTGGTCACACGTTTTAAATATGATAAAGGAATTATTTCTTTATATTATCACAGATCGTTTGGTCTCTAAAGTAATTCCGAGGAGGTATCTAAAGTATGAAGGAATATCCAGTTTCTACTCTCTTTCCTTGCTGTAGTTAAATTGAAAAATTGTTTGCTATAAATATATTTGTAAAATCTCATTGATTGCTAACTCTATCGATATCATATAGTTATTCTCTATGTGAAGTATCTTAAGTATGAAAGCTATTCACATTTTGTTCCTCACTTTGTCACAATTTTTATCGCAAGTGTAGTTGAAAGGATAGCTTATAGATATCTGAGCTATATAAATGTATTTAATGTATATAACCAGCAATTCACTTGCTATATATGTTAACTCTCATAGATTGCCAACTCTAACGATGTATATATTCTCTATATGAAGTAACTGAAGTATAAAAGCTGTTCCCACTTTTCTTCGCACTTTTTGTCCAAAGTGTATGCTGTAGTTGAGATATGTGTGTTTAAGCTTTTAAAACAGCAGCTGCCGCACCACAACAACAGCAACACGCATAGTGCGTTGTAAATTTATCGATAACTCTTCACATTTGTTGTGGGCGGCGAGCGTTGAAAAAAAAAATGCACGCCAGCGTATAAATTTAAGCTGCCCCGCTGTGAAAACAAACCTTCATAATAATCATATATTAAACGCAGACAGGCAGCGTCATGAATACTGTTAATATATTGTTTTTATTTTATTTATATTTTTTTATTACATTGACAGTTGAATAAATGAACTGTGTGGTGGCTTGGGGGTGGCCAATTCCATTTACTTTACTTCTCTTTCGTACAAATTTATGCAAATCTCTTGAAGTTGCGCAGAAAGTTGTCGACACAGTCGCTGAATAGTTTTGTCTGCTGCTGCGTTGTTGTTCTTTTTAATATAATAAATATAATAAGATGGCTCAGGATATTTGCCCACCCCACTGCTCCCCTCTGTGGGGTTATACAATAGTTTGGGCTTTATGGTTTGTTGTTGTTGCTGCTGCTGTTGACATGAAAACCGTTTGGCGGTCCAAAGGGCAGTTTGTTATGTTTTTATGCTGCTTGTGACTGCTGCTGCTGCTGCGTTGGCTTTTGTGGTAGTTTGAGCACTGAATAGCTTTATATTTATGCAAAGTTATGCGGCTTAACAGATAAGTCGAAACTTTTGCCTGACAACGCTGCGACAGCCGCTGCTATATCCTTTGCAGCCATCGAACTTGACTTGATTTGCATTGCAGCAAGTTTTTGCCACTAAAGGTTAAAGTGCGTAGGAAATGTTTGCATTTGCTTGCATGTTTTTATTCTAATGCTGTGGACTTTACTTTGTTGAGTTGAGTTGAGTGGTGCAGTGAGTTTTATTTAAATAAAATAGCAGCTACTTGGCTTTAGTCTGGAATTTATGCACACGCAAAGGCTTGAGAGCGCTTTTAAAATTTATCTAGCTGTATACATAAAGTTTACGCCGCTTATTTAGGCCAAATTAAAGGCGCCACGCTGCGTATACGCAACTAAATTTTGTGTGCTTCTCTTTACAAAGCGCAGCTGGCACTTTACTTAATGCCAAATTATATTAAAAACTTTCGTTGCGAGGCTCACATTTTCATTAGCTGCCCAACCCACAAAAAGGCAAAAATATAACAACAAGCAAAGCAGTTACTCCAACCCTCGTTCGTTCGTTCGTTACATCTTTTGCATTGTATGCGCTTGTTGCTCTTTCAGCTCAACGCTGCTGCTCGCTCTGCTTCTTCTATGTTGCCAACGGCCTTTGCCTGGGCCGCCACAAACTCTTGGCCTTTACTTTGCTGCAGTGAACTTCATTTGCCAACCCGCCCCCCTACTAACTGCAACGTGACACTTGGGCGCTCATTTAATTTGCTGAAACATGCCCATGCCACAGCCGCTCAGCACTTGCCCCTAAATAAACAAAGCACCTCCCCCCACATTGATTTGACCAAGCAGCAACAATCCCTACCCATTGCCTTTTTGGGTTAACTGCAGGCTTAATGACAGCACTTGGGTTGAGTTTTGCGGGGGCGGCGCACTTGACTGACCTGCTAAATTCGTTAAATTTTTAGTTAGGCAGCGTCAGGTTGAAGGCCCTGCCGCCGCCCACTTAGGGCGCTCTAAATTATCATTTAATTTTTTTTCGCTCGCTCGCATTTTTATTTAATGAGTTTCCACTGCCATTCAGCACAAAGTGCGCTTCAAAATATAATTGTTGCTTTTTTCGCTTCAATACGCTCTTGAATATTTTACTTAATGAACTTAAGCCCTTTGTCAAGTGCATTTAATATAATTAATTTTTAATGTGTGTAAAGTGAAACTGATAGGCGGTATTTTTTATATAAATTATGCAATATGCTACTAAAATTCGAATTCAATCAACAACAATTAAAGCTGCGTACGCTTCATTTATTTGCTAAATTATTGCTTCAACATAGTTGAAATTTGTGCAAGTTTCACACTCAATATACAGAGTATTGCAATTAAATACTTGCCGCCCCCATAAAAATGCCAAAAAGCTGTGAAATTTGCACATTTTTTCATTTATTTTTTTGTATTTTGGGGGCAAGCGAAATGCATAAAATTTTCAACACACACGCCGAGGCGAAAGTATGCGGAGCTCAAATGAGAGTAAAAGTGCAGTCGCTGTCGCTGCTGGCGTCGCTGCCACTGCAATGGCCGCTGCCACATGTCGTGACCTAATAAAAAAAATTATGCCAAAAAAAACAGAAAACAAGAGGCAAACGCCAAAACGGTAAATGTTAAATGGTAAATGGGGGGCGGGGCAACGAGCAAAAAGCGTGCAAGTAAGAGATAAACGTTCAAGCAGTGGCGTAGCAGCAAAAAGGGGTGAGACTTGCACACTCAGCACTGATGAGAGTGAGCGAGAGAGAGCGAGAGAGCGATATTAAGTTTTACTTTGGCCACAAAACTCGAGTTAAATTGAGCAAAATAATGCGGTCAATTTATAAGTGAACATGGCACGTGGCAGTGAAAGGCAATAGCAGTGATCGAAAGAGAGGGAGATAGCGAGGGGGGTGGGCAGAATGTGAATGAGGACAGGGACACGGGCCGCTTTTTTGCAATATTCAATATGAACATAAATGCAAACGAGAGCTGCAGGCATATTATATGCAATGTGCTTAAATATATGTGTATATGTGTGTGTGTGTGTGTGTGTGTGTGTGTGTGTGAGCTTTAACAAAAGGAAGTGGCTTGGGCTGCTACTTTGTCAGTTTTACTTGTGCAGCTCTCTCGACGGATGTGCGGGCGTCGCATGCGTCTCACTTTACGTCTGTCTGTTTGACTTTTGGGTGTCACTTGGGGCTGTCGCTTTGGTTGCACGCAAGTTTGCAAAATTATGGCCAAGCCCAGGCCGCCCGGCAAATGGCCGCCCAATTTATAAGGTTAAAATAATAATGCCAAAGCCGGCAAACGAGCGTAGCGTAGGGTTGAGTTGACTGCATTACGGATACGTGGCATGACCTGCTATTGAAAGTGCAAGTGCCTGCGCTCTCTCTCTCGCACTCTCTTCGCACTCGCTTTTGGCCAAATGACCTAATTTAAGCGCAAGCAGCGCTCAACGTCAGCTTGGGCCGTAATATGACTTTATTTTTTGGACACTTAACAGAGACTGACAAACTACGGCTACGCCACTGACTGGAGCTGCTTAATTGTTATTTACAAGTTCTAAAATTTCTAAACTTGAAATCTCTTTTATGCAGCTTAAATTAATTACGCATGAAATTGCATTTAATTGGTTTTAAGAAGTTTTAGCGCCAAAAGTTTGCAGCTTGCATAAACAAAAACCAAAAACTTGAGCTAAACGAGCAAACGGCAACAGCAGCAACAAGCAAAGAGCAGCAGCAACTAAAAACAATGGCGTCGCCAATCAACAGAAGCAGCAGCAAAAAAAAGGAAAATGGCGCACAAGTTCAGCAGACACGTGAACGCGTTTGCTACGTACGAGAGCCAGCGCCAGTGTAATGTTTTATTCGTTTAAAAAGCCGAGTAGGCCAAACTAACAACAACAACAACAGCAACGAGGAGCAGCAGCTGAGGCAGCAGCAGAGGTAGAACAATAACTATAGCTAAAGCTATATGCCGCTTTACACTAGGGAAAGCGACAGCGTTTGTCGTAGCTGCTGCTGCTGCTCCTCGTTGTTGTTGTTGTTGTTGTCACAGTAACCTAGATAAGCGCACAAAATTTCGAAAACCAAAATTGTGCCACTTTCGCTTTGACCCAGAGACGTAGCCTACCCCCTTGACTAGCGCATATGAAGGGCAGTGGCTGCTGCTGCTGCTGCTGCTTGCTGCATTTTTGAGGGTCAATGTGGCAGCCTATAAGAAATTCAGCTAGTAATATATTATGCTCGTACATTGCGGTTAGTGTGCGTGTGTGTGTGTGTGTGAGTAATACATGCCATGTTGTCATGTCAAACTGCCTGACAAATGGTTTGATTTTCAGCTCAAGTCTGACCCCTTTGGCTGCTCTAAAGCCTCGACCCCCAGCGCTTGTCGTTGTTGCAAGCATTTTAAACATGTCACCTTTGGGAAATTCTTTAGCTAAGCAATGACAACAATTTATTTAGACGTTGCGCTTCAACGTGTGCACACTGTACAGCAAATATTTAATTTTCAGCCACAGCGCGTTTGCTTTTTGGCTTTGGCTTTTGATGTGTGCGGCTGCCCAATTCGACGCATGTTTATGCATAAATAGCTTTGAATTTAACACAAGCGTTGGTATTTGTAATATAAGCAGCTAAAACAAAATATTTAAAGACTAAAGCTAGACCCAAAATATTTCAGACAACACAACAAATTTATGTATCAGTCCTCAAGCTGCTTTTTCAAATGCTGCACACATAGCACGCATTATATTTTGCCCTAATCTATTCACACTTTGTATAATTTTTTCTCAAGCTGCGAGTTAAATGCAGCTTAGCCAAAAATCGTTGGCTCAACGCTTTGAATATTAAAGTCCTTTTGAAGCAATTTCTTAGCGCTTACTGTCGTGTCCAGCAATACGAAATTAATTATGCAAAGTGTGTGACCTAAGCCAACAGTTGGCATTAGCCTGAATAGCCGGGCAGCCAGCCTGTCATATTCATGAGCAAAAGGACGACTCAGTGGGCGGTGGCGCGAACCTTTTTCGCTGTTTGCCTATAAACGTGCTAAAAATAAACAATTTGCGTCGCCTTTTGCTGGCCCAACACATTTGTTGTTTATTATTGTTGCTGTTGTTATTGCCTTTGCATATTTAGCTGATGGGCCCGCTCGTCGTGACACTTGACGTGTAAATATTTTATGTAATTTTGGTAGCCTAAGCAAAAACGCTTGATTTGGGTTGACAATTAGCAAAGGCTGCGAATAAGCCTTTTCACTTGCGTCCTGTGTGAGCTAAAGGTTTATTAATAAGCAAAGGGTAAGGGCGTTGATTTGCTTAAAGGCTTGAGGCTTGATTAGAAAGTGAAGCAGCGACTGCAGATTTGAGCTTAAACTGCTTAAGCTAAACTATTAAAAGCAGCTTGGACATGGTAGTTAACATTTTGTGCATAGTTTGCCATTATAAACAAGAAAGTTAAGAAGGCAAAGCGTTAACTTAAATGAATTTATTGTCATGAAGCAGGCAAATGATGCTGCGCTGAAATGTAGGCAATGAATTTTGTATGTAATCTTTATTCAATACTTATTAACAGTTGAAGGCAAAAGAATATTAATAAAAATATTTAAAATTAATTTAAACAAAGCAAAATTTGTGCAAATATTTAATGTTTATTTTTATTAAGCGCAGCTGCAATTAGTCAATGCTGTGGCTGCTGTATTGAATATACAAGAAAGTCTGCCAAGTTATAAACAGTTTATATCATATTTTTACTAAACTTTATATAGCTGCTTACATTTGAAGTATTGCGCGCAACGCAATCAGTCAAGACTTAGTACAGTTGTATTAATAAAGATTTGCTACGTGCTTACTTTCTACTTTCTAGTTTTATATATAGCTTTTAGTCGCGCACGCAAGCAATTTACTTTGAGCTTATTGCATTTAAATGGAGTGCAAAGCAAACACATTAAACATTTACTAATCTCTTGGCTAGTTCTATGTCCACATGCTGCACACGATGGAGAGCGCTAAAGGTTAAACCAATTAGAGCAACTTTAACAGTTGCTGGTCACACTACCTCAACTAACCTTTGCCCAAAATGTCATGTGTACTTGCACCCACATCTATGTTGGTGAACGTGGTTAAACGTTGACGCTTTTTTAAGCTCGAAATGGAGTCAACACAGTGCTGTGGCCACACGTTCTTTCGCTCTCTCTCTCTCTTGGCCAACATCCAGCCAAGTGACAATGCGCAACAGCAACTGACGCTTCCGTCAAGTCAGCAGCGGGCTGCACATTGAACGCAAGTCGTGCAGAAATTATTGTGTTTGTTGTACAGAATTAAATAAAAATTGAATTATGTTTATTGTATATGTATGCCGGCAGTTGCTGCTGCTGCTGCTGCTGCTGCTATTATTGTCTGCTTTTTGTGGATTTGTTTGTCTGTCTGCGCTTGACTCCTTTAGCCGCCATTGCTGTCTTTTTTCATTTTGCATAATAAATTGCATTTTCCATGCCACTGCGCGCACCGCAGTTTGTTTGGCTGCCAATTGTGTGCGGACAGGCCAAAGTAAAGGGGGAAATTGCCGAGTTTTGTATTTGCCACATGCTCCAAAGCCAGAGAGCTCGTGCTCTTGGAGCTCCTCGAGCTGCTGGCTTCTGCTCTTTGGTCTTTTTATGCGGGCACGACAGCTGTGCGCGCTGTTTTGCATTAATCTCATTTCATTGCTTTGGCTTAGTTGCCTCAACAGGCGTGCCACCAACTTGGCTTGTGCCACCAACAAACATCAACTCGCTCTCCTCAGTTGTTTCCGCTTGCACGCGCTAAATCAATTTACTTTTTTTAAGCTTACGACATGCCAAGCCAGCAGCATCACCTTATGGCTGCTCACCTGCAGCTCTTTAGCTTTTGCCTCGAACGTCATTTCGTTAAGACGGCAGCAGCAGCAGCCAAAGCTTTCCATTTGCTTCTGCTCTAGCGTCATTCACTTTAAGTTGTTTTTCTCTCAAGCTCAGCAAAAAAATTCAATTTTTGTTTATTGAAAAACTGCACAAACAACAACAAGACAACGACAACTGAAGCAATAGGTGCTAGAATAATAGACTAGACTACACTTTTCAATTTGTTTGCCATGATAACTCAAGTAATTGAATATCTTGTTAGCAGCTTAAGGGTCTAAGTAAACTAAGAACTTGGCTAACAAATACAAAGTGCTTTGCTGTCTCTCTTATTGCGCTTGTTAAGGTCTGTCAATCAACTCAGCTTAGCTCGCAGCTCAACACAGCTCAGCTCAGTTGTCTGTCAAATCATTTGAAAGCTGCAACTATTAAATTGAGAAAGAGAAAAAGCTAATTAAAATATTATAAATAAATTGAGCAAATTCTTTTTAAATAAGCTGCTGCATTGCTTTTTTCTATGCCAGCTTTATTCTTATATTGCTAGACGATCTATTGCGTTTATGCGAATTCGATTGTAAATCGATGAGGAAGAGAAAAAGCTACTTAAAATATAATTAATAAATAAAGCTTACATACAAGTATATATAATGTATATAAGATATGTATGTATATAAATATATAAGACGAATTCTTTATTAAATAATTTGCTGCATTGATTTTTCCAATTCCTTTATTCTTATATTGCTGCTGCTTTTTTGAATTCAAATGAACGAATTCAACTATCGATTGTATCGATAACAACAAACTGTTTAAACCAAAATAAAATAAAATAATGATAATAAAATTAATGTTTATTATTAGCTCAGCCTTCAGTGCGTTCATCAGCAGCTAGCAGTCGACAAAGTCATTTGCATTTCGATAAGCATCTCTTATTGCTTGTTAGCAGCAGTTACAAGTCACTTTATTTCACTGGCAGAGCAATAACTTTTAATGAACTGTTTACCTTATCGTAGTAGAGCTTAAAGCGAAATAATGTTTGTCACATTGATAAATCGGCGTGTTTAACCTCACACAACTCTCTGCTGCGTGTAATGCGTGCAAAAAGTTTTGTTCAACACACACACACGCACACATACACTTACATGTGTTTGTTGTTGCTAAACAATAGAATTTTGAGTGTTGCCACTTTGTTTAAAGCAAAAGCTGCATAAAAAATGAGTGCGACCTTTTTTTTTTATGGGTAGTGTGTGCGTGTGTGTGTGTGTGTGTTTCGTTTGATGTGCATATTTGAGCAATTTACGGCAAAGTTGGGGACTGTTGGTTGAACGTGAGTAGCTTTTACGCTTGTGGCAAGTTAGGCAAATTAGCTGCGTGTCTGTCTGTGTGTGATGAGCGTATTATTGGGAACGCTGATTAACTTTTATGCTGGTCTAAACTTAAATTGCAGCAGTTGGCATAAAATTCAAACAATGCCTGTCAACAGCAACAACTGCAACAACAACAGCAGCAACGCATAAAGTTTGTGGCACACACAAAAGGCCTGCATTGTATGTGTGTGTGTGTGTGTGTGTGTGTGTGTGGCAAGAACATGAGTAGCTGTTAGCTGCTAACAACAATATAAGCGCAGGCAGGACAAACAAAATGCTCACAAATCTGCATGAAAAGCAAGCGCCAGGCCCGAGACAGAGGCAGAGACAGCGGCAGAGGCAGAGACAGCAGCAGAGAAAGCTGTTTGACAAATGGCTGGCGCTGCTCATAATGGACGTCATTGCAGCTGCAGCTGCAGCCCTGCATACGCTTTACATATGTTTGTGTCAGTTTGTCAATGCAGTCGCAGTCGCAGTCGCAGTCGCTGCCTACGTCGACGTCAGCTCATAAAACTAAATTTCTAAACAATCTGCGTTTGGCAATCTTTGCGCTGCGCTGCGCAACTTTATTGAAATGTTTGGCAGTTTTTCGTGTCAAGCTCACACACGCATACGTACACAGCTTTTTACATAGCATAGCAATTTTGATTTTTTTGTTGCATACTTTTTTGGGGCCACATGTAGCACAAAGTTTGTCGCTTTGCTACGGCAGCTGCTGCACATTTATTGCTTATTGTTTTAAAATTTAATTAAATTATTATTCAAATTCGATTGAGCATAAACAAAAGTTAAGCAGAGCGAGCACAAATTGCGGGTCAAGCGCACAATTGAAATTGAAATTGAATTTAATGCAACGAGGCATAAATAACAAAAAATGTGCGCCCCAAACACAACTAAACACCAAATCGATTGATAAATAAAAGCTGCTATAAGCAATAATTCCAAGTCGTTTGTAAAAAACAACAACAAAAACCCAAACGCGCATTGTAGATAAGCAAACAGCCCGTAGCTCTGTATAAACATTTGCACATAATAGATATTGCCCCTAGAAGAAACATAATTTTATGTGCCCATGACTGTGTGTGTGTGTGTTTGTGTCTGTTTGTGGGTCATTTATTATTATTGCTTTGGGGTGTCTATAATTCGAAAGTATTTTGCGTGCAAAGCATTCGCAGCAGATTAAGCAATATGTTGGCTTATCTCATCAAATCGTTATTACGATTACTAAAAAGGATTGCTGGGGCGTATATAAAGCACACACGCGTTGCCAAAAACCTAATTTGAGGTTTGTGTGAGCGCAATAATAAATAATTTTATAAGCTTATAGTGAAAGTTGTGCTGACTTTTGCTTTAATGTTTCATTTTATACTAGTTTGAGTTTGCCTAATGGCATATAATTCATTTTAAATATATTTGTTGTGCTTGACAAAACTTTCTGTGCTTAGTAATTACACAAAGTTTGCAAAAATTATTAGCAATAAAGTTTGCTTAAATCTTGATGCTTCCATTTGATTGAGCAAAGCGCTAACAACAAAAAAAAGCAAAACATTTGCCAGCCAAATTAACGCTAACTGCGATAAGAACCACGAACCAACGACTGAGCTTTATGCAAAGTCTGCAAATGCTAAAGCAAACGGCAATTAATTTAATGCGCTTCAATGCTCACACACACACACACACACACACATATACAAATAAAGCTGGCAGTTCATCAGTGAGGAGACTAGAATAGTTAGTTTGCTCTCTGGCGCAAACTAAAAGCGACAGTCGCACAAAATGAACAAACAAAAGTTGGCAACTGCCAAATGGACAGGAATTTAGAAATTAAAGCAAAACAATGACCAAAGATTAACAACAAACAGATAGACGCACACACACACACATACACATAAAATTCAACATTTTATGACAATGGCAGCGAAACTTTTTTCTTTCTTTTTTGTAGGGTGTATATTTTGTAAGTTCTTAATGTACGTGCCAAGTTTTTCTAAGCAAATAATTGTAAATACATGAAGTTGCTAAATTTGTGTTGCTTAAAAACAATTTTTCAAAATGTTAACAAACTAAACTTTTAGTCGTGCATGCTCAGCAATTCTTTGGCTTTTATTGTTTTTCTTTTTTCTATATGTGAATGAGAAAAAAGTGAAACAAACGACGGCGGCGGCGTCAACGCCGGTCGCGACGTGTTGCCTTCGACAGCGACAACAATGGCAATGCCAGCGCATATGCGTGGTGTGTGATGGGTGTGGCGCGCTTTGTTGCATTAACGGAAATGGACGCCATGTCGGATGCGCACAAGTGTTCATGTCGTTGTTGTTGCGCCAAATGTTTCAAAATTTCCTACATATGTTTTCATATTTTAGCATAGTTGGGGGCTTAAAAGATTGAGCTGCATTCGAAGTTTATTGTTTTCTGATGAGCAGACTGTTCTCTACTTCATTTAATTGCATAACAAATGCCAAGCCCAATGCGCTGGCAAACTCGAAACTAATATGTGGAATCAATTACGCATAGCATGCAATACACACAAAGAGGCAGACACACAGACAAGCAAACAGATATATGTGTATATAGACACTGAGGTGCTGCTGATTGCGGCGGCTTGATTGCCAGCTCGCTTGGCTTGGATTGCAAAGCGCTGCACTTGCAACACTCGCTGCTGCTGCTTGAACTGTATTCACTATTCATTTGCAGGCCAGCGCAGGCCAGGCCCACAGACATGTGTACTAAGGCGCACAAGTATACTCATGTGTTTGTATGTGTGAGGCGTAAATGAATGAGCGCAGTCAAGCGCAGGCTGAGCCTCGCCACACAGTCCTACAAAAGTCCTGCACACAGAACTTGGACGCGTGGCAGCGAGTGCACTTGCCACACACACACAAGAGTGAGTGAAGTGTGCGTCTCGTCTCTGTTTGTGTGTGTGTGTGTGTTTGATGTATTACATATTACGTATACGCAACCGCAGCTGCAATTACAATGCCAAGTGTGCTGCCCATTGCGTGTTTGTCTGTGTGTGTGTGTGTGAAAGCGCTCGCTACATTAATGTGTGTAGCTATTTAGTTTGTCTGTCCGTCTGTATTTGTTGTTTTAATAATGCAAACATGTGCGCGTCTTGTTGTCTATTGTTTTTATTACATTAATAAACATTAAATTGCCATTGCCATTGTGCATACACAGCGAGAAAAAATGTTAGAGCAACTAGCAGCAGTTAACTCCAGCAGTGACAAACTGTTATACCAAAAGTTAAAGTTAAAATCGAAGTCTTAATATCGAACAGAGTTCAACTTAATTTAGCTTTATTTTATTTTAATTTTATAAGCTAACTTACAATTGCAAACTAGTCTGAAGGCAAATTAATTATTAACTAATCAATGAATTTGGCTTAACAGTTAATTCAAATTCAAATAAAACTAGCAGCAGTTCAATGTTGACAGCTCAACAAATTAAAATCTGCTATGCTAACAGACTATGTTATGCTTGCTTACAGTTTATGTTAAAGCTACAATCGATAGGCTGTTAGTATCGAGCAGAGACTGACAGCAAATTTAGCAGCTTGGCAGCTTTTTATTTTATTTTAATGTTTATTACAATTACAAACTATTACTTAGTCAATGAATTTACATTTGTTTAGCTGCAAATTGCAATTGTCAGCTGTCGCTTTAATCTTTTGCTCATATGCCTGCTTAACACTTAATTCTATGGCATTCATTAATTGCTTTCTCTTCACTTTGCTTTCTTTTTTTGCAGTGTGCCTTTGAATTAAATGTCGCCGCTTCTGCCGCATGGCTTGCGCTACTATTGAAATTGCCATAAGTGGCCATTTATTTACATATTTGCGCGTTGTGAGCGCCAAGTGCCCACTACAAACTGCTTGCCCCCCCACCATAGCCATAGCCTTGCGGCAGCTGCTGCTGCTGCTGCTGGTTTGTTTCGCTGCTGCTTTTATTGTTATTATTTTGCCACACTCTTTACTGCGGCTGCTGCTTGCTCTTGTTGTTTGCTTGAGAGTTGATTGAGATATTTTGCCATAGCGCTCAAGTTCGAAACGAACTTTAAACGTTTTTCGTGCTTGGCTAATTGGCACTTGACGGCTTGAGTAGAGGCTTGCCGCAGTTGTTGTTAATTGTTTTGTTGCCTGTTAAATGCACACGCACGCATACATATGCATATAATAACATAATTCAACTGCGCCTGAGTGCGATTAAATTTGCATAAACTTTTGCAGCTTTAAGTGCTGTCTAATTAACAAGCGTTGCGCACTCTCATCTCACGCTCACGCTCATTTGTGTTATGTGTGCAGCTGTTTGGCTTGAGATAACATTTGTGTTGTCTGCCTGCAGTGGCAATCGCACAACAGTGCGTATGCTTAACTTTATTAGCGTAAATTAGCTTAGCTACGTTCTGCATTGCCAGCCCCAACCACTGTGGCATTAAATTAGCGCATTATGTCCGCGTGTGTGTGTGTGTGTGTGTTTGTGTTGCTGTAAGCTTAATTTATGAACTACGCGATTGCACTATAATTTGCCATGTGTCGATGCCTGCAGTTTAGATCATGATTTATGCGAGTTTAATTAAAATTCGGCGCGCTCAAGCAAAGTTTTCGCTTTTAAGCTGTCTGCATAAATTTAGCTAATTTGTTACCTTTTGTAACTTGTGCTATATGCTATAATAATAAGCAAAAGCGATAAATGCAGCTTTGAATTATTTAAATAGCATTTAAATGTTTTGTATATTTATAGAGAAAAACGTTAAGCTGCAGTTCAAATATCAATAGCTGCAAGTTATCAAAATGCTATTCGATTTTAGAGTTTCATGAGCATGACTCATGAGAAATTTGACAATGTTAAGGTTTGCAACCCTTGCTTCAAATGTCAAAAATCTGTAGAAAAAAATGCAATATATAGTAGCATAAAATGCTTAACCAACTCATAACTCGGCTGATTTTCGACAAAGTAATAACTAAAAAAGTTGTGTGCTGCTCAACTTTTTATTTTTTTTGTGTGAAAATTAAAGTAAATTTATGTTGGCCGCAATATTTCATTGAGTTAAATATAAACGAGCACGTTGGGACCTTGACTATTAACCAACATTCGTATGTATACAGTGCTGCTTACTAAATTTTATTTTAATTTTAATCAACATCACTTATTAGTTGTTCATGTATTACCGTTATTTGGGAACAGTCTGAATTCGAATCGGGATTTGCTGCTGCTGCATCATTTCAAATTTCTGTGAGTTGGCACGTTGGGATCTTGACTATTAACAAATATGTTGATGGAGCCTATTCCTGGCCTTTCTGCTGACAGTTTGGTTGGCCAATTCTTGGTCTGAATTCGAATCGGATGAATCGGATTTGGGAGTAGCATATATACTAAATATGTGACTGCTGCATCATTTCAAACTTCTGTGCGGCACGTTGGGACCTTGACTATTAACAAATATGTTGATGGAGCATAGTCCTGGCAGGATTTGCTATTTCAACTGAGTTTTCACTTCTACAATCAACACAATGGACGGCTCTGGCTTTTCTGCTGACAGTTTGGTTGGCCAGTTTGATGCTGGATCGTTATAACGGCTATCGCTGTTTAATTACAAATAAAGAAACTTTATAAATAACTTTAATACCCAATTGAATCTCAACAAGTCTATTAACACACCAAGCGCAATTTAATATTAAAAAGCAATGAGATTATCTCTTGGCGCTTAAGCGCATTTACTATTTATGATGCGCATTTGTTCCGACTCAACTCAACTGAGCTGAGCAGAGCAGAGCACGGAGCTCAGCTCGGCTAATTAAAAGTCATTATACGCAAACAGCAATTTAACGAGCTCAATCAGTGTGTGCACGTTGGCTGAGCGTATTATTATTAAGAGCAACATTTAAAAATCGTTTTTATTTGTTCTGCATTTATTTTTTTGTGTGCACACGGAAACTGAAACTGAAACGGAAATGGGGGAAATGAAAATGAAAATTCTTTTTGGCATGCTTTGCTTTTGCTTTTGGCTGCTTAATCAAAATAACTTAATGATTATATTTGCTTGCAACCTTGTTACTAATGCCGAGACTTTCTTTATTTCTTTTCTACTCGTTGCAGACGCGCGCAAATTTTTTAACTACTGCAGCTTTGAGGCGCCAGCGCATAATTGAATCATAAGGACGCAGGGTCGAGACGCTCGGCGAGGCGCGGCGACGGCAAAGTTCGGCAGCTGCTGCTGCGGGGGCAATGTTAACAAAGCCAAGCGAATAATTGTTGCAAACTGCTGCGAGAGAGAGACAGAGGGAGGCAGAGAGAGCGCGCGGAATGGCAGCTGAGAAATGACAGCAGTGTTGCTTTAATTAAAGTCTCGGCGCGCAGTAGAATGAGCAGGCGGAGCAGGCGCCACTCCCACCCAGCGGCAAGCGAAAGGAAATTGAAACGCAATGAACAACAGCAACAACAACAACAAACAGCAGAAGGACGACAACAACAGAGAAAAGTGGACGAAATTGCTTTTGGAACTGAACGAGCATCATTTCATACATTTTGATTACATTTACCTATTACAAGCAGCAGCAGCAGCCAGTTGCAACAAGGAAGAAGAAGAAGCAGCGACAGCAAATAAAAAGAAACTTGGCAGGCATTTGCTGTAATAATTTGTTAAAATTGTAACGAGCGAGCAGGCAAAGTATTAAACGAAAGTGTGAGGATATCAGCAACAGCTACAGATGAACGCGCTGAAGTCGCCGCCAGCAGCAACAGCAACAGGGACAGCGACAGCGACAGTGACAGCGACAGCGACAGCGACAGTTGCACTGTAAGCAGAGACAACTGAAGTTGCAGCCAAGCGGCAAGTTCTGCCAGTGTCAGGCTATAACAGCAGCAGCAGCTGGAAGCTGAAGCAGCAGCAACAACGTGGCACAAACACGTCAGCCACAGCGATTACCTACCCCACCATACACACAACACACACACACACACACTGAGAAGCGCACTTTACTCTTTCACACATCACCGCAAATCAGCATTAACATCCAAGTCAGCAGCGCTTGTCACTTCAGGCCAAGAACCCACACACACACCAAGTACTCCGCATCGCTCCTTTGGACTCTCTCGTAACCAACGCCTGGTCCAATGAATCTGCTTTGCTGTTGTTGTTGCACTAACATGGCACCGAATCAACGCATCACACGCAAATGGGAACTGTTTGCCGGACGCAATAAATTCTACTGCGATGGATTGCTAATGTCCGCACCGCATACGGGTGTCTTCTACTTGACGTGCATCCTGATTACCGGCACCAGTGCGCTCTTCTTTGCCTTCGAGTGAGTATTGCAGGTTTAGCTCTTACATAGCCGCTCACTGGTTGCGGTTACATTGTTTGCAAAATGAATACGTTGCTAATTAAGCATTTCCCTAGTTGCAGTCGCTCTCCCTCTCTCTCGCTCACTCGTTGCCTAGCACTGCTCTGGCTTCCAATTACGCCCACATTAATGGTCTCTCTATGTCTGTACGTCCGTCTGTCCATTGCTCTTGTATCCAATGGCATGTAATTATTGCCGTGCAATGTGCTGCATGCGTTATGCTTGGCCAGGCAAAGCACCCCACACACACACACACACACACGTAGATTTTTCATTTTGCTTTGCATCTCTTTTTTGGGGTGAGCACAGATTGAAAATAGTTTAAGCTCTTTCGATTTGTCAATTTGTTGCTGCCGGCGCAAATCGTCGCATTGCCACTGCAAACTTGATTAGTAGCTAGCTGCTGGCAAACTTAAAATGAGCTATTAAGTGCACAAGTCTACGATTAGTAGGCCAAATGCAATATACAGCTCGATATAATGAGTAGAAGCCTGAGCTGGAATTTCATTTAAAGCCACAGCTTATTGCAAATATATTGCCAAAGTTCAATTGAAACAAATGTAAACTATGCATTTTAGGTCAGTAAGCTAAGGAAATGAAAGCTAGTTTAAGCTTAAATTTGTTGTAACTAAATTCTGCTATAGTTTTGCAAGTTAATATACAATTATGTTTATAATGCCTGCAGTATTTTTACTTGTTTAGTAAACCAATTTCACTTTCACTTGTGCACATTTTATTATTATAAATAATATATACAATTCGATTCGCTGCCTTTCATGTTTATGTGCTCTTGCTCATTAATATTGCATTAAATTGTTATAGACATCGAATGAGAGATCCACACACCCAACAATTTATCATTGTGAGCTCTTTGGCACACTTTATCTATGCACTTTGATCGCTTGACTAAATAAATGGGCAGCAGGCAGCCACTAGGCGATTTAGTCGAGTAACCAATTTCATTTAGTTGCACGTGTCGTATGCGCAATAACTATTATAACCTCCGCTTTATGTATGTGTGAGCAAATAGCATATACGTCACGTATAGCAAATACAAATAAAATAGCAAATCCAATTGCCAAAACCACACACACACACACATACACATGTATTTGCTGCTGTGTGTGTGTGTAATAATGCGTTTTTCAACACTGCGCGATTAGACAAAATTATGCTGAACATTTGCAGGCACGTAGAACTCTCTCGGTTTGAAGGAAATTGCGCGTATTCATGTGTGTGTAGCAAGGAATTGAAAAATTTGCAACATGAGCAGCGCGTTGTTGTTGTTGCAAGCTTCCCAAATAGATGCACACACAAAAGACTGAAGCAGAGCGTGGGACGGGGGCAGCAAACCCTATTTTATTTTCATTGCTTGTGTTAGAGCAATATCCACAATGCTTTTAAGCCCAGGGCTGGGCTGGGCTGAGCTGTGTCTGCCCCTGCGGCGCTTTGGCCAAATTGTATTCCGTTCGACGCGTTCGCAATGCAAATCGCTAAAAAGGTAGCACACACACACACACACACATGGATACAATGGCTGTCTACGTTTTTTATTTGTGGCATTGTCAGCGATTTGCCAGCTGAATGCAAGAGCAGAAATATTTTTGCTTTAACGCTATGCGAGGCGAGTGGCAAAAATGCTTTGGGGAATCATCATCGAGGGCGCTGCTGCCGCTGCCATTGTGCCGACAAATGTATTTAACTGTGTTATTTTTTGGCATCCATTGACGACTGCCCTCAAAATTTTCTAAACCTGTATGCGACTGTGTGTGTGTGTGTGTGTGTGTGCTCTGGGGCCTTGTCACACATTATTTTCATTATGCTCCATATGTCCTTTGTGACCTGTAGTTATGCATGGGAGAGCATCGACTAAACAATTTTGAAACACAAATCCCACTGCCAGCTGCTGCTGCTGCTGCCGTTGCATGCCACATCATTCCCTAGCTGCATATTTGTGCTGCATTGCCAAAACTCCAAAGGGAGAAACTTCTCGCATGCATCTTTGGGCACCAACAGCTGACAAAACTTTAATATCGCCTTAAAGCCGCACACACAATGCATTTGAGCAGATTGATAATCCTCTTATGTCATGCCACATGGGATTTAATTCACTCCTAACCAGCAACTAAAGCGATAACATGCTGGCTTACTTATGTCTTGAGCGTGTTAAGCACGTGTTTTTGATAAATTGTTTAAGAGCTGCATGCGATTCAATTTATGATACAAAAAGTTTATGAAAAGTCAAATTGATAGAAAAAGCAAAGCGCAGCATAGCAAAAATGTACATTAACAATATTGATTGTACATAATTATTTTAATTATTTGTGTGTGTGTCGCAATGCAAAGTATAAAGTTGCATCAATCAATTTGCAACTTTTATTTACTGAAGCTTAGCTTGCTGCTATGCAAAATATTCTAGCATGAATAACCTTACATCACTTCTTCTCACTCCCCAATTTCCACTGCTGCCTTGTTTATATTTAAGCTTAACTAATTAGCAATTGTTTCAAACGCTCTTCTTGTTGCTGCCAACTTGAAATAAATGAAAAGTTTTTTCAACTTTTTTATTTTATGCTTATCTAACCTAATTTCCTGTGCTTTCGCAGCTGCCCGTTTCTGGCGACAACGATTAATCCGGTTATACCCATCGTTGGCGCTGTACTCTACTTCTTCACAATGAGCTCCCTGCTGCGCACAACCTTCACGGATCCGGGCGTCATACCGCGCGCCTCCAACGACGAGGCTGCCTATATTGAAAAGCAAATTGGTAAGTGAAGCCGAAGCCGAAGCCCCCCGTTAGCCTTAATCCCGTGCTGTGTGTGCGTCCATGTCCAGTGTGTGCCTCAAAAGCGAATGTGGGCAAGGTCGTGTCGTGCCTGTTGAATGGCACACACACACAGACAGAGACAGACAGGCAAACAAACAAACGTACACATATTTGTTTTCACTTCATTAAGTTTGTGCCTGTGTGTGTGTGTTCACATAAAAAGTAATGAGCAGAGCATGAGCGAGACAGCATGATATAGAAAAATCTCGACGCTGGGAAATCATCAAAGCGAAGCATTGCGCGTTCCGTTGCCGCCTCTACACTAATGAGTTGAGCTTGCTGTATAAAAAAATTATTTAAAATGAGAAAACTTTTTGCTCTTTACTTGCATGTCAACAACCACAACGACGCCCGTCTGCATTTCCTGCTGCTGTTGCTGCTCCTGCTGCTGTTGACGTTGCTACCATTTCCGCTTGCCATTGCCGTTGCCGCACCAGAAGTGCCAAACTCGCTTAACAGCCCCACATACCGACCGCCGCCACGCACCAAGGAGGTGCTCGTTAAGGGCCAAACGGTCAAGCTGAAATACTGCTTCACCTGCAAGATCTTTAGACCACCGCGCGCCTCGCACTGCAGTCTCTGCGACAACTGTGTGGATCGCTTTGATCATCACTGTCCTTGGGTAAGTCCAGTGAGCTGCAAAGTAAAGCAAACTTATGAGATTTCAAATACCAAAAGATAAAAAAGCAACAACAAACCTTAAGACAGCGCTAAATGTTCAATTGAAGGATTAAGCTCAGCTGAACGAACTAATAAGTTATGTAGTTCAGTTGTCAGTTTTCGGTCGATCACTTTGAGTAGTAGTTCAATTGAACGTGTACTTAACGATTCGATAAGACGCTAGCTAAATGTTGTCCGTTTTCTAGCTAGATGCCAATTGATAAAGGACCGAAGCTGTCAACACTGATCTAAAACTATAATTGCAACTTAATACAACACTCAAAATATGCTGTATTTTAAACTCTTATTTTAAATTAGAGCTTTCGAAGCAGCTGCTTTTTAATTTGCCAGCATATTTTAATGCAAACATTTGACCGTGCAACAACAACAAAAAATGTATGCCAACCCAACTGTCGCTTTCGCCTGACTTTCACCCAATTTTTTTGCGCTGCTGCTGTTACTGCTGCTGCTGCTGCTGAGGTTTGCTAATTTCAGTTAACCACACCCACAAACAAGCAGCAGTCCCTTGCACAGCTTTGGCAATTTTAATAGTTGCAAAATGTGGGTTTGGCTATTCCCCGCCTGCGCCACCAAAAGCGAATGCAAACCACGTCGCACACACACAGCCACACATACACGCTTAAGTAGTTGCACTTGCATTGCTTTGTATATATGTATGTGTGTCTGTCTGTGTGTTTGTGTGTATGATAGTTAGTTAGTAGGTTTGTTGCATTAAGCATAACGCGCTTTTTGCTGAACATTGTCAACGGCCTGTTATTACCCTCGAATAGCCGAACAAGTGCTCATTGTGCTCATGCTAAACAGGCTGTTGGTCTATTGATGGGCAGTTTGTCAAACTACTAGATATATAATCTATATATTGATCAGCACTTGTAGCGGCTGTTGAGCTTGTTGTTGAGCAATCAATGAAGGTTGAGTGTGGGTTGGCTTGTGTCTAGCAATTAGTAGTTATTTTTAATTATGTGCTGCTGCTGCTGCTGCTGCTGCAGTTTGTAAACTAAATGAAGTACTATTTTTAGCTACTAGCGTAGAGTAGAGTCTGCTGCTGGCATACCCTTTTAATTAAAGGCTTTGCCTTGCCCTAATGTCGCTTGCAGCTCGCGCTGCTTGATGAGTGTGGCTTGAATTTCTCATTTTCCATTGCTGCACCTCGCACACTCACTCACTTTCGCTTGCGATAATGAGCTGCTGTTGCTGCCACTGCCACTGCTGAAGGTCATTTGTGCGCGCCTGCCACATTTTGTGTCGCGGTTTGGCCATGTGGCTGAGCTTGAAAGCAAACATAGCATATATATATGATTAAATTTATAAAAAACTCATGTCTCTCCTTTCTTTCTCTGCAGGTGGGCAACTGCGTGGGCAAGCGCAATTATCGCTTCTTTTATTTGTTTCTAGTCTCATTGGCATTTTTAGCTGTATTTATATTCTCGTGCTCTGTGACGCATTTAGTTTTATGTAAGTATAAGCTGGCAGCAAATTTGATGACTTCATTAATTAATTAATATTTGTGTGTGCGACGAGAAGTGATGAAAACGGAACAGGAGGTCTTCGAAGTAATTAAGAAGGCGCCATTCACTGTGATTGTTGTGTTCATTTGCTTCTTCTCGATCTGGTCGGTCATTGGCTTGGCTGGTTTTCATACATATCTGACAACCAGCGATCAGACAACGAATGAGGATGTAAGTAGTAACGAAATACATTAAGCCAACTTATAGTTGAGATTGAATTCAAGTGCTGTAGCTGGCCCACAAAAGTATGCTAACATTTTGTATTTGTTTTGCTTGCCACAGCTCAAAGGCAGCTTCTCCTCCAAGGGCGGTCCACGCACGCAGAATCCTTACTCACGCGGCAACATTTGCCTCAACTGCTGTCACATACTCTGCGGTCCCATGACACCCTCGCTTATAGACAGGTAACAATTGTGGCCACTGCAGCTGCTTGCAACTTGCTAAGCATTTTATTTGCAGACGCGGCATTGCCACCGATGAGTACATACAACAGATGCAACATTCCAGTCCGCGGCATGCGCTGAGCGATGTCATAAGCGCCTCACAGCTGGTGACCACCAACCAGCCCATGCTGAGCGGCATTTCAGGCGCTGGCGGTGGCATCAGCATAGGCGGAGCTAACGCGGAGCTCAAGCCGCGTTTCTATGATGAGGTAAGCGCTTTGTTTGTTACTTGAAAACTTGAGTTTGTTTTTTCACACACTTACACACACATCTAAATGTCTCTCTCTCTCTCTCGTCGCACCGTGCTTGCTTAACGAAACTGCTCTCTCGTTCTCTCTCTCTCTGTTTCATTCTCTCTCTATACTTCTCTCGCGTGTGAAACGCACCACCAATTTTTGACTTGTTTTTGAAACTATTTGATTTGTTTTTCGATTTTCTGTTCTTATTTTTGGTACTACAACTTCCACAACTCACTGAACTCAATCAAATATCAAACACAAACTGTACAAATCGTTAGTCGAATCCCTCGTCCTCGACGCTGGACAGCAATGCGGCCGCCACGCTGGCCGCCATGGGCAATGGCTTCGATCGTCCGCCCAGCTACGACATGCTGCAAAACGGTAAGTCACGTCGTCAGCATCAGCGCTGCTCCTTACAGACGCTGCTGCCTGCGAGCGCGCAGCAGCAGTTCAAAGCCAACAAGCACAAGCAGCTGAAGCAGCAGCAAAAGCAGCAGCAGCAACAGCAGCAGCAGTACCAAAAGCAACAGCTGCTGGCCGCCGAGCTGCAGCTGCAGCTGCAACAGGAGGCGTTGGTCAATGGACTGCATACGCCGCCGTCGCTGCAACGTTCACCTGCCACCTCCAGCTATCGACTCAATCTGAAGCGCTCGCTGCATCTGCCGCTCACGCCTTCGTATGATACACGCAACTCGCCGCTGCCGCTGCTGCATCATCACATGCATGCGCAGCAGACCACAGCCATAGGCAGCGTCACTGCCGCCGCCGGCGCTGGCAGCAGTTCCTCCACTACCGCGCCCACCTCAGCTTCCATCGGCACTGCCACAGCGCCCGCGCTGGCGCCGCGTCGTCCCTCAACGCTGCAGCTGCAAGGCAGCGCCGCCATCTCAGTGAGCACCAGCACCATGGCCACCATACAAACATCAGCGCCCCAAGCGCCCGCGCCCAGCGACTTCAAGTACTTCTCGCCGCAGCGCCAGCACGACACCAAGGTGCACAAGTACGCCTTTCCCAAGCAGGCGCGTGGCATGCGGCGTCAGTCGACGCAGTCCGTGGACTCACAGAAGGTCAACATCGCCGGCTATCAGCCGTTGCCCATGCGATCGCGGTACAAGCACCAGGAGGTGATGTTCGAGTTAAAGTCGCCAACGAATCGCTTGACTATACGTGAATGTGATTTTGGCGGTGGCGGCGAACCCTGCGACGACGATCAGTCGATTAAGGATAGCCAGATCTTTCGTGTTAGTAAACGAAATCTTTATATGAATCATCGGTCGCCGTGGAAGGAGCGCGATCGTTATTCCAATCTCTATGAGTATTCATTCAATATTGATCTCAACTCGATTATCGAGGATGCGGCGGGCAGTGATTCGTCCTAGTACGCAGTCGTTGCTCTCATTATCGTTATCGTTATCGGTATCTCGTTATCATTGTCCTCCCCACAAGCCGCAGCTCGTTCGATCCAGTTCGAGATCAAAATACGCACAAAAACACGCACTGCCGCTGTATGTGGCAAACTGTGGCCCCACTCGCAACCCACCCACGTATGTTGGGTGTATTGGGTGTGTTGGTGGCGCCACCACAGTTCGCCACAAGACTATATTGATTGGTTGTTCAAAGCAATTGCTGCTGTCGCTAGCAATTAATTCAAATTACTATATAAACAAATCTAAATTGTAAGCATATTTCAAAATTTATAGACAAAGAACAAAACAAAAAAAAAAACAAACGCTGCTTATTCTAAATTTGTTAGAAAGTTATGTAAACAAATGATTATTTTCACTGCAAGCATATCAAGTAGCTATCGGTTATCGATTATACATTTATAAATTTGAAAACGTTAAAGCCAAATTGAATTGATCTAATAGCCAAAACATAATTAATAAGAAATTAATAGACACTTACACTAGCTGACAAGTTAGTCAATGTTGCCAACAAGTTTGTTAATCAGCTGATTGTCAACTGAATTGACCTACTTGCCAACTAGTGTAAGTGCAGCTAAACTGAAATTATTTGCTCAAGACCGATATCTACTTTATATATGTTTGCCTTATAATTTTTAGCATATTGTTTAAAGCACGCTTAATCGCAGCAGCCGCGTATTTATTTATATTTTAACTTTAATTTGTATGTAGCCCACTTCCTGTTCCTCTACCCGTTCCCGTTGACTTTAGCTAGAGCTAAGCCCTAAACGTTGGTTCATCTAAACTTTTGCGTTTATGTAGCACTTATATATCAAAGGCCCCAGGCCACATTGCCGCACCACTGCACCACTCTGTGGATGCATGGCGTGCATTGTGGCTACAAAAACCAAATAATAATATATATGAAATTTTTGAGTTGTCGCAGTTGTATTTGTAATTGTGTAAATACGTTTGTTGTAAGTGCTTAAAATCCCCGAAAACCGTAAAAATAACGCCGCCACCTCCAATAGCTGTAAAACAAAGAAATCCTAGTCGGTGACACTTGTTGCATGCCACAAGCTTGTTGTAAATCGTTGTTATTTGCTGCCGCCTGCAGTCACTTGTGCAATTTTATTTGAAGATTTTCATTTTCAGGTTTCACTGAAGAATAAAAATTAAAGCGTTTAACATTTAAACAGATAAAACATTTAAAGCAATAAATAGCCAAACAACTGCCATTTAATAGATTACTATTAAAAATGAGAAATAATTGTGTTATTTGTATTTAATTTTTTACGATTACAATTAATAAGCCTTTGATATGTGTAGGAACTTGTATAACAAAATTTTAAACAATGTAATTTTAAAGATTAGCAAAACTTAGTAACAAATCTAAATACATTTAATAAGTAATTGCCAAGTGACTGCAAAAATGTCGTAAAATGAAAAATATAAAAATCAATGCGCATTGAAACACAGTCTGAAACAAATATTATAATCGTGGCTTTAAACAATTAAAAATCTAAGCCCAAGTTGCGCCTTTATTTGCAGAGAACAATAAGACAAAGCACAACACACTGTGCAGTCTTTAAGAAAAAATATCTATAAATATATATATATACAAATCTATATAAATGTTGCGCATTATAAAAATTATACATGCTTAGGCTTTAACAAACGAAACTTGAAAACAATTAATGCATAAATATATAAATGAGTTCCTTTTTAGCCATGGAAATGTTATGCATACACTTACACATAAATAAACACATATATATATACATATATATATATATATATATTTAAATGTTGGGCAATAACGAAAAACGTAAGAGAATGTTAACAAGAATTAAAGATTAAAAACTATTTGTATGTAACACTTAGTGGCAAGTTAGACTTAACTTAAGTATATACTATGTATGTATGTTAAGCATATAAACAAACACACACACACACAGACAGTTACAAAATGGTTGCTACTAACTGCTTAAATTTGATGAAGAAGAAGCAAACACAGACAGACACACACACTAATGCCAAAACTCTTTTTTTGTATGTCTTTGCCTTAACTATGGAACAAAAACAAAACTTAAATTTATTTTGTGTAATTTGAACAAATTCTAACTGTAATTTTGAGTGCAAGTTTGCGAGGGCCGCTCTAAGCTTAACTTAAAATGAAATGAAAAGCGTTTTAACTTAATTCGGTGAGTGCTAAACAAAATACAATTACACACACACATACACAAATACCAACAATGTAATAAATATTCTAAACACGCTTTCCAGTAAACAGCAAAATAAGTAACGTAACTTTGCTTTAATTTTTGGCATTTTGTGTTTTTGGTTTATATAAATATTAACTATATATTATATATTATCAAATTGGCTTAAGATTAGTTCATAGTCTATAACGTTATTATAACTGTTTAAAGCAATCGTCTAACATTAAAAAAAAAAATGCATTAATTACACTATTTCTTTTTCATTTTCGTATTTATAATTTAAACAAAAAGTAAGCCACACAATGCAAAACTCTTTTCAGTTGCATATCGAATTGAATTATTTATTGTAAACCACACACAAAAAATTGTTGCTGCATGTTTTGCATTTGTTTTTGTTCATGCATTCTAATTGGCACCTCAAAATAATTGGAAAAATAATTCATTCAAATTGCAGTTGCAATCGCATTTATTATTTAGCAATTTAAGTACTGTATTAATTGTTTATGTAAAGTAAAAGTTAAATACGCTAGACGCTTGTAAAACAAAAATTATCGATAAATCGATGTATTCTGTAAGCAATGATAATTTGCGAGCGTTCACTGTATTTGTATATTTATTTTTATTGGCAATTTAATTATTTAATTGAAAGCTTTTGCAGCATTTAATTTGATTTTGATTTCTTTCAGTTTATTCATGACAAATGCGCATAGAAAAAAACAAAACGAGCAACAAATTGCTTAAAATCAAATTACAAATTTATAATTAGTTGTTGCAAAACAATTTGTTGTCATGTGCGTTTGACCATTTATAGTATAAATGTTTCACATTAATTAAACATGCAAATTTATAAACATTTTGTAATCTGCAACTCTCGCTTCTCCCCCCCAATTCATTCGCAGGTAATTCCAATAGTCTAGCCCAGTTGGTGGACAACGAGATTCCGCTCTCCCAAATGGACATGCCCATGGCCTATGCGCCACAAACAGCGCAGCAAACACGTCAATTCCGTCACCACAAGCAGCGTCAGTTGTCCGGCACTGATGCTACCGATATGGCCTATGAGAATCAACTGGCAGCCGCAGGCAGCGAGCCCGAGCTGGACAATGCCACGGTGGTGGTGGTGCCTGGCACTGAGGTAGTTGCCGCTGTGTCAGCCATTGCCAGTTCCAGTCAGGCGCGTGAGTTGCGCAACCGCAACCGCAGCGGCAGCTACCAGCAATCTCTTCGGATGCGGACTTTGATGCGGCGCTAGTGAAAACCAACAACAATGCGCCAACTAAACGAGCAACAGCAACAGCAGCCAGCAGCAACCTGCAACAGAAGCCATCAGCTGGCGCTGCACTTCTTGCGGCCGCCATCAGCGGTGAGCAGCATGTGCTTAAACAGGCCGAAAACATGTACAGCAATGTGCCACAAGCCACGCCCACAGACTCTACGCTGCATGTCTACTCCAACATTATAGACGAACGTGCCCAGCAGCAGCAACAGCAGCGCCAGCAGTCGGCACAGCTGCAAGCCAGCGCTGTGCTATCTTCCACACTGCTTAGCGACGATCTGGACTTGGATGATCCGGTTAGCGCTTCCTTTGTAGGCACACGCAAGTCGACGCACACCAGCGAGCAGCTCAAGTCCGCGGATCGGCTGCGTATGCTGCATGACACCACCATGATTGATACGGCGCTGGACCTGGACAGCTTGGATGGCTATAACTCCAGCATAGGCAACAGCTCGCAGTCTTGCCTGGTCAAGTCGGCCAAGCAGTCTGTGTCCAACTCTGCTGGCGCGCCCATAGTCTGAGCTGCTTTACAATTTGTATATAGAGAAAGCAATTAATACCATTTAGTGCTTTTAGCTTGTGTTTTTAGCCGTAGTAACTAGCATAGCTTCTAACTCCATTCTTGGCCAGTCAGCGTTTAGTTTTAGGTTTTTAATTTCTCAAACACTTGCAGTTTTTACAACGGGCAGCAACTAAAAAAATTATTACCTTAAGGCGTTACGCATTCAAAAATTAGCCAACTAATCGCATATTGAGAAAACAGTTTATAACTAAAGCATTATTATAAAGCAAACATACATACATATATATTTGAAAAGAGGGTGAACAATGTTAACAATTCAAATGGCATGCAAAGCAATTGAGTAATTTAAAAACTAAAACATATTACAATTTAAATTAATACAACTGTTTATAAATAACATATGTTAAACAAACAAACCTATATACAAACATAGAAAGACACAGACATGATTAGCATTTAGTAATTAAGCAAACTCTTAGTTTTAATATGTAGGTATCATTTTTTGTATATTTAAGTTTTTACAATGGTCAACGACAAGTGTGTTCCGTTCTTCAGAGTTTAAATACGATTGTCTGTCATAGCTATAACGAAAATTAAACATTAAAATATATTAAACAACGAATATGGAAAATAGCATGCAATATAAACGATGTTACATAAATACTATTGATGAAATATACATAAATTAACGCAAATTGTTAACAACAGGTCAGTGTGACATAACGTATTTAATGTTTACAATAAATACAAATTAAGATAATGCATGTGCATGCTGTACAATGTTATGTGAAAGAAAATAAACAAAGATTTCAAAATGAACAGCGAATATGCAACGCCAAATTTCGTTTGCTTTCTATTGAAAATTCAAATTGGCCGCCCAACGGCGAATTTATTTTGAAAATTCAAATTTGGCGCCCAACGGAGCGCTTAAATTCGCAATTACAACTCTGTACACAGGGTTGCAGGGGGTTGGTGTCGCGGCTATATTTTGGTTCGTGTCTTGGCTAGTGTGTTTAGTGCAGCTACCTGCTGCTGATTTCTGTTCGCCTGGTATTTCAGAAAATTGCCGCTATGGGAGATGCGATTTGGAGCGATTGCAAATTACAACAACAACAAGAACGGCAACAAATGACAACAACAACATGAAAATAGCAGCCAGCATAGCCTGTCGAGAAAGTAGCCATAGCTCGGTCAAATGTGGTCGGATTTGGATGCCCTTTGGACAATTGATAGTACTTGATCTAGAGCATCATTTGCCATGATCCTGATCCTGATCCTGCAAAGGACCCTCGATATATTGCCATTGTAAATTGATGTGCGCATGGTACTTAACAATGCAATCCTGCATAGAAAATTGGCCATAAATCTGGCATATCCTGTCGCATTTCCAAAATTTTTGGTTTGCGACACTCACAGGACGAAAACTCTATCGTATCTGCAGTCAAAAAAATATTGGGGGGTCATCTAATTGTACCATTACTTAGAAATTTTTCAGCTCCAGGTCGCAAGGAAATGGTCAAAAACATACAAAATGGTCATTATCTCCGGAACTACAAGGACGATCCCGATGTCCTTGCCAGTTGATAGTCCTTTTAAAGCAACATCGTTTGGCACTAATTTTATCCTGATCCCTGCAAAGGATACGGGAGATATAGCGTATTTTCTGTATAGAAAAAACCTGTTTTTCTCGGCTCCTGTAAGGACATTCGTCCTTTTGAGTGGTATATTCTGAAAGGTCTTGATGAGCACTACTTGCATGCCAAAGGGACATCCTTGTAGTCCTTGCAGTTTCCGAGAAAAGGACAATTTGTGTTTTTTGGTCACTTTTTTCGACCATCCGAAAATTTTTTTTCAAAATTTTTTTTGTGCGATTTTGAAAATCCTTAAATGCAGATCGATAGATTTGAGGCCCAGGAGTACGAAAATACATGTCATTTTGGGATCGGAAGGATATTCAATGAGCAGGACCTTAAAACAAGTGATTTACTGCAAAAGAAAATTGGCCATAGTGCCACAACCACTGGTGCGTATTAATTGTCCTTTGGCTAGGCGACAGTCCTTACAAAGAAGCTTTACCTGTATATGTTTGGTTCTAATCATACAATGGATCTATTGGCTACAGCTAAGATGATATGTACATATATTTAAGTCCTGGTATCAGAGCTGCAGGGTTACATTTGCTATATATTTTGGACAATTGTACTATGCTTAACAATAGTTTACTGTTTTCTTTTTAACTTTTTACATTTATTATGTATGTTTAAAAAATTAGATGACATTCATATTTGGGATTAACTGTTACATACACTTATATGTACATAATATATGGTTTGTGCGGTACATTCTCAGCTAAATATTTGCAGGTGCATTACAAAAATAAGTTTACAATTTTTTTTGTCTTTTGTTTAACTAAGAAGAGCGCAATGCGTAAGCCAACAGTTGTATACACATATAAATAATATTAAATTTCGTTGCCAAATGTATGGCGATTCATTTACATATAACGTTTTTAAGAAAATATTACAAAAACCATTTTTCAAGTATGCGAACTACAATTAAAGCTGACAGCGTTTGAGCAATTTAGCAAGTATTAGGTTAAGATTAGAAAAAAGCGCTTGAACACCAAGATATATTATTACAATTAGATTAAAGGCAAAACACTTGCAGTAATTCAACATTCGCGAATGAGATTGCTCAGGTTATCTTTCGATTTAAATCCATGACGCTCTGCTAATTGCTTAGCTCCTCTAGAGGCTGGCTGTGCGTGAAGTGTGCGTGGCAATTAGCTGTATTTATCGTCGATAGCGTCCCAAGTAAGCCTTGCAGTTGGGGCATGTGTGATGGACGTCCATGCAGTCATCAATGCAGCAAGGTATCAAACAGCAGCCGAGCCAGCAACTAAGAAAGAAAAAGAGTTTAATTATATAAACCATGCAAATAATTTAATTATCAATTGTTTACCCCAGTAATGCAATTACAAATCCAGATAGATACGCTATCATGCCGGGCTCCGTGCGTGTTGTAGATTCAATCTCGGCATGGCATGAGGGGCATATCATGTGTGTCGCAGTGCGTCCAATGGGCACCACAGTTGTCAATATGTTTGTACCCACTGTAGCTGGCGCTGCGACTGGCGTGTATGGCCCCACTGGCTTCACACCACCCACTGCCTCCAGATAAGATGGTGGCGCCGATGGCGGTGGAACGTATGTGAATGGCGGTGCATTACTTGTGGACTTGCTCATTTTCTTTATTGCTGATTGTATTTAAATGCACGTGGCGTAATCAACTGCAAAAAAGAAAAACAATTGCGTTTAGTTGACCATTTGTTTAGTAGACTAAAAATAGCATAAGCCCCAATGTCGATGAATCACAGCGAGAGCGCATAAAAAGAATTGGCTCACTAAGAATGAAAAATGTATACACAAAACATCAACAGAGAGCAGCAAGGTTAAGCTTTTCCGAATTATAAACAGTGCGTAAAATGGAACATTTTGTATACACATTCAACAAACATTTGGGCAATTCTTATTTGTTGCTTGAAAATTGATTAAAAATGGCATTCTAGAGTAAAGAATTAATTAAGCAAATATACTACATTACAATAAATAGTATTCTCACTTTAATGAGTTTTAAATGTTTTGGTTGACGTGTGTTTTTAAGCACGCAAACATTAATTAGTCGCGTTGAATCTTAACTGCTTGTTTTACTGATAAGTTAACAATGCACACAATGGTAAATAATATGTACCTACAAACATGTATGTGTGTATATAGATATACTTGCTTTGTACCAATATTAATTACACGAATTGTGGTCACTTTAAGCCAGGCACATAATGGGTTAATGCGACTTTCCCCACGCTGCTGCCCATACAGGGACTAAGAGATGGCCAACTGAAACCGCAGCCGGAAGTAAAGCACAGTGTAAACCAGATCTCATGGCTGCCTGCCTGGGCCTAGAACGACCATGACAAGTTGCATTGCAACGGAAATCTAAGTGGGCGACTTGAGGGGGATTGGCACACACACACACGCACGTTGATTTCACTCAATGAATGCTCTTATGCATCAATTAGAAATTACATTTATGTGACGTCATTGAATGCATGCAAACAATAAAGAATTAATTCTCAACAATTTGAAGCATTTTGCGTCGCACAAACTCAAAGTTTAGCTATGCACTTTGAAAAAATGCATATGTATAAGATTTCACTTTTTATAAATCAATGCCAAATTGATTTCATTTGAAAAAACATATTATTTCTACGTCAACAACTGTTAATCTGCTAAATTATCAGCATTCAAAAGTTAAATTGAAAGATCACGCCAAAGAAGCAAACACACGCTCACATACAGTTATCTTGGTGTCGGGGGAGAGCGAAGTGTGCTTTTTACACAGCTTAATTAAAGCAGATGTCGACAATGACGTCACACAATTTAATAAATATTTTTAGCGATGCTAGACTCCGCAATCAGACAAAAAATTAACGCAAGAAAATTATGCGAGACCGAAATAGAAAAAATCAGGCACATACACACATGTGTATAACTTGTATTTTCTTATGTTGCAATATCTGTATTCTATGCGCGTCTTTAACTATTTATTTATGTATGTATGTGTACACATTTGTATATTTGCACAGTTGCTAACAATTTTCACGATATTTTAAGTAGTTTCAAGAAAGATCTTGAAATTTCATGCAAAATCACTTGCGCCAACAAACACCTGATATTTGTAATTGTCGTTTTTACATTGTTGGTAAATTACCTATAATTTGTTGAGGCAGAGTAAATTACAACTGTTGCGCGACGCTAAGTACGTATATTTCGCTTAAAATTTATTGTTATAATAAGCAATGTGCGAATGTGAGCGAGATGCAAACAGCGTGACAGCGAGCACGTATCATCCACAATAAAGCAGGTACTTAGGTATGCTGGCAACTCTATGCGTTTGTTTACATTTTAATAGGGGAATGTTATGATTGCTTAAATGTCCCTTAAATGTACGCCCGATATTGCGGAGCTGCTGCCCACGCGACAGTATCGTTGCGAATACGGATGTAAAGAGGTATATGGCAATCAAAGTCACTATCAAGTGCATCTACGACGCCGACACAATGTGACAATCTTAAAGGATCCGGAAAAGGAGCAGACTAGCTATCATTGTCCAATTGAGAAGTGCATATACCATGTTGAAATGCGAGGCGCCCGAAGCTTTTCGAATTTGCGTTTTCTGCGCCAGCATTATCAGAAAGTGCACATGGCCAAGGAGAACAAGTGTGACAAGTGCCTGGAAACGTTTTTACTCCCACGTCAGCTGGAGAAGCACCACTGTTGTGTTACATTCGAGTGTCCTGTTTGTGAGCTCAAGTACAGCAGCAAAGCTGCACTGCAAACGCATATGAGACGTAAGAGCCATATGGGTTCAATCAATCAATCAATCAATGAGATATCTACAAAGGTGGCACTGCCTACATTGAAGGCTTGGAAAAAATCACAGCAAGCTCAAAAAGCTGTGGAGAGTATATCACAAGAAACAATCCAACCACTGTACTATACTATACCAGCTATTGAGATGCCTTATTTCATTGAAGTACCCGTGGAAATGCAGCCTGTCAGTGTCGATGATGTATCCCTGGAAGTGCAGCCTATGGATGAACCCATTCCCAACTTTACCGCTGAGGAAGTGGAACGACTATTGCGTGACATGGAAACGCAAACAGATGACGTTGATTTGGATGGCATTGATCTCAATAATGAGGAGCTGGCGCCTCTACTGCGTAACATACAAACTCAAACGCTAGACAATAGACAAAACCAAGGCACTATGACAGAACTGGACTTGGATGCAACTTGTGATTTTGAGCCCATGTTTTGTGAACAGACCTCAGCACATATGCATACCCAGACCTGTGATGAGCTTTTTGAAGAACTAAACAATAGCCAAAACCAAGAGAGTATGACAGAGCTGAACTTGGAAGCTGTGGAGGGGTCAGGGCAACGTGATATTGGCACCAATTGTGATTTTGGGTCCATGTTTTGTGAGCAGACCTCAACAAATATGTATACCCAGACTTGTGATGAGCTTCTTGAAGAACTAAACAATAGCCAAAACCAAGGGAGTATGACAGAACTGGACTTGGACGCAGTGGAAGAGCCAGGCCAACGTGATATTGGAACCAATTGTGATTTTGGGCCCATGTTTTGTGAACAGACCTTAATACATATGCATACCCAGACCTGTGATGAGTTGTTTGAAGAGTTAGAAAATAGACACAACCAAGGGACTATGACAGGACTAGATTTGGAAGCTGTGGAAGAATCAGATTTTGAGCCCATATTTGGTGAACAGACTTCAACACATATGCATACCCAGACCTGTGATGAGTTCTTTAAGGAGCTGGAAAATAGACATAGCGAAGGCACCATGACAGAGCTGGACTTGGAAGCTGTGGAAGAGTCAGGGCAACGTGATATTGGAACCAATTGTGATTTTGAGCCCCTGTTTAGTGAACAGACCTCAACACATATGCATACCCAGACCTGTGATGAGCTCTTTGTGGAGCTAGAAAATAGACACAACCAAGGCACCATGACAGAGCTAGACTTAGAAGCTGTGGAAGAGTCTGGGCAACGTGATATTGGCACCAATTGTGATTTTGGGCCCATCTTTGGTGAACAGACCTCAACACATATGCAGACCCAGACCTGTAATGAGCTCTTTGAGGAGTTGGGCTTGTCGCATATACAGACACAAACCCATTGGTCAGATGGTCTCTATAATACACAACAAACGCAGACCTGCGATGAAATGCTGGATGAACTTCTGGAGAACTTTCAGTCAACCTGCACCCAAACAAGATGGTTGGATTGGCAGGAAACGGCAGACAGCGTCGAATATCAACAACAGCATTAGTTTAAATTCATACATTAGAAAATATATATGTATATTTATATACAAATAAGTTATTTATGAAATACATACTGTAGTCGTTGAGGTAAATCCTCTGGCAAGTTGGAAGTTAGATCACAATTGTTTTTCAGTCAATTTCTCCTTTACTTTTTGACGATTCTTACTCTCAGCCACAATTTCGGAGCACTGAAAGAAGCAATAGGTGCAAAAGCTGAGTGCTAGATAGTTTCCCACGCCGCTTAGGTATGCACAACGCATAAGAAAGTTGCCAATGTCCAGGCCGCCAATAAAGTAGACATTGGAGAAGGCAGCCGGTATGAAGATTTGAGTGGCAAGTAGTGCATTAAAACGTTGTGTGCCGCCAAATCCCAAATGTTTATGCATCCAATTTTGATATGCGGGCATATCGATTAGGGCCTTGTAGAATTTCTCAGCGATCAGGCAGATGCAATTTAATGCGCTCCAGATGAAGACGAAAGTATAGCAGCCATGCCAGAAGTACACAAATATAAATGTGAGCGTCGTGCCCCAGAGTTTGAGCAGGACCGAGGAATCCTTGCGGCATACTTCAACGTAAATGTGCTTAAAGAGAAACTCATAGAGTCCTTCATCGAAGTATTTCCACATATCTGAGTAAAAGTGAACGCGTCCAATGCAGCGTGGTTTTGAGGGCGACGCAATGCCATCGAACTCTGCAAAAGCAACGCCCATTCCGTAAGTAATCATGTAGTAAGTATTAAAGAACTGTCCAAGGAAATAGCCAACAGCATAACACCAGAAGACCGAAGGTATCCAGCCGACGACTTCGACATGTTTGGTCATATATGGCACGTAGATGTAGTGGAAAGAAACCTGCACCACAAGCCACCAAAAGGCACAGCGCAGCAGCGATTGCAGTAAGTGGGGCCAACCATTTGTCTCTCGTTTTGTCCTATAGCGTTCATAGCTAATTAAGGGTCCTGTTGTTAGGCTGGGAAAGTACAGCATATAGCCTAGAAAATCAACCAAATTATTAGTGGATGATTTAGTGAGACAGTAGCTACAGCCTCGCAACACACTCCAGCCAAAAGATACTACCACCATTACAGTTTCCGCAAAGTCCACCTGTCGCATCCACCAGTCATTGTTCTTTACTACATCCATAAAACACAACCACGCTATAGCCAGCAACCAAGTTACTTTCTTCGAGCGTCGCTTTCCTGCTAAATAAAAGCTACTCAATACTGCAGCAAATATGCTTAACGACGTCCAATGCAGACTCGCCAGTAGCGCTAAAGCGCTGACGGCCACGTGTCCATGTTGCTTTAGCTGCGGCCACTTCCATTTTGTTATGCTGCTCACCAGCAAATGTATTATGAAGTAGGGCCAATAAATGCCCAAATAATCACGAAAGTTAGCAAAGTCATCATTAGTGTTGTCGCGCTTACGCCCTAACAACGGCCAACCAGGAGTGAATCCGTAGCGTGCTTGACTCACAATACGGTCACGCAACAAGTAGATCTGATATAGTCCAACTCCAATGTAGAGTATATAGACGCTAAAGTATATAGCTACTTCGCATCGGTGTAATAAGCCCAAATTCATAGTTTAGTTCACTAATTGTTTACGCCGGTTTGTGCTACTGCTTGATATTAATCACCACTGTTGCCAACTACATAAAAAAATCTGATCTTACAGACGTGAGCTTCAACATTGACCACGCATTTTACAACACTACGAACTGAATTAGAACGAGTTACAAGACAAACAAGTAACGGATATTAGTTGGAAGAATAAGTATTTTTACAAATATACAAATCACTTATGTATTAATTATTGCTTTACTTGGCATGGGTTAGTTTTAGGGACTATATAAATATTTGCACTTACATCGCAATTTATTCAAGTCCGTTTGTCCTTTAGTTGAGGATGTTTCATGCTCTCTTCCACAATAACAGAGCATTGAAAGAAGCAATAAATGGAAAAAGTCAGCGCCAAATAGTTTCCCACACCATTTAAGTAAGCACAGCGCAAAAGCACATCGGCAAGCTCAGGACTGGCAATAAAGTACATATTGGAAAAGGCAGCCGGTATAAAGATTTGTGTAGCTAGCAACGCATTGAACCGCTGTGTGCCGCCAATTCCCAGATGCCTATGCATCCACTGCTGGTAGGCGGCTGTAGAGATCATAATCTTGTAGAACTTTTCCGCTAATATGCAGAGGCAATTGAGTGCACTCCATATAAAGACGTTAACATAGCTGCCGTGCCAGACATACACGAATGCAAATGTGAGCGTAGTGCCCCAAACTTTGACCAAGATTGAGGAATCCTTGTTGCACACCTCTTTATAGATGTGCTTAAAGAGAAACTCGTAGAGTCCGGAGTCAAAGTGCTTCCACATGTTCGAATAGAAGTGTATACGTCCAATGCAGCGTGGGTTTGGAGGCGCCGGAATACCATCGTGTTCGGCAAAGGCTTTACCCATGCCATAGATGATCATATAAAAGATATTGAAAAACTTGCCCAAAAAATAGGCAATCGTATAACACCACAAGGGCGAAGACATCCAGCTGACCACCTCCACATCTTGCGTCATTTGATATATGTAGATGTAGTGGAAAACAAACTGGACAACCATCCACCAGAAAACACAACGCAGCAGCGACTGGAGTAAACAAAGCCATCCCTTTGATTCCCGCCTGGCCGAATAGCGTTCATAGCTTATAATTGGTCCTGACGTCAGGCTGGGAAAATACAGCATGTAACCTAGAAAGTCAACCAAATTACGAGAGTCAGATTTACTGAGGGAGTAGCTGACGCCACGCAACAAACTAAAGCCGAATGTCACTATCACAGTTATAAATTCAGAACCGCTCGTATATGTTGTCAGCCACGTCTTTGGCAGTTCCATGAACATTAACCACGCTATAGTTAGCAGCCAAGTTAAAGGCTTTGAGTGGCACTTTGCTGCTAAATAATAGCTTGCCAATAACGTTCCAATTATGCTCAGGGAAGCCCAATGCAGCGTCAACAGCAATGCAATTGCGCTTACAGCCACGTGTCCATGTTGCTGCAGTTGTGGACATTTCCATTTTGTTATGCTGCTCACCACCACATGTATTATGAAATATGGCCAATAGATGATCATAAACTCAGCAAAGTCCTTATATTCGTGGCTGATAATGTTGCGGGGTCGATCCAAGAACGGCCAGCCCTGTGTAAATCCAAATTGGGCATCATTTGCTATCCGGTCACGTAGTGCGTAGATTTCATACATTCCAATTCCAAGATAGAGCATATATATGATTAGGTATATAGCTACTTCGAAACGGCATAATAATCCTAGTTTCATTACTTATTTAAAATAAATTAAATTGTTTTCGCGGGCTTGTGCGACGTGTTTCTGTTAACAGTAGCTGTGTCAATGCTGCCAACTACTCAAAAAGAAAATGCTGCGATCTTATAACTGTTAGCTTAATGTTAGTCAGTTGTAACAAATGCATAGTTATGCAGCACTGTGCATTTTTAAAAGTGCCAAAAAGTGTAACTTAGTTTGTAAGTAAAACACTTTTAATAACATAACTTAGGACTAAATGATGTCTAGATGGTTTAGCGTAATGTAAGATGAATCTGTATGTCTAACACTATGTATATCTAATTAAGTTCTGCATCGTCGTCCTTTTCAAGTTCCTCCTTGATTTTTTGTTCCGCCTCGGCGACGTGACGCTGGAGATGTCGCCAAAGTGTGCTCTTGGGTATCTCGAAGAGATTGGCCGCATGATTCTGTGACATGCCATCGTTGATGCAGGCATGCACCGCCTTGGCCAACTTGTCACGGAGCTCGTCCTTCGGAGTACTGTCACGCCGTCGACAGGCAACAAACTCGGGTAAACGTCCTTGTGCCGCAAGACGCACCTTGTGTCGATGCAGCGTTGACATGGGTATGTGCAGATCCTGGCTTATGCTCTTTAGTGAATCGCCATTCTTCAGGCGTTCGTATGCCTCAGAAAGCGATGGCTTCTCGCGTTTGATCCTCATATAGGCGGGATTGGAGCGCACCCTTCGCCAGAGCACTGTCTTGGATATGTCATAGCGATCCGCGGCCTTTTGTAGGCTTAACCCTTCGTGCAGCACCGCATCGGCGGCGAGATCAAGTGCATCGTTAATATCCTCTTTGATTTCCTTTTTGAGCTCAGCAAATTGTTGATGTTGCTTTGACATGGTTTTCTTGACGCACTTGGGTGTACTTACCGCTGCGGCGGCTGTGGCACGTTGCCGTGGTCTGCTTTTGAGTACTTTTACATCCAGTTCCATTTTGCGTGGTTTGACATTCAACATTTCCTGCTCCTCCTCCTCTTCCTCTTCATCATGCATATCCACATCTGCATCGGTGCCCATGTCTGTCATGGGATCGGCTGGCACATACTCTTCTTCAATGATCTGCGATTCGGACTCTTCATGATCGTCAGTTACTTCTGCCTCAGCTTCATCCTCTTGCAGCTCAGCACTGGCACTGACCACTGGATGCTCCGGATGCGCCACCACTGCCGTCTCTAGCTTGGTCAGCGGTGCTGCGGATTGTGTTATGGTATATGTGCCCGTACTTTCGGTTAGAATATATTGATTGCCAGACGCGCTGCCACTCATATGCTCTATGGAGTATGTTATCTTAGGTGTATCGCCATAAACGTCTAGAAATTCCAAGGGTCGAGCTGTCTGCTCCTGCTCCACAGTATTTGCAACTTCCAGCTTACCCACCATAGCATTACTATCATCCTCCTCCTCTTCCTCCATAAGCGCAGAGTTGGCAATATGCAAGCCAGATATGGATTTGGCATTCTCCAATGCCATGGCACCGCTAACACTAGACGTATTCATAGCTGAAGGATTGGTTTCGAAACTTATGGCTGACTTAATGCCCAGTAGGTTGATGGCCTCCAAGAAATCGGTGAGGAGCGCTGAAGGTAAGCTGGTCTCGCCCATATAAATAAACGATAGCATGATCTCCAGCAGCTCACCGCGTATGTCTGGAAGTATAACTGTGGCCTCCTGGCCAACAGGCAAATCCACCAGTAAGTTACGCATTAAGTCGCTGCATGTGCTCAGCACGAAGAGATGCGCCCGCACGCTAACGCCGTCTTTGGCCACCAGCATTACCTCGCAGCTCTGATTGTGGCTTTGCTGATTGAGCAGCACGCGTTGTATATCCATTATGGTGGACGTGTGCCCCATCCATTTGAGGTGATTCTGTCAATAGATTAACGTTAGTCACATGTAAATAAATTTAAACAACAAAATAAATACACAATCTATTACCATTTTCGTTTGTTTGCAGCTTTATATTTGTTTATTATTTTATTTCAGTGGCAGGGTTGTCAAGTCTGCCCAAACTAGCACATATCATCCACATTCACATTTTTTTTTACAGTTTCCTTAACATTGCTTTAACATACGTCGTTTGACAACACAAAATCAGCTTGTTATTATATAAACTACTAGAATCTGTGTGAATTTATTAAATAATAAAGCTGATGGCAGCAATAATTCGCAATTTGGGAGCTAGAATTGCTTGCGCTACTTTGGCGGCCAAGCATGGTGCGTTTACTTACCTGTATAGTGTATTGTATAAGATTGATTAACATTTTTCCATTGCAGTAGTACCCGCTGCCACAACTACGCTGCGCTTCTCTAGCACCGCACCTGCTGGAGCCAAGCCTGCAGAGAAACGTAAGTGTTACGTGTATAACGTACTCGGAAATTAAACAAATCTTTGTGTTATAGCAACTGTACGCAAGCCAGACGCAGCTGCTCGCACGCATCTTTCGGATTTCGGTCGCTATGTCGCCGAGTGCATGCCAAAGTATGTGCAGAAGGTACAACTGACGGCTGGTGATGAGCTGGAGGTGTTGATTGCGCCCGAGGGCGTTGTGCCTGTGCTGCAGTTCCTTAAGGATCATCATCAGGCGCAGTTTACCAATCTAATTGATATTGCTGGCATGGACGTGCCTTGCCGCAAGCACCGTTTCGAGGTTATCTACAACTTGCTGTCGCTGCGTTACAATGCACGCGTACGTGTAAAGACTTACACGGATGAGCTAACGCCGCTGGATTCGGTTTGCGAGGTGCACAAGGCAGCCAATTGGTATGAGCGTGAGATCTGGGACATGTATGGCGTCTTCTTTGCCAATCATCCCGATTTGCGTCGCATTTTGACCGATTACGGCTTCGAGGGACATCCACAGCGTCGCGACTTCCCCTTGTCTGGTTATGTTGAGCTGCGTTATGATGATGAGAAGAAACGTGTGGTATGCGAGCCCTTGGAGTTGGCACAGGAGTTCCGTAAATTCGATTTGTCTGCACCATGGGAGCAGTTTCCCAATTTCCGCAATGCCAATCCACCCACTGAGGTGGTGCAGCCAGCTGAAAAGAAGTAAATGCTTATATAAATAAAATGTTACAATGGTAAATAATTAATAAAAACCGATAAATAGAAATTGTAAATTTAAAAACAATGCGTTTATTACAAATTGAGTAACGGTGCGTTCAACGTTTTCCCCAGGAAATGTTCAGCATTTTGTACTGTGCGCTCTATTGTTTAAACAAACATTATGCATTGTTTATAGTTTTCGTTTGTTTTTAAAACATTTATGCTGACAATTTTATTGAATTTTGGTTTACTTGCGACATGGCGAAGTTTTACAAATAGTTTCCATTTGAATAACACACATTTACACTCACATACATTTATATAAACATCAATATATAATATATGTGTATTTGTTATAAAGAAACGGTATGCGTACAAAGGGGCAGACGACTAACGTATAGCTAAATATTTTAGTAACTCGTGCGCCTGCGCAGCGTTTGCCTCTTCAATAATAAATGTTTTTTTTGGCGGGTATTCATCTTAATATTACGTATACGTATGCAACTAGAGAACAAAAATTGTTATGCATATTGAATACCTGATTGTTTTTCATTTTCTTTTAAGTTGTTGTTAATTCGAGCTTCGATTAGTTAGTACGCACCGCTGACATTTTAATTTAATTATTAAAATTTGTTTCTTTAGGTTTTTTTTTATACTTTTTGTACAAGAATATACACATACACATAGTATATGCAACAATAGTTTTACAATTAGTTCGTTTTTAGTTTTACAATTAAAAATCTGCAAATATATATGCAATATACATAGATACATCAGGTATATATGTATATATGCTGCACCTCAAGTTCAGGCGTAGCTACCAAAACAAAAAAGTTAAACAAATTCTCGTTTATGCGCTTTGTAGGACGCCTGCAGTACTTGTGCTCCAGCACAGTGGTACTGCAACAAATTTCCAAAAAAGTTTTCCAGCTTTTGCTGGCGACAAATAACAAAACGCGTTCCGGGTGGGCGGCGGCCTAAAATTGAGCAATCTTGTGTGGCGGCGCCGCCGCCGCCTCCGTGTCGCGCATCAAATACAAATTGTGTGTGTGGCAAGGCGTTTGCTTATATGGACTCGGTCTTTGTATAGAGACGTCCGCCCGTACCAGCTGCAGCAGCTGATATGTAGGAGTTGCCTTTGCTGCTGCTGCTACTGCCGCCGCCGCCGCCGCTGCCAAGTGGTTGCTGCTCGGGGCCGCTGCTGCTGTTGCTGCTGGCGGCAGCAGCTTCATTGTTTAGCCGCTCATGGTACTCCTGAAAGCAGGGCACAATGCATAAATTCGTTTGACACTCGGGACAGTGGTATTTGGTTTTGCGACGCAAAATGCGACCATGTCCATCAATGGTATTCCAACAAAAATTACAGCCCAATGCCGGGCCGGGACGTATAACGGGGCAATGACTAGAGCGTGGCTTCTCTAAGGTGATATCACGTTCGCGTTGTGTCTGTAAGACAAAAAGAAATATTGATATACGTTTCATTGAGAGCAATTCATTCATTCATTTGCTACCTGTGGTGATGACACTGAGCGCTGCAGTTCCTCATTCTTAACACGCAACGTGGGCAAATGCTCAAAGGAGTTGCTGCTGGTTGTCTGTGCCGGATGGATTAAGCTGCTGCTGCTGCTGGTGCTGCCGGTGGACTTAGAGCTGCGCAGCTTGTTGCCATTGGCTGCATCGCTTTTGGCGCATAGGCGCTGCTGCTGCGGCGGCGGCTGCTGCTGGTGCTCCAGCGTTGAATGCGGTGAGTGACGTTCCGGAATGGGCATTGGCTCGGTGCTGCTGCCATAAGTGGGCGAGAAGGGCTGACGATGAAGACTACTGCTGCTGTTGGGCGAGGTAACCACCGAGACGGGTGTGCATGTGGAGTTCATGGGCGTGGCGGCGGTCTCGCTGGACGAGGTTACAACACGCGTGGGCACCAGGTACTGCGATGAGCCGGCCGGCGGTGGCGAGCCCGAGGCATAAATCGACTCGGGCAGCGAGATATGATGCGGATGATGCAGTGCCACAGGCGGCACATAGCCACCAGCACTGCTGCCAGACAGCGGATGCGAGTATTGACGATGCAGCGTACTGAACGGATTGCTGCCCGATATGCTGCTGCTCGAGCTAGCATGCAGCGAATGTCCACGTTGCAGCACCGGATCCGAGTGCTGTTTAATCAAGTACGGCGTGCTATGCGGCACGCTCAACAAATGCGGCGTGCCGGTGATAATGCTGGGCGCAGGCTCCGATGCATGACGCTCGTATGCGCGAGGGCACAGTTAACAGATGATGCTGCTGGTGCGGCTGCTGCTGCGACGACAGCGATTGGTGTTGATGATGATGATGCGTGGAGTAGTCACGCGCGGTGCTGGCGCTGGTGGTGCTCGCTGCGTTGAAGGGATCAAAGTCCAGCGTTGTGGCAGCCGTATCCGGTGATATTTGATTCGTCGACGATAAGCTGTCGCTATCACGTTTGACGCGCGGCTGTCTGGTGAGCACACGATTGCGTTTGGTGCCCATGACGCTGCTCACCTGCGTTGTCTGCAGATCTGTTGGTGCCTCACTTTCGCTGGCCGTGCGCTCGAAGCTGCCGCCGCCACTGCTGCTGCTGTTGTTGTTGTTGCTGCTCTGGCTAATGGCCAGCAATGGATGCGGCTGTATGGTATGAGCCGGGCTCGGTTCTGAAAAAAATAAACATATTAGTAAGAAGTTTTTTAAAATCAAGTAGTTGCAACTTTATAATTAATGACAATGTTGTATGTATGGTGAAAAGATAGTTCCAACGTTTTTTCTCTTTAATTTTATTCGTTTTGTTGCACATCGAAGCCCTAGAGTCTAAAAGGTTCGTTCTCATTGTTTTGTTGTTGTTTGTTGAATTACAATTACAGTTAGTTACATTATATCGTACAATATCGGCGTAACTTATAAGATACAGTCGTTCCATTTACTAACGCTGACTAATAGTACATTTATATATTTAATTTGTAATGATCAAATATATATAAATATTTGTTTATTTTCTTTTTATGTGTGTGTACCAATTAGTTACTGGTATTCATTTCTTTTATTTGTTGTAATCGTAGGAAACAGAGTTAGTCGTACTTATTGTTTATGCTAAACGTTTTTTGATGATGAACCATCCAAGGATGCATGCTCTATGTAGGAATTTAAAATGCAATTACCAATTACAAATGACTGCTAACAAATCACTCTTAGTTTTTTCGTTTTTTTTTTTCATTCATTTTTTTGTTAGTTTATAAAAAGTTTGCTAGTACATACATGTTTATATATATATATATATCATATATTGTATTAAAAACACGCTACTTATATACGTTTCGTTATACTCTCTCTTTCTGCAGTCTCCCCGTTCAAGGATTATTGGGTGGTTACGAGTTATCTCTTAGTTTTGTATATTGCGTATATGGCTTGCCCATTTAGTCCTACTCCACACATATGCATGCTCTATATAAAATAAATATCTGTCACTATACAACTAAAGTGTTTGCAATCGAAAACGTAGCTTATATAAAAACAAAGGTTAAATTTCTAAGCAAGATATGTGTTTGCAGTTAAGATTGCACTTAAGAAATGATATCATAAAGTAAAATAAAGAAGATTTGACAAAATAAGCTTATGGAACGGCATATTATAAATGAATGCAATAGTATACAATACAATATAATATAATATAATATAGTTTAGTCGCTTTTAAATTAATTTTGCTTGACTGCTTTTGCTTTTGATTCTCTTTCATTTAGTTAATAAACTCTTTTCTTTTCTTTTTTTTTGGCTTGTTGACTGTACACAGAACACATAGAATTTACATATATAGAATAGAATGTTTTTTTTTGTTTTGTTTTTTGCGTTTGTAACATGAGTGCCGGGCATATATGAAACAGAACATTTTTACATACAAATTGAAAATAATTTCGTTTTGCTTTTAAGTATATATTTTTTAATATTTAAAAAGGTTCTATGTACAATTTATAGCTGTTAGATAATACATACATACATAAAAATCATCTTTTATTTTTCATCAACTTCTTTTTGTTGTGTGGTTTACTTTGCTTCTTATATACTTATATATAAAGATTTGCGTTAACACTAATAAAATTGTATAAATTTTATATATATATATATACACATACAAACTGTGATTACATATACATAATATATATATCATTATTATTGGTTTATATATGTATAACTATATCTGTACTACCGATTCCTTAGTTAACAGTGGTCAAAACTAATGCTCAGCTTAAGGAATTAAGTTAGGCTCAAGTTCGTCTTCATTTTCTTTTGTTTTGTTTTCTTTTCTTTTCTGGCTCGGCTCTCTGGCCAGTCCGTTGCGCTTCTAATACCTGTATATTCAGAGTTCCACTTGATTTACGAGGGTAGGGGGGCTGAGCCTAATGGGGGGGGAGGGGTGGAGAGGCTTACGATTTGTCTAAGTAATGCAGGCCGCTGCTGCTGGAAGCGGATGTCGAGGTCAATGGCGATGGCGCTGTCATAACAAAGTTGTTGAACAGAAACGCCGATGCAGCGCTCATGGCTAGAACTGAAGTGGGCTCGGAGACGGATGATATGCTTAATGGTTCGCTGTCAGCAGCTGCAGCTGCCTGCAGCTCAGCCACGTCTAACTCGTCCGCTTGCAGCACCGACAGTGCGCTGGCCATTTGACTCGAAATTGTATTCTATATTGAGTTAAAATTAATACTCTGTAGATTCATTGCAGCGGCCGGATTGACATTGATTGTGCCCGCACTAGAAGCGCCTGGCGTGGCGCCCGTGCCCGTCGAGTCGATGTAACGCTGGCGCGGCATTGTATGCACACTGGTGGGCGAGTCCATGTACCTTGCATCGAACAGACTCATCACAGCTGTGCCGCCCGCTGCGCTGCTCGAATGATGCGGCGTGCACATGAGCGAGGGCGTCGTGGCCTGCGCCTCCGTTTGCGGTGCTATTTGCATATTGAGTGCGGCCGTTTGAGCCGCCACCGCAGCTGCCGTTAGGTTATCATAAGTCTCGTTGGTGTTGTCGTCGCCTGGGTTTGTGGAGGGCGTTGGCGAGGGCGACAGATTGGGCTCCTGTTTGACGACGCGCGCCTTGATGCTGGGCCTGGAGACCGGATAGCCACGTTTCTTGTACTCCAGCCACAGTGTGCGATTGTTGACGCCGTACAGACGAGCTGCTTTGCAGAAACCAATGCCACCAATGCGCACCGCTTCCAGGGCGCGTATGAAGTTCTCATCACCTTGCGGATTAACCGAACGCTTGCGTTTAACCACTTGACTGCCGGCGCTGCCTGCGCCGCTGTTGCTATTGCCACCACCAGTGCTGCTGGCACTTCCAGCTGCGCTGCCACCGCCGCCGCCACCTGTGCCCGAGTGCACGGGCGACTGCGTGGGCGTGGGTCCCTGACTATAAACCGATTGCACCATATTCGATTCGTTGGGTGAGGTGGGCGATAGATTCTGTGCCGCTGTCGCATAGCCGCTAACCAGATTGTTAACCGTTATGATCTGCGATGAGTAGGCCTGGCCAGCTGCGGCGCCCTGTTGCTGTTGTTGTTGCTGCTGCTGCTGCTGTTGGTAGTGAAGCTGTTGCAGGTGTTGCTGCTGCTGCGTTGCTTGTTGCTGCGCATCGTGCTGCTGCTGCTGCTGTTGTTGTTGCTGCTGTTGCTGCTGGCGCTGCTCATTACTGCCGGCAGCGCTGCCAACGTTAGCGCTGCTATTTGTGCCGCTGCCGCTTTGATTGCCAGCATTGCCATTGCCCAGCAAGTTGGACTGGCAGGCGGGCATGGAGAAGCGCGAATAGTTTGAATCAACAACTGTCCATTGCAGACCTGGGAAGGGGAGAGAGAGAGAGTGAGAGTGGGGTATTGTTTTTTTTTTTTCATTTTGGTTTTGTCTGGCATTTGATATTTGAAATTTACGCTCTATTTGCAAAAAGAAGCTCTCGTTTCAGTTTCATAACATTTCGTTTCGTTTTCAGTTCGTTTCGCAAGCCATTGTAAACAACAGTTAGAGTATAGAGTATATAGTAGGGTATAGAAAGATTGCTAATGCTAAATCATTATCAACTGGGCAACCGGCTCTTGGCAATTGCTGCTGCTGCTCCCACAGTATGCATAACAAAAGTTCAATAAATTAATATGTAATTAGGTAAAAAGTAAAAATCAAAACTCAAATTGTTTGGCATTTATCAAAATACAAGTTAAAATTTTCAAGTTTCTTGTTTGGACTCTGTGCTAGCTCTCTCCCATTCCCAAGTTCAGTTGGATTTTTTTGTATAGTTTTTGATTCGAATATACACAATAGTTAACACATACGTATTTACATAAATACAAATTTATTTTCATAAAATTATTAGATTCGCACTTAAACGTTAAACGGTAGTCGGTATGCTTATGTCTCATATTTAGCTTTAGCATTCATTTCTTTTTTTTTAAATTGCTTTTATTTTTTTTGCAACTGTGTGTGTGTGTGTGAGTGTGTGTGTCTGATATATGCATGATGAACTGCAACAAGCCGCAAAATGAAAAATGACAATGATGATAAAATCAAATAAAAACACAAAAAACGAAAAGTGGGGGAGCAAATAGAGCGCAACTCCAAAATATGTACAGTAGAAATAGTAAGTAATAGAGAAGAGATCCCGCCCTCAATGAAGCATGAACTATTTGTATGATTTGTATATAATTGCTAAAGGCACTCGAAATTCACTTTTACAATTGCATGCCCCAGAATCAAAGTAATGGCGTATACGATATTCAAAAAAATACGATATGCCCCACATACTATTTGATTCTAGTGCTTATCATTGCGTTTCAAACTTTCTTAACGAGCGTTCACTGTATTAATATGCTAGACTCACCTGAATGCGAAGATTGTGAATTGGGTGCATCATGCTCCGAAGGCGTCGTTGTGCCAGAAATGTCCAGAGGCATTGATTGATTCACACTGCCAATATCAACTTCGGGCTTCTGCACACATAAAAAAGAAATAATACTTTAATAAAATGTTTCAATGCGTAGCTGATAACTGCAACTTGACCAATTTCATTACAATTTGCATATGTATGTGTCCATGGGCGTCATCTAGATCCGAGTCCTGCGGCTGTTGATCCAGTTCCGTGCTAGCTGATTCTTTTAACAATTTGGCGGCATGCAGCGAGTGTGCGGTAAGATTTCCCAGCGAGGATGCATTACCGCCAGCGCCCGCTCCAAAAGACATTTGATTTAGCTGCCCCAGACTCAAGACGCCAGCGCTGCCCGCTGCAGCGGCAGCATCCAATGAGCCGCTGTGCTGCTCCTCCGAGTTGTTGCGTTCGCCAGAGCCTGTGCAAAATATAATTGTATTAGAAAAGTTGTTCGCAGCATAAATAACGCTCCAACCGACGATGCTTTACCCAATTCTTCGCACTCACCGTTATTCGAGGATTTGCGCAGACGCTTGCGTCGAGTTGCTGGCGAGGTGCCCGCACTTAGTGGCGACGGCGTGCGTCTGAGCTGATGATGATGCGTCTGCGAGCCTTGCGCCGTGCTGCCCGCCTGCTGTTGCTGCTGCTGGTGATGATGATGATGGTGATGATGTTGCTGCTGCTGCTGTTGTTGTTGCTGCTGCTGCTGTTGTTGCTGCTGCTGCTGCGCCTGTTGCTGCTGCTGTTGTTGTTGTAATTGTTGCTGCAGCTGTTGCTGATGATGTTGTTGGAATTGCTGCGCCTCCGTATTGCTCCACAGCGAGTCGCCCGCAGCGCTGCCAGCGCTGGCAGCTCCTAAGCTCGAGGCGTTAGCGCCAGCGCCCGTGCCTGCTACATTGGCCGTCTGACCAAGTAGCTCCGTTGTTTCGCTGGAGGATTTGCTGTCCGATTTCGTGAGATTGGCCGGATCCGTGGGCATTTCGGCGAGACCCTTGATCTTGAGCATCTCGGCCGTTTTGAGTATGTGCGGCAGCTGCTCCTGCGACACATTCACTTCGCCGTAGTACATAAAGTCCACCATGGTCTTGAGATCATCATACTGCACATCCTTCAGTATGACAATCGGATGCTGGCATGGATTTGTGGTAAACAATGCCTGCCAAAATGCAAAGCAAGATTAGTTTGAGCTTTTAAAGCGTACAGCGTCTCAGTATAAACTCACCTGGAAGTACGAACTGCAAGCGGAGAGCACAATCTTGTGCGCCTGCAGCTGTCGTCCCTCGGCGGCAAGCGTAACATCCACCAGGGTGCCATTGTGCAGCAGCGAGGAGCAGACAGATATGAAATTTGGCTGGTGATTGTTCCAGCGCAGGCAAAACTGCTGCATAGACATTGCTCAAGCGTCGCAGCGTTGCCGCTGCCCGCGCTCCCAGAACTCGCGCACCAGCAACAACAAACAGAATTTGAAAAATAAAAAAAAAAACGTACCGAACGAGATAGAGGGGCAACAACAACAACAACTTTTAATTCCAACGCGAAATGACGAAAACACTGATAACACTTTTTTTTATCGCCTATTGATTTTGCTCGTTGTTGTTGCTTTGCTTTAATTAAAAGTTGTGTACAATATATATGTTTTGTGTTATTTTTTCGGCAGCGCCTTTTATATTTATGTATGCTGCTGCTTTTGGCGGCGGTTTCGGTTTCTATGCCGCACCGTCTCACACACCCACAGATGCATGCATCTTATGTACGGCTGCAAAGAAAATACAAAAGTAAACACACAAATTTAATAAGCGTAACGTTTTTACAATATTTTTTGTTCGCTGCTGCTTGTTCTTTTGAGTTTATTTTTTCATTCATACATCTGCTATATATATACGCACGTATATATATATATATATATATATACATATGTATCTCTGTATCTCTTGTCTACGCGCGCAAGCACTCTTTTTGCTCTTCTTCTTCTTCTGCCTGGTATTTACAGCCTGCGCCGCGCTCTCGCTGCTTACAACAACGACAACAACAACAATAACATCAGTGTAATTAACTAACACAGCCAGATGGTTTGGGAATTTCACTCTATGGCTTGCCTTACGGTTTTCGCAACTCAATTTTTGGTTGCAGATAAAAAATTAATAACATTTGGATTGCTTCATATTAGCTACGCGCCACCGAGACCTTGAATTTTCTTTGATTGTTATGACGTAATTAGCGCGTCAGAGAGACGACCCTCTGCCGCGGCGGTCTCGTTGTTGTCGTGGTCGTTGTACTAATCGCTGCTTCGTTTATTCATCGTATTGACATTTTTCAGGCAGACTTTTTTTTATGCATTCCTTATGATTAATTTTATGCCCCGCACTGCCTGCTAGCTACGCTATACATAATTTCATTCTTATTTTTGTTTCGATTGCTTTTTTCACATTTTTAGTTTCGTGCTTTTTGATATTATTTTGCACAAAAGAAAACACGGCGAGGTAGAAAGTCCAAAAACAAAATGGCGCGCGCTTGTGGGAAAATTTATTCTTTGCAAAAGTTATAAAATTGTTTTATTTCACACGTCCACACTTAATTTGACTGTTTGCGCTTGCATATTTACACATCGTACACATTATTTACTTTATTTTGCTTGCGTATAAATTAATTACCAACGAAAATACGAATTTCTTACGTTTTCTCTTTATTCTTTTGCATTAACATTAAAACACAGCATAACATTTGCTGTTAATAGTGCTCAACAGCGCGCTGTTAATACTTTCGGCTGCGCTGTTAGCACTCGTGAGAGCAATGCTGTGCATCGTTTTAAGTGCTGGTTAACAAATACTCACTAATCACAAAGTAACGAGTCAACATTGCGGCTAGCAGTTACACCAGGGCTAACAAGGAACTTTGTTTTAAAATTAAAAGTCGCGGCTTATTGCAATTAAAACGTAATTTGCAAATTATTTTTAATTTTAACTATACAATAATTAAGTATGGGATTAATTTGCTATTTTGTGGCCCTAAGAATAAGCGCAAGCATAGTGCGTATTCAACCTTAATAAATCTTAAGAATGACAGCTTTGTTTGAATGGGGCGCATATGCATTTTGTTATCAACAAAGTCTTGACCTTTGTCAAAGTCAGCAACAGCGGTTTGTAAAAAAATATGCATATTTTTATGCTTGACATTAACAATAGCACAAAGCATAGATATTTACATATCTTTGGTGTTATAGGCTATGCTTAAAGATTATTGTAATGCATTTACGGTCGTAAAACGCGGTCACATATTCATATTTAAGCGGTATAAATTAATAATTCGACGTCATAAAAGCGTATAATATGAATATTAAGCATGACGGCGACCCTTGTTAGCGTTGTAGGTGTAGGTCACCGTTTCTGTTATAAAAAGCAAAGCTAGCCAAGATGTCGAAATCAGTACCAACTGCAACGGTAAACTTAGCTAAGGTTCAGCAAGATGTACAAAACGGTAAGCTTAATAAATTTTTATTGTGCAACTAACTAATATTTAAACTATTCATTCTAGCTGCTTGTTCTAGTCGCACTGTGCTTTATAGCTAGCTCTAATGCTGCTGCTGCTGCTGCTGATGAGTCACAGGCTGTTATTACCAAGTATACTTCAGATTTGCAATACGATGGCAGCTATAGCTATGAATATGAAACATCTAATAATATCGCGGCTAAGGAGCAGGGCGTAGGCGGCGCTTATGCCTCGGGTGTTGTGGATTATAGCGCACCTAATGGCGAACCCATACACTTGGAATATACTGCCGATGAGAATGGTTACCAGCCACGTGGAGATCATCTGCCCACGCCTCCGCCCATACCGGATTACATTTTGAGGTCGCTTGCTTATATCGAGGCACATCCCTTTGCCAGAATACAGTTGCAGAAATAAGTGATAGGCAATTAAACTGTTAAGTTATGAAGTTACTTAGCTATAAATAGACAAAATTGAAACCGTAGTACAATTTATTTGAAATAAATCTTAAACAATATTAAACTTGGCCCAATGACTCAACTTTTGCCTTGTAATCCACTTAGCTTTTGCTCTTGAGCTTCGACGTAAATTAATTATAACATTTGCCAAAGTTTAAAGTGCTCTAGCTCATTTTAGCCCAAATCAACCGCCCACCCCACTTTGCTGTTTACTGATTTGTGATTTTAATGAAATGCACAGGCAAACATTTAGATACATCCTAACATCCGTACTATGTGCGTAAATATTTGCGTGTCACAATCAATTTTGACAAGTGGACCGATAGCTGCGACTACTACGGTCTAGTGCTTAATTTAGCTTGGCTAAATATAATATAAGTTTACAGTTAGAGTTACATAGAAAATTGTCTTTAAAGATTTAAATTAAATTTATATAAAGGCAGTCAAGTCAGTTGACAAATTCCAAACATGCAAAATAATAAAATTTGCAATCTATCATTTTGACTGAAGATTTTAAACTAGTCAATACACAGTTTAAATTTTGTTTTTAGATATTTTGGTTTAATTTCATAACAATTCGTTTACTTAATTTACATACTAAATGATTTCAATGATAGTCTAAGTCTAACCGAGGGCGGGGGCCAGCTGGCGAGTTGAGGGCTGGATGAATTGCTGCTGCTGCTGCTGGTCGACATATTGTGGGTGAGTGCGGATGTATTCCAAGGACTTGAGGATTGCCTCTGGAATAGCTGGACCAACGGGCAGATGAGCGCCCTGAGGATGGAAGCCATTGGCATCGGCGGTATAGGTGACCTGGATCAGCTGACCATCTGGGGCGTAATAGCTGTAGCCACCATTGGCAATAAGCCCACCAACACCAGATTCCTGAGCAGCAATACCGTTGGAGGTTTCGTATCTGTACTCATAGGAGCCATCAGGACGAATATCCTGCACATGGCTGCTGGTGGCCAAATGATCCGGGCTACTAAATTGAGGTGCGGCATAAGCGCAGGCAACAACGGCGGTGGCAATAAGGAGCTGCAAAAAGTGATTTTGGTTAGAGTAATCCTTTTGGATCCCCAATCCTGTGCTCAACTTACGAAGCGGAACATCTTGGTGGCTCTTGGTGTGGTGTGTGTGTCTTCAACTGTTGTACAAGCTGATGTGCATGCTCTTTCGCTGATTGAAAGTGAATTTATACACAAATGCAAATGTGTCCCAAAGTCATTGGCTCAGTGATTGGTTCAGGTGGCTCGGGAAACTCATCTACATAGCCATAACAGTAACAATAAAATCACTTAATAGACCAAATTTGGTTCGCTGCCCCAGAGAAGTGCGTTACGTATTAATGTCACAAAGTCTGTCAACGAATATTTACATCGTGACATTGTTTTGCGATAACTTTTATTACTTTTCAAAACAAAAGAGTAACTCTTATATTATGCATGTATTATAATAATTAATTAGTTCTCTTAGCGCGTATTAGGCATCACATTTTCCAAATTCTGTTTTCTCGGTCCATCAATTTTCACGCAAAATATCAACAAAATATAAATATAATTTCCACAAAAACTGCAATTATCTGTAGCTCATTTAAAAAACATATGTAAATTTTATACAGCTGTATATATGTATAACAGAGCTGAAGGCGTTGTTGCCAACGCTCGCCCTCTAATTAGCTTTAATTTATTCCTATCATTGTTAATTTAAAATAAATAAATAAATACTTGGTTCTATATAATAAACTTGACTTAATCAGTCTAGTTTCTTTGATCAGTGGCTCATTTGGTATGTAGAATAGCATTAAGTATAAAGTAGTAGCATGTTAGTCATACTAGTAGTGGTAAATATAGTAGTAAGAATATAAGTAGTAGTATAAAAATCATTTCATTATCCATTTTGGCTAACAATTTCGAGCTTGTTCTGAATAAAAACTCAAGACTCAAGACATTTGAATGTTCATACATTTTAGATTTTTAAAACATTTTGATAGTGTTTGTTTAAAAGCCATAAATTGTTCATAATGTGCAAAAGTAATTAAAAAAAAGTTCATTCTTTTATAAAGAATGCAATCCTTAGACATGTATCATCACACGATCTAAGCCGCTTTCATAATTAAAAATCCAACTTAATTTCAAGAGTCAAGTTCTAGTCAAAAAATGTTTTTAAATTACAGTTGTTTAATGTATTTGTCTTTATTTACAAAACATTTGTTTATTTAATTTAAATATCGAATTTAGAGACTTGTGTATTCTAAGTCTAACCGCGACGGGCTGGCTGACGGAACTGCTGCTGGGGCTGCACAAAGCGTGGCTGCTGGACGAAGCGTGGCTGCTGGACAAAGCGAGCCTGCTCCGTTGACTCGTATGATGGGTGAGTGCGGATGTATTCCAGAGAGCGGAGGATTGCTGGTGGGATGGCTGGGCCAACGGGCAGATGAGAGCCCTGAGGCTGGAAGCCATTGCCATCGGCAACATAAGCCACCTGGACCAGCTGACCTTCTGGGGAGTAGTAGCTGTAGCCACCGTTGGCATACTCACCACCGACACCAGCTTCCTGACCAGCAATGCCGTTGGAGGTCTCGTATTTGTACTGATATGAGCCATCAGGGCGAATGTCCTGGGACTGGCTGCTGGTGGCCTGATGATCGTATTGCGCATAGGCGCAGGCGACGAAGGCGGCGGCAATAAGGCAGCTGCAAGAATAATCGATGAATTAGACTAATCCCATTGGATCCTTTGGTTGGTAAACTTACGAAGCGGAACATATTGATTGGTTGTGTGTCTTCAACTGTGGGACAAGCTGATGTGCTGACTTGTTCACTGATTGAGGGCGAATTTATACAGAAATCTGTCTCAGATTCTCAAACCTGCTCTCAGTGGTCTAAAGCCATCATAACCTGTGTGCTGTGCTGTGCTCAGCTCAGCTCAGCGCATCGGCAGCGTGTTTAAGGAAACTCATCTAAATAACCATAACAATAAAATCACTCAATAGACCAAATTTGGTTCGATTCGGCAGAGAATGTGCGCTACGCATTGCCACTAACGTCATCACCATCATCGCCGTCAGTCTACAAGTCTGCCAGTCTCTAAATCAACGCCGCATGCGGCGCGTTGTCAATGCCGAGCGGCAGTCCCTGCTCCGATACTCAGCCCGACGACACACCCAAAATAAAAAAAAACAACTCTTGGCTAATTTGAACGTACATACATATATACACAAATTTAGCATAATTTATAGCCGTTTTACTTTTTATTTTATTTTGAATTTCCATAGTCCGGTTTCAGTTCGGTCGGTCGGTCGGTCAGGCAGAAATGTTATTTCATTTTTTCTGATTACTGAGACGCTAAACGCGAGTTAGATTAACAAATTGGCCATAACATTGAGCTAATAGTGCTGTGAGCTTGAAATCAGATAACAAAACAGGATCTGCTCGTAGGCAATAAAAATCTGTGCTCTGCTCTTATCTGCGGCTGTCTTTAAAGTGTTGATGGATTTGTTATAAATTAATCAAAGATTTGTTTAGGCCATACATAATATACTGGTTTTCGCTTGTATTGAAAATATTTGAGTTATTGCATAGCTCTATTAACTTGAATTAGTAAGTGTATTAGGCTTTCGACTTAAGAATTCGCTGCCTAAATTTTTCTTTGCTTCATTCGCTCTATTTGCATTTGAAATATATAAATTAAAGCATACATTTTTATAATATATAAATTAAATAAACATAAGACCCTGGATTGCATTTTAGTCAAAGAGCGGCTTGCAAGTTATTTGATTATTATTTTGATTTAAGTCAATCAATGTTTTTTTTGTAAAATAGTTTTAGTTTTTTGCTTAAAATAAACTCAATACCATTTTTTATGAGACAACAACAACAACAATAGCAGCTCACATTATGTTAATAACTTTTTTGAAAAGCGAAAAGCGCATAAACTGGTTTACACATGATATATGGAAGAGGTTTACTTTTTGCACGAGTTTTAATATTTTCGATTAGTTTTATATGCTAATTGTGCAGAATATTTGCTCATCTGCAAAGGCATAAGCAACAACAAATCGCAATAAAATACCATTTTAAGCGAGATTTACTTTAATTTATAGTTGACTTGCTTACAGTTATTTATTAATTTCACACGTATAAAATTTTATAACCAGTTTGTGTTTTCATTTCGGCAACATTAATAACTTAATGTTGACGCACAATAGCTAATTTAAATATTTTGATTGCCTACATTATAGATAATCGAAATATTAAAGAAAAAATTGGTTACAGAAGTTAATTGGCTTGTCACTCGTTAAGCATTGTTATAAAGAAATTTAAATGCAACCAGTTTGAAACAAATAGTTTGATGGCTGCGCGTGTCGAATTTCAGAGCTTCCATCACAATTCTAAAGGCAGCGAGGATTTGCACAAATTATATTTAAGCAAATAGATTAAGCCACAATTTAATATAAATACATAAATTATGAAAACAACATGCTTAACTTTAGCATTTGAAATGCGAAATTTGGAAAACAAGTTCTGCTTCCGGGTCAATTGTGAGTTGCAATAAATTCTGGGCATGTCTAATTTAATGAAATGGAAATGACCAAATGCAATTTGGTTCCAGTGGGAGCAACTGTCGCTTTTTATAGCAGTTTGTTGAAATTTATTAAAAAATACAATTTTATTGTTTATTTATATGCAGCTAAAAAAAGCTGAAATACTTTTATTTTATTTGAATCAATAACTTAGAAGAACTGATGGCGCTGCTGCTCCCTGGGCGGATGCGTGCGTATGTACTCCAAGGATCTGAGGATATAAGCAGGAATTGGTGGTGGAGTGGGCAGATGAGCGCCTTGAGGATGGAAGCCATTCTCATCGGCGGTGTAGGTTAGCTGAATCAGTTGGCCATCGGGCGCATAGTAGGCCGATGAGCCGCTGGCATGTTGACCACCAATGCCCTGCTCCTGCTGGGCAATGCCATTGGAGGTTTGATACTGATACGCATAGCTGCCATCCTCTCTGACATCAGATTTGAAATCACGCGTTTCAGCGGCCGCATCGAAGGAGTCCGCGCCAGCATGAGCTATGGCCAGCAGGGCAATGGTTAAGATTACCTTTCAAGGCATTTAAAGATTAGTCTTGGCTTTGCTAAGCTCCGGTCTGCTGCACTTACGTATTTCATTCTTGGACTTCTTGGTTTACTTGTTGTCAACGTTGGAGTCAACGCTTTAATGAATGCGCCTGCATGGCCGGCTGGCGAATTTATAGCGTTTCTTGTGGGCCCAATTGCTCAGCAACAACATCCATAATGCTTTTTTTTCTTGTGTTTCTTATAAGTTTTTAGCATTGAACCTGAACCTGAGAAGCAACAACTACAATCGACAGTCACCGGCAAAGCTTCGTCTGCGGTATTTAGTAGGGCCGAAACTGTGAATTTTTGGCTAAGAGATGGCAGCGTGAGCAGGCACGACAATTTAGTTATATTTCATAATTTATTATTATAGAAAAAGCCATTGTTAAAACTTACCAAGATATTGGTAAATGTGAAGCTCTAGAGCAAATGAGCGCAGTCAAGAGAAATATAAGGCTAAGTACTCTCCTTTAAATAAAGGAAAGCTGCTTAACTTTAAAGGCATAAGACAAAGATATCGCATTTCAATATATATGTATATAATAATATAATATCAAAAGATGAATCTTCATACCCCTACTACTCTTATTTGCACTAGTCTAATATTTTCTTAAGTTTAATTAAAAAAAATAATTATTTGAAACACTCAGAACCAAATGGCAAAGGATAAAGAGATAAAGATTTAAGTCTAGTATATGCTTTATTTGTATATCTTTCTTTATATTACAATCTTTTATTCCATTTTATGAAGTCCATCTCTAACGCTCTTTACTACATGCAAATGTATCTCTTGCCTCAACATATTAATATTGCCGTCTATAAAACGACCATAAACTACTTCAGTTTGATTCTTAGGCTGTCTTTGTGTTGGCTATCAATTTATTTTGTTGCTCCGCTCTCTCAGGCCAAATTAGCTACAACACCTCGGCTTAGACTTGAAGCAATTATTAATTAGCAAGTTTATAACACTTAGCACCAATTGTTGCCACACATTTCCTGTTGACAAATTAAATTATATGTTAAAGCAGACTAAAGCCAGCTCTCTGAACCCGAAGTATCTATATACCCGCATCTAAATTATTTAAAGATTCGTTATAAATGATGCATAAGAAAGGTCAGCACAGAATCCAGCGGCTTCATTTATTATAAAATCGCAGAGCGTGCCACAAGCAACAAAAAAAAAAAAAGAAACCTGTGCTGCAAGTTTGTAGCAGACGCTGCTGCCGTCGTTTGTTTCTGACCTTGCCACATCATGTGTCTGTCTGACTGTCTGAGTGAAAACGGGATGAGCAAGTTGCGTTGTTTTATGTTTTGATAAGAATATTGGCAATGCCAAAATGCAATTTATTTTGTTGGCAGTCTCGAGACTTTGTTTGTTCTCAAAGTGACATGCTTAACATTTTTGCTAGTTTTTGTCTAAAGCCAAGTTCTAGCTAATAGTATTTTAATAGCATGCTATTCACGCGTAGCTATTAACACTCGATTATAAATATGCATGAGAGCGTTTAGATGACATAATTAGCTTTAGCTTGACCAGATCTAAGGAAATGCGGGCGTGTGCCAGACAAACTTGCAACTTAATGAAAAGGCAACAAAGCCAGACTCAAAAAACCACATGCTGTTTCATTTATAAAAGAGACAGAAAGACAGAGCGACAGACAGACAGACAGACTGTAAGGTAAGTTGCCGAAAAAAAACTTAAAACTCAATACCAAGCGGCTTTCAAGTTGAGCTGGGGCGTTAACATGCTTCGCATCTTCTGTTGTCTTATGTTTTCATTTAGTTTTTGTTGCTGTTTTTTTCTGTTTTGCTGCTGCTTTTAATATTGCTTTAATATAGCGCCGGCTGTACGCTTCGAAATATTTGCCGCTCGATTGACTTTAAATGGCAGGAAAAACTTGTTAAGAGATTCTCGGGTCTCTGTCGTTGCCCTTTTTCCAGCTGCACAAGCTCAAACTCAAGCTCAAGTTAAGCTTGAGCTCTCGGTGGCTGCCACACACAAATAACAATTACATACTGACCCAAATAAGGCGCAGCCTGCGACAAGTTGCGGCCTCAAGGTCAAAAACCACTTTCAATTCTAGTCCCGGTTTAAAGGTTTTTATATCGCTGTCGGCTGCTCTACATTATGTTAGTTTTGTTTGCATTTATTATAACTAATTAATTATATATGCAAGCGTTTTTGGTTGTAGCTTTTAGCTCTTGTACAATTGTGCGCGCTGCTTAATTCATTCATTCATTTATGGGCTCTTCAACATTAGTTTAAGTTTAAACATCATCATCATCAGCAGCAGCAGCATCAGTTAGCTTTGCAGCTGGTCTGCTCTGGCCTGGGTCCAGTCCATCAATACATTTAACATATACATATGTATATTGGCTCACACACAGCCACCAAAGTTGTAACTTTTATATGCAGCGCTGTTTATGTTACAAAAGTTGCTCTTTTGGCGTAACTTTAAATTAAAATGTAAATGAATTTCAACGCAAGTTTGTGTACCAAAGGTAAATACTAGTAAGTAAGTAAGTAAGTTTGTCTTGTAGTTTACACAAACGCTTAACAGCTTTGCAAAAATAATATTTTCAAGAGCTAGAAAATGCCATAAAATGTAACTAAGCTTGCTCTACTTTTTTATCAACCAACAAATATTTGCACCTTTCACCAGCTTAGGGCAAAGACAATGTCAACTACTTTCAATGCAGACATTATATTAGTTTATGGCCCAAGGTCAGGCGTGGGCTAAAATATTTGAATTCACCGTTAATTGTTTAACACAAATCGCACCTAATGAAGTAAGCCATCGTTCGATTTTTAAAGGTGTGCTACAGTTTGTTGTTAGCTTACAGTTTGAGCAGCACTGGTAAAGCATTAAAGATAAACAAACTTAACTTAATGTTTTTTATATATATTTATGAGCTCAGTCTGAAAATATGCTACAAATATTTAAGCCATTCACGTTTGCAATGAATACAAGTTTTAATTTATAAATTCACTCTCAATGGCAATGATTTCAACTAAATTATTTAACGTGCTCTTAGTTTTGTTTATATCTTTAGTTTTGCATAAAACAAATTAATTTCTGCTGTCTGCAGCCAAATAAAATCTAAAATATTTATTAGCTTAGCTTGCCTTTTAAATTGTTGTTTAAACAACAAAAGCTGCGAATATCAACCGCAAGCAAACAAAAAGCTCTGGCTGATTTTTATAGCACAAACGGCATATGTAATAGATGAATGAAGTATAAGAATTCAAAGTAGAGCGCTAAACGTAAACAAATTGGAGCAAAGCTAACAGTGGCAGTAAAAATTATGAAATGTGGCTACACATGCTTTCTATACATGGCTATAATTAATGAATTAACACCAGCTTGCGATTTAATTGCTTAAACGAACAGAGCGTAGCAAGGCAACGGGGGGGGAGGCGAAGCGGGCAGCGCGCCCTAAGGGCAATTGGTAAGCTTTGGACTGCAACTTTAATGAAAATTGAGCTAAGCTCAACTAAGCTGTGATAATTGGCGTTTAGGTAGCTTGTGCCTTCGAGCCAAGATTATGTACGGTTGTTGTTAATGATTGCACTTTCTTTACACCAGAAAATTAATAATTTTTTGGTAGCTATATAAAGCCAGGGTCAGCTGCAGATTGTACATCAAACATAGTTTAGGCTTACAACAAGCAACTTTTATCTCTTAGCAACAATTCAAACCCCAAGCAAGGCAATAATGTTTACTCAAGTAAGTGGCAGCCAATAGGCTTTGAATACAAAATAAATAAACATTTCTCTTTGGCTTTGGCAGTCGCCACTTGTCGTCATCTGCGTGGCTGCTGCAGTTTGCCTGGGCGCCGTCTATGCTGCGCCTTCGGACTCTGCGGACGCTCACGCAGAGATTCGCAGCTTTGTGAACGAGGCCAAGGTGGATGACAATAGCTACAAGTATCAGTTCGAGACCAGCAATGGCATCGCTCAGCAGGAGCAGGGCGTGGGTGGCTACTATGCCAGCGGCTCATCGCAGTATTATGCGCCAGAGGGCCAGCTCATTCAATTGACCTACACGGCTGACGAGCATGGCTTCCAACCACAAGGTGAACATTTGCCTACTCCCCATCCCATACCAGAGGCTATACTCAAGTCGCTCGAATGGAATCGTGCACACCCCGAGGAGGAGCAAGAGGAGCACTATGGGCATGGAGGACATGCCGATCAGGCTAATCAGTATTTGCAGGCGCCAGCTGCAGCAGCAGCGCCCGCAGCATCGGGTTTGCCCTATGAGCGCAAGATTTAAGCTAACAATTTAAACTTTGTAGTTCACTCTGTCGCCTTTAGCTCTCCACTGTGTGTGGCTGTGTGTCTGTGTGTGTGTCTCAAAACATGACTGAGTGCGTCGTGTCCTGTCGTTGTCCTTTACCCATGCTTGTTTGCATGAACCAAAGCAGCAAACAATCACTGCCAACAGTCAACGCACACACAGGGCTATTATACGCACACCTACACACACACACATACACGCAAACGCACACACGCACACGCACACACATACATTTTGTACATATACATCCATCCGTAGCTAGTGTTGCTTTAGCTTGTCCTTTGTCGGCTCGACTGACGTTGACATTTATTGCCAGAGATAATAATAATGTAATAAAAGAAAGAGAAAAAAAAAAAACAAAATACAATTTAATATTGTTGTTAATAGTATGTACAAATGGTGTTACAGGCATGTGCCCCCCCCCACCCCAGAGCGCCCACTTACTTCACTTAAGAGCAAGCCATATGGTCAGAGCTGAAGTCAGAGCGCAGAGGCGGCGCTAACCTTTGCTAAAAGGGGCCAAACTTAAAATCAACTCGTTGTTTTCAGTGTAATAGCATCTTAAGTATTATTTAGAGGTGGGTGTTGCCCCTCTTGCTACGCCTCTGCATATTTGCTTAAGTAGCGCTCTCTATGCATAACTTTTACATGTTTTTAATTAACTTAAAATTTAATACAATGCATTATTGTTGCTGCTTCGCTTGCTGCTGCTGCTGATGCTGCTGCTGCTGCTATTGGCAACAGCAACTCGTTTTTTGTAGTTCGATGTTGCAACATGTACGAACATGCAGCGCTTTTGTCAATTCGTCGCATTTGATTTAATTAACATTTTTTATGAATTTCGTTTGTAAGCATTTCAGATTGGCTCACACCTATAAATGATTTGCATATTGATTGCCGATTTGCTTACACTATAAATGGAGCAGCGCCCACGGCAATCTCTTCACTTGGTCACTTACAGTCAACGCCAACTCAACTCCACTTCCAACTCCAACATGTACAAGCTTGTAAGTATAAAGGGATATATCAATATGAAGTGCTTGAGGACTGACAATAAATTTCATATTTAGCTGCTGATTGCTGCACTTTTGGGCTGCGCTGCTGCTGCGCCTGCTGATCTGGAGACTGGCATTACTAAATTCGGTTCGGAGGTCAATCCAGATGGCAGCTATGCCTATGCATATGAGCAAACCGATGGCACTGGAGCACAGGAGCAAGGTCAAGGCGGTGTCGGCGCTCAGGGTTCATTCGGTTGGGTTTCGCCTGAAGGCCAACATATTGTTGTATCCTACACAGCCGATGCCACTGGCTATCATCCCAACTCCGATGCTCTGCCCACACCACCACCCATTCCAGCTGAAATTCTGCGTGCTCTGCAGTTCATTCAGGAGCATCCCACACCTGAGGAGCAAGCCGATCGTTCTGTGCGCGCTCAGCAATTTTAAGAAGTTTCAATCGTTGGAGTTTAGTACAATTTAATTTAAGTTTTCATTCGCATCAATAAACAATTGACAGCTTAGTGTAAATAACAAATCCAAGAGTCATTTTTATTACAATAATAAAACCAAAGACTTGCACTCAGCAAGGTCAAAGCTTTATGGAGCTCATGTGAAGACCTTCAATGCCTTTTATTAGTTTTAAAATTGAATAGAAAATCAAATTTTGGAACTTATGCTCCCAGTCCCATATGCAAGTTTGTTAAAGAAACTTGTTTAATATTTGTAATTGACTTAACTTGTTATACAAAAACTTTTAAATTTTGCATACTTTCAAATTAAGGTCACATTAAACAATTTGGGTATATTCAGATTCAGATTTGAGCAGCGGGCGTGCGTTGAGTTTAGCTGGCAATAGCTTTGGGGTTAGCTAAGCAACTGGAAATTTATTGCCCGACGGGCTCGCACACACAGACAGAGAGACAGACAGACAATAGATGCGATGCTAAATCATTGGGGCAGGCATATCCCACATATCAATTAGAAGTGCTCAGTGGCGGATATGAGTAGTTAATTAAAAAGATTAAAGCACGTGAGTTAATTAACTAATGCAGACATCGAGAGAGATGGGTAGCAATATTTAGTAGGCAGTGTGTGTAATTGAGGCAACAATTTGGCGATAGTTAAAGCTTTATATCTCTATGTTTGTATTTACATATGAAAATTCTACGAATTTATAAATGCCTGCTGCTAAAATTTGCATTAATTTATTTTGCAGCGTTTGCCAACACTTATGCAAATGAGCGCTGATAAACGAGAGGGAAAGAGAGATACAAAAATATTTGTGAAATACAACAAAAGTAAGCGCATTAAAGTTTGTCGCAACTAACATTTGAATACACTTTGAGGCAGTTTATATGGAAAACTAATACTGAGTTATATATGCGGTCGAGAACATGACAAAGCTTATGTAAATAGGAGAAGGAGTTCTTGTTGCTCATACGGATGGACGGTTGAACTTCATAATACCCTATTCAATTTTTTATAAAAAATGCCAAAGTGTATAAGAAATACCTTTGTTAGGGACTGCTTGCCACACAGTTGCTGCTGCTGCTGCTGCTGCTGCTGCCTCCTAAAGGCAAAACAAATGCCTGCTGTGTAATCAAAAACTTACTCACAACCATAACATTTTCAACTTGACAATAAATGCTTTATATGTTTCTGTTGTTGTTTATGACAAAAGCATTGCAAATTTGTTTGTGCTTATATTTATGAGAAGCAGCGTAGGTGCCAGCCAGCAGCATATATACATATTTATTTAAAATATTAAAATAGCTGCGTAGTCAGGCAAATGTGCAGAAAGATAAAACATTATGTGTTGCTTCCGTTGTTGTTATTGTTGTTTAAATATTTCAAAAGTTCAAGCATTTACTGTCACACACTTTAAGCACAAACATTAAAAATTGTAAAAATGGATAAAATGGAAGAGAACATGGAGAAGATACGCAAATGGTGGAAGGGACTTAATAAAAAATTGTTCGAAGTCTCATCCGATGAAGAAACCTCCACCGACTACAGGTTTGAGCAACTTAATTAAAGCTAAATTGTTGATATTTTATGTTAGCTTGTCAAAGGAATTTTAGGGCATACAACTAAAACTATTAAAACGACAGTTAACAACTAACAACAGGCAAAGAGAGAGCGCAATAGAGAGAGAGATAGAGAGAGAGCGACCCCTCATATTTTTATTTGGGGTAGCTGCTTGTTGAATGCAAACAGAACTTGCTGAAGTGGCCACCGCTTGTTTTATTTTTTTTTCTTTTTAGCCCACAACCCAAAAAAATGGCTTTGTTTGTAAGCTCTAGGGTTGAATTGGTTTGGGATAATGCCATGTGTCACGTAGCCGACAAAATATGGTAGCCAACTGACCGAAAATGACACGGCTTTGGTCGTCGACCGTACCCCGTCCACTTCACTAGCCACTAGCCATCAACGGCGGAAGTAGTTCTAACAAATGGTAATGCTAGTAGTACAGCCAGCAAAGCATTTCAATTAAGCTAAAAGTGGTTGCGGCTAAAATTAAAGTGGTAGAGAGAGAGCGAGAGTGGTATTGGTAGGGAGCGTGGACTGTACACACATCACTTTTCATTTGGACTGCAATTTTTTAGCAATGCCTGCATATGTGTATTAATAACAATCAACAATCAAAAGGGGTGGAGCAGGCTGCTGACAGCCAATGCAGCAGGGCGACGAAATGAAAAATAATCTCAAACAATAATTGCCAAAAAGAGAGGAGAGAAAAAACAACTTTTGGGGCACAAGCACGCGCTTGAGTGGGTGGGGGAAAATAATAAAACTACGCAGACAAACGAAACCAATTTATTTCAAAAGTAAAAATCAATAGCCCAAAGGCAAACCACACTTGGACAGTGAGCTGCTTCAACTAACGCTTCAGCTGCGGCCATTAAAAAACGCAAAACTTTAAAGTGTGAGTGTGTGAATGTCAAAAGTGTGAACGTGTCACACACACACACAACCCCACACACACACACAAATAGCTGAGCGCGCGCTACGACTCTTGAAGACACCCAAACCACTTTTGGGATTCGACACGTTCAACATTTTGTGCTGCTTACAACCGGCAAAGCTATTTCGAGTGTGTCACAATGGCTCTAGGAGAGCGTGAGAGAGCGATACAGAGACAGCGAGAAAGGGAGAGAGAAATAGCGTCACACACGTTTGTTAAAATATGCATTTGACATGCGATGAAATTCAATAACATTGACCATATATTGAGCTGTGACCCCCACTCAGCCCCCTAACGACTGCCAAGCGCAACAGCTTAACTAATTTTAATCAATTTTAGCTGAGCTTGCACCACTGTGCACTGTTCACGTTTTTGATTTAAACTTTATTGTTGTTGCCGCTTGCATTTCCTCATTATGTTGCATACAATGCAGCGCACTTCCTTTCAGTGACTTAACATTGACTTAACAGCGCTCTGTTAAGACAGTACGCGCCATTTGTAGCCGTACACAAAATGGCGCTTCGTTTAGTTTCAATTCGTTTGCTGCGCGTGCAAGTAGCTGTCGCTTCTACAGCATTTTTTATGCTATTGTGTACGTAAATATTAATGTTTGATAAGCTCGCTTTGCTAGCTAACTGTGACTACGTCTGTGTGTGTGTGTGTGTGTGTGGGTGTAAAGTTTGTGAGTACTTCATACATTAAAAAGTTCACACACAAATTGCATTATTTGCGCGCGCGCTGCGTTAGATTGGCGCTGTCTACGCGACTGAGACTGAAGCTGGATTTATTTGTGTGGGGAGGCGTGGCAATAGGGCGAGGCGTGGATTGCAGGCCACAAACAATGTTGCTTACGAGCTGTGGTGTGTGTGACTGTGTGGCAGTAATATATGCTTTTGGCATATATTACTTGTTTACTTCAAAAAAAAAGGGAATTGAAGTTTTTTCAAGCATTAAACTTTATTGCAGTTTGCATACTCTGACCAAACACACACACATACACACATGGTCATACACATGCACAGCGAAAGGAGAAAATTGGATACAGAACAATTATCTGTGTTGTAGGGCAATAATCTATTTTAATTGTAATTACATGGCGCATGATTTATTTAAAACTCATATGTTGCTAACATATTATTATTATCTACGTGATAAATTGTTATACAAAATAATAGTAGGACGTCTCGACAGTTAAATTATATGCTAGTTATGTTATTGATGAATTCGATTAGCAATTTAACTTTATTTTGAGTAGTTGAGTTAATCAAATAAATATTATTAGGTACATAAGTTTTTTTATGTATAATTTTGTAAATATTACAATGCCCTTCCTCACTTTAAATTTTTATTCCCCTAACATATAAACTCAAACTATGTGCATTAAAAAGTTTAAAATTAAATATTATTTGTAACTTATGCTAGCAGCGCATTGTATCGTATTGAAAATTCTATTACATTTGCTACACCTTTGCTGTCTATACTTTTCTCTCAGTGTATACATAAGCATGCAGTCTGTGTTAAAACTCAATTGCTCGTTTAATTTAAAATTCTTGGCAAGTTGCGGCTTAGTCGAGTTTTAGTTCAGTTTACCAACTCGATTGCTTTTGGCTGCCAAGCCAGAGCTTAGGTATTAACCTGAGCTTCAAATGGCGGCAAATTAGTTAAAAGCAGAGCTGATTTACACCAACTTTAGGGCACATTAAGGCACACACATTTGGCAGCAGCCTCAAGTTGTGAATGTGTGTGAGCCTCCGCCTTCACCTTCACTTAGCAAGGCTGTTAATGTGATTTTCGCAGCACTTTTGTTCACGCCCGACAACACATGTTGTGGTTCACACACACACACACACATACAAACGGAAATACTCTTGCCTGGGGGGCAGCTCCATTAAGCGGCAGCAGCAGCAGCAGCAGCAGCAGCAGAAATATTTAAATGCTCTTACGCAGGCTCTAACTACTGCCTTAATGTTGGCTGTAACGCTTAACTTTTGGCCAAAAGCCACTTAAATCGATAACGAGCTATGGCTATGGCTCTAGCTCTCTATAGCACACTGAACTGATGTCATATGTAAATATTTGATGGGCCTTTGGGCGCTGGGCGCTGGGCTCTGGCTCTGGCTCTTGTGCACCCAAAGTTAGTTTTGTCGTGCCTGGCTTGCCAATCACTTTACGCTTGATTTGAGGCTTAGACTCTCTGTCTCTCTCTCTGGCAAGTTGACAATGTTGACAGCTAGGCAGTGGGAAGCATTAAATCTCAGTGCCTGTCAATCTGGCTGAGCAAAAGCTTCAATGAAAATGGAGCTGAAGTGGCTGAGGGGTTGGCAGCTGGTCAATAGCCATTGCGGCTGCAATTAATTAAAACAAATTGAGTTTGGCCAAGTGCTAGGCCTGGCCTCCCTTCAACAATTAATTGCGCTTGCAGTTGGGGGCGAGAGCGAGAGCTGAAGCGCAAGCGGCGAGACAAAGCGTAGGCGTTTACCTATGCACTATGGGCAAAGTGACTGCTTTTTATGACAAAAACTTAAGCATGTTGTTTAATTGTTGAGCTAGCTATAGCTTAAATTGTTGCTTTGTATTTATTTGCTATTGTTGTTAGTCATCTTATAACTGTGACCCATAGTGCGCTCTAAGGCGTCAAGTTGTTGTTAATTTTCAAGCTTTATTAGCTTTTAATGAATGCAGAAATTGTTCCGCATTATGATTACCTTATATTGTCATTAGCTCTTGGCGAAGAGCAATTAATTTGCTAAACGCTTTAGAGCTAGCGAGAGAGAGTCTCTAATGCTCTCCCTATGCTTAAGCTAATTGACAAGCGACGCAAGAATTGCTGATTATGAACTTGTCGGCAAGCGCTCAGTGTCTATCAAGCGCACATGCAATTCAGTCAATTGAGAGGGGGCGTGGTGAGGGGGCAGAGCACACACTCTGATGGCGTTACAGTTACATTTACAGTGTTCGCTTTTGTGCTACTCATTTCAATTGTTAAGTGTACGCTATCAAGTTTAGCTTGTTGCCTGTCTTTTGATAGCGTTAACGCTTGTTTGTTGTATATACAAGCCAATTGTTCAGCAGGTGCATACTGTGTATGTATGTGTGTAAGCCATTCAACACTTTGGCAGCAAACAGTTGCATTCAGCGCTGAAGCGGCCGCATTCATTCAGTTCAATGACTGACTTAGCATTACATTGCCCCCCTTACATACAAACAATGCACAACACGCGCTTGTTGTTCGCCTCTCGCTGTGTGTGTGTGTGTGTGTGCTCATGTGTGTTTTATTTAAGTGAATGCCAATACACACACACACAGTTTCTCCCACACATTTAGTTAGTTTAGCCTGCAAACATCAGTCAGTACTATTGCTGACATTTTGCAGCATTGCTTGCTGCTTATTGATATTAAATCTGATTTCTCTTTGTTGCTCGCCCCCATTGTTGTTGCGTATGCGTGATAAGTTCTTTGGCATATGTGTGCAGCATCAAAGTAAATCAGTCAATCAGAATGAACTGAAGCTGCATAACCTTCAGATATGAATATCTAATCGATATGCCAATAAACACATTTGTCAGTGACAGTATCTTCGAATGCAATTCAATTATACATAGTACGCAGTCAATTGAAAAATATTAAAAATCAATATGCAGCACAATCTCGATAGTTCGAGCAGTCGAGCTGCTTTTCATTGTGGTATCTATATAAGGTATTAATTAGTTTTAAGTGCCCCAAACCTTAACTCTTTATAGTCCTAATAAAGCTTGGCTAACTATACGCATTTTAATACACACATTATCATATTTATGTGAGCTATTTCTCTAGCAAATAGCTTTGCAAAATATTTGCATAATTTTCAATTATGTGCAGCGTTCATTAAAATATTAACAGCCAAAAGTAATTGCACAGTTGGGATACTTTTTATGTTTAATTAAAAAGTGCAACGAGCGTTGAATTTCAAACTTGCAATAATTGCTAGCACACTTTTGGGCGCTTTGTAAGAATTCCAAAACTAAGCGCAAGCAAGTTGCTGATTTATAATGTAAAAGCAGCAAGCGGCAGCAGTTTGTTTAACTTTGCTCCCTCACTCAAACGCTTTGTCTAACTTGAAGTTGTTAAGCGCCAGCTTAAATGACTTAAAGGTCTTAATGTCGACACCTTGCTTAATGTGCGGATTTAGTGGCGTTTAACTGAAGTCCTACAACAGACAGACCGCAGGCGGGCAATTAAAGTCTTAGCCAGGCATAAAGAGCAGTTAGATTTGAGGAAGCTCGACAGCTGCTGCTTTGCTTTGGACGCTTTGTCAACTTAATTGTGTGTCTCCAGCTAAATGAAATGAAAGTATTTTGTTGCTAAACAAAAATATAAACAAAAATGTTGTTTGTTAATCAACAACAGAGATATCTAAGCATAGCATTGCTTAATTATGTGTGTCTAGAAATGTAACTCTGTGTGTGCGTGTGTGTGTGTGTAGCGGCTTTTCATTCAAAGTATGTTGAAGCTTGACTTTTGCCTTTGTTTGCTTTAACTGCTTGTCAACATAACTTAACATAACATCGCATCGCAATGCTGTTAAGGCTAACAGCGCGCTGCTAAGTTACGCTCTTTGGCTGTTAAGCAAAAGCGCAGGCGCAAAATGCATTTACAATTGAATTTCATAGCAATTTCCTGACGATGGCCGCAATACATTTTCAGATAAGCGTGTGTCGGCTTCAAGATAGCACGCACTAACGGTAAAAACGACGCTACAACTTGTTACTGTTCCGACTGTTAACTAAACATTACGCGCAAAAGACCAAAACAATACTTAAAGCCGGCCACAAACCAAAAAAAAAAAAATAAATAAAAAGGACAACGCACTTTCCGCGCGCAGACAAGTGTGCGTGTGTGTGTTTATGTGTGTGTGTGTTGATGTCTAGCAATTGAAGTGTCTCCAATATAAAAAATACATAATAATTGCAAACAGTAGAAGCAATTTGCTCGTTGTCCTTACACACACACAGGTGAGTTCGCCTAATGGGCTAAGATTGTTAGATTGCGTTAGAGCGAACAAAAGCTAGGCATCAAAAAACACCTAAGCCTGCCAAATGCAATTTGTTGACTATTTTTTATGTTCGTTTTATTTATTATATTTGATTTTGTGTGCCAGTGTGCCTTTGTAGCTTTTGCTGCTGGCCACTGACCAATGTCCATAAAAACGAAAAGGCAACAGCAGCAGTGGCACTCAACTCAGTATTTTTTCTTCTTTTACAACAAGCTCTTAAGTGGTGTTTGCTTTCGCTTTTGTCTTTTAGAGTGCTCAATTGCTTTTTTATAGTTGACCTGTTCATATGCTTATGCAAAGTCGTAAATCTTAACTGATGAAGCTGCCAAGTCAGCCAAAAACGTAAAAGAGAAAGAGAGAGAGAAGTAAATATAAAAAATTAAGCAGCCAGTTGTAAACAAACGACAGCACATTAGAGCTAAATGGGCATAAACTTTTAAATTTACCAGACTTATGTACATACATTACACATACGCCCAGTAGACTAGAGCCCAACCGCAAAGATAAATTTCCTAAATGAACTTACCTTTAAAAATGTATGAATTGACAATGCATGTCCTTTTTCTTACTGAGTTTTAATATAACTTTAGAAGTTCTGAACCAATTAATTAAGAGTAGCATAATATGTTATAAATATTAAATTATTTGGTCAATTTGTGGCAATTTTAAAAATTTGAAATACACTTTTGTCGTTTGAATAAATTAATAAAAGCAATATTGCACTATTTATAGAAAACTTTTATGCCGTAGCCGAAGGCAAATTTCAACAATTTTCATTTAAAACATAAATTCACATTTTAGCAGTTATGCGCTTTAAAATTAAATGCTTTGGGGGCAGGGCTCTGTGCTTATGGGCGGCACTGTATATCAACGTGAGAGAGTGTGTGTGTGTGGGGCATATGATGTGTTGCTGCGTCCTGTGCCTGCTTATCTAAATTGTTTTTTTCACACACAGAGCAGCCAACAAGTGCTTAAGAGACTGTCAACCCATTAAGCACACATTCACACACACTAGCATACAATCTAGACACACACACACACACTGTAGCTAATTTCTCAATGTCATTTAAAGGCAGCCAAAAAATTTAACATAAGCCATTAATAAATTAGTGTGTGTGTGACTGTGTGTGTTGCTAATTGCGCGTGTGTGTGTGTGCGCTTTGAAGTTAAGCGCCACAAATCAAATGATATCCTTGGCATTTGCTGCTGTACCCACCCGCTAGTCCCTAGGCATTGCCAAAAATGAATCCAAAAATTATGAAGAGTTGTTTTTAGAGCTCAACAGCTGTGCGTACGCCTCAAAAGTTGTTTTATACTTATATATATGTATATATATGTGCCTAACCTTTAACGCCAGCGCAAGCCTTTGTTTCCGCCAACGTGTTGTCCTTTTGGCCGCTTGACGACTTTCACACAGCTTTTAGCGCTACACACAATCTCCATCTGTGCGTGTGTGTGTGTGCGTGTGTTTGTGGGGGTGTGTACTTTTATAAATCTTTTCAACAATGTTGAGCTCTGCAAATGTTTTTGTCTGCAAACGTATATTTCGTATTTCGGCGCTCGTTGTGGGCGTGGGCGTCTCCCCCTTTTACTGGCAGCTGTCATTGTAACCATACCCGGACCCGTCATGTAACCCAGGCAACAAGCACACGAATTAAGATTTTTACACGCTGCCGAAAAAATCCTATTCCTACATACATGTGCATGTTTTTGTTGCTGACAGCTTTAAAGGCATCAATCATGGCTTCTATTCTTAATACATTTCACTTATTATGGCCATCTCTTTGCTCTGTTTTTTATGTGGCAAGCTACCAAAATTATTGCTTGACTTTATTGCTAAATGTGCGAACAAGCTGTAAAACATAACTACAACAGCATAGATCTTATGTGTATTGCTGTCTGCGCTTTGTTATGAATTTACGTAGCAATTTCAAAGATTAGTTACCACAAACACAAGCAGAGAGAGAGAGAGAGGGAGCCTCATATATCTTGTGGTATTTGCTTCAAGGTATGTAACTCTGGGAATTCTCAGCGGGAATTTCAATCCTAACGCTATCAAGTGGCTTTTGTTACAGCTCTTTGTGGCTTGCAGCTAGATTTGGAAAGGATACACATGTAAATAAATACACGTCTTTGTGTTTTGCTGATGCTAACTCACTTTGTCAGCGTTTGATTGAGGTTTAGGTTAGAGTTACATAGATAAACACATAAGCTTTTTATAATTTTTTGTAAGGTAACCTAATTAACTGTTACTGAGTCAGGTATATGTATGTAAGCAGAGAGATGGGTAAAGTGCTCAATCAGCATGGCAACTCTACAATTCGAACGAAGGGTTGTGTATAAAAGAGACGAAAAATAGCAGACTTACCAAAAAATACGCCATGCTCGTTAGGTCCTTACTTCTGTGTTGCTTTGGCGCTGTGATATATCCATCTGCATTCGTTTATTATTTTTGGCAGCTGACATTCCATTGCACTCCAAAAAATACTTCTGTCTTCACTTTTGTGCTTTGCATCATGCGCTGTCAACTTCACTCACTGCACTGACCGCCGGCTTACTGCTCCCAAACGTATCAAACGTATTAAGCGCAAAAGCAGCGCTGCCTGTAGCTCTCATATGCATTTCGGTTTTTGTACTGTACTTTTTTACTCGCCTGCTCGCACACATTTCAGCTGGAATCTTCTGTTCCTCGCTGCCGCCAGCGCTGCTCCCACGTTGGTTTTTTTTTTCGTTCCTTGCTTGGCGCAGCAGCGCAGCTTTTGCGGTACTTCTGCTCTCCTTATTGGGATCGCTGTCGCTAACGCTGCTGCGACTATGAGAGCACATAATTGTTTTTGTTTTTTGAGAGCGCGTATGTGGTAGCAGAATTTTTTTTGTTTGTGTGCTTTGCTTGCAGCAGAAAGCAGCGCTGCATTTGCGGTACTTCTGCATTCCTTTTTGTTTTTGTTGGCTTAAATTCTATTGCACTTCACTTTTAGATTCGCTAATTGTTTTTAATAAACTTTTGTTGTGTTTCGCATCATGCGCTGTCAATTTCATTTACAAAACTGACCTCTCAGTTACATCATGTTTATTGTTTTTGGCAGTTGAAATTGTATAAATTTGTTTTAGTTTCATTAATTGTTTACAAACTGCAATGCACTTTTGCTTACATCCCGTTAACGTTTTAGTATTGTTCACTGCATACGTTTATGACAGTTAATAATTTATTGCACTTCATATTTAGTTTCACTAATTTGCTAAATTTTTCACATCAGGCGCTGTCAACTTCGCTTACTGTACTGACCTGTGGCTTTTTGTCCTCAAACGTACAAAGCGGAAAAGCAGCGCTGCCCAGGCTCTCATATGCAGCTTTGTTTTTGTCTTTGGCTACTGTACTCCAGCTAGTTTACTGTGTTCCTTGATCAGTGTCGCCAGCGCTGCTGCGACTGTGAGAGCGTGTATGTGGGAGCATTGGTTTGTTTTCGTTCCTTGCTTGGAGCGGAGAGCAGCGCTGCCTTTGCGGTACTTCTGCTCTCCGTACTGGGATCGCTGTCGCTAACGCAGCTGCGACTATGAGAGCACATATTCGTTTTTATAATGGGAGCGCGTGTGCACCCACTTTTTTTTGTTGCATTTACGGTACTTTCGCATTCCTTTTTGTTTTTGTCAGTTGAAATTTTATTGCACTTCACTTTTAGATTCACTAATTGTTTATCATAAACTTTTTTTGTGCCTCGCATTAAGCGCTGTCAATTTCAATTACAAAACTGACATCTCAGTTACATCCCGCTTTGGTAACTGCACATGTTTATTGTTTTTGGCAGTTGAAATTGTATGTTATTGTTTTAGTTTCACTAATTGTTTATAAACTGCAATGACCGCTTGCTTACATCCCGCAAACGTTATAGTATTGTAATTGTTTTATTGCACATGACATTTAGCTGCACTAATTGTTTACAATAAGTTTTTTGTTTAATTTTTGTGCCTCACATCACGCGCTGTCAACTTCGTTTACTGTACTGACCTGTGGCTCAAAAGTCCCAAGCGCAAAAGCAGCGCTGCCTGTGGCTCTCTTATGCAGTTTTGTTTTTGCTTTTGGTTACTCATTTCAGCATGTCTTTGATCGCTGCCGCTAACGCTGCTGCGACAGTGTGAGCGCGTCTGTGGGAGCGTAAGTTTTTTCGTTCCTTGCTTGGAGCAGAGAGCAGCGCGCTGTAGCGCAGCCTTTGCGGTAGTTCTGCTCACTTTACTGGGATCGCTGTCGCTAACGCTGCTACGACTATGAGTACGCATATTTGTGTTTGTAATGAGAACGCGTATGTGGAGCAGCGCTGCCTTTACTGTACCAGGATCGCTGTCGCTAACGCTGCAGCGACTGTGAGAGCGCATATTTGTTTTTGCTGGAAGAGCATTTTGTATTGCATGCTCTGCTTGGAGCAGAAAGCAGCGCTGCAATTGCTCTCTTTACTTCAATTGCTGTACCCAACTCTGCTGCTGAAAAAGAGATTGACTGTTATCCCAAGGGTTTAACAAATTGTATTTACATATAACGATTTGTACACACATATTAAACGAGTATTAGTGCACTAATTAGTGTGTGTAGCATTGCTATGAAAAAAAACGCTAAATACATTACATTTCCTCACAAATGTCATAAATTAATGCCATTAGTTTTTATACGAGTTAATCACATAAGCTTCTTGGCTTACCACACTCACACATTGCTTGCAACCATAAATCCAATTATCTGCTTTTTGTGCTGAGTAAAAATCAACTGTGTTTTTGCTGTAACTACTGCTGCCAGTTGCAGTTGCACAAAAGATGCGCTCTCTGCCAGCAAAAGGACTTGCCACACAGCGGCAATTAGCGTAATTAACCAGAGAGAGTGCTTGTTGGGTTTACAAAGAAAAAGGAAAAAAAGAACATGAAACAGAAGCACACTGTGGCTTAAATAAACTCAGTTTAAAATTATGTTGTTAATGCTTGAGACTTGCATGTCCCTATTGTTTGGCTAAAGGCTTGAACGAATACGAGAGCGTTTTCTTTCTCTCTCTCTAGCTTTTCAAGTGGCTTTTATGCTCTGCTTGACTTGACTTGAAGCATAACTTCCACTCCAACAGTTAGAGAGGCACAAAATCTAACTAATGAGCGGCTGTCGGCTGCCGGCGGCCGGTGGCAATGAATTAGCTGCGGTTCAACTGGCAACTGTGGGCGCGCTTCTATGTATAAGGCTTAAGGCAACAGCAGCAGCAGCAGCACATTATAATAACATCCATCATATACAACTTTATAGAAGATGACAGCAACAAATGTCGTGGCCGCAGCAGTACACTGCTGTGTAAACACAATCTAATTTCTTTCTTTTTGTTGACCAGAGTGCTGCGGCTACTACGACAAGTTGTTTTAACGCCGACACAGAAAATACATTGGCAGTGTATTTGGGCCTGGAATTAACAATTTCATTAACAAACAGTTTTATGAACATGTCAGCTAAAGCTACAAAATTATAGCTTGATAAAAAGTTATGCATGTTTGCTTTTAGTTTGCAGCACAATGCATGTTGAAACTTTATTGAGCATACGCCATGTACGCCACAAAGCATGACCAATAGCTATATAGTGTATTCTAGTCTCGACTTGTCGCTTGTTTACTTTTTGTTTTAGTCGCTTTTTTTTCATGTTGTTATTTGGCATGTTGATGGTGCTTTTAGGGGCCAAATGAAATTGGCCTGTTAAGGCCATTTTGTGTGCTGATTTGGCCACGTGGTCGCTATCTAAATAAATATGTCTTTGTATGTGTATGTATGTGTGTGTGTGTCTCGCTCTCTTTGGTATATGTATATGGACCAATAATAAGCCATTTCGTGCGCATAATTGGCAGCAGACGCAAAAGTAAATAGCCATAATTAATGTATACTTCACACACACACACACACACATACATATATATATATATAAGCATAAATGTGACCTGACTGTTATATCGACGCACAAAAAGTGGTCGCTGCTCACAGCGGAAGTTGCAAGGCGAGCAACACGGAAATTGTTTGTCATCCATTGCGTTGCCTGTATAAGTATGTATGTGTGTGTGTGTGTGAGAGCCTTTCGCTGACGACTATAAAGCGTGGAATTTCTTTATTGATACGCAAACAAGACACCGATTTGTGGCATTATTATGGACCATTGTGATTATACACACATGTGTTTAGACGTGCCACACACACACACACACACACAGACGTGTGTGCGTATAAAAATTGGAAGCATAAAATTGCCACAAACATAACAGCCAAACAAAATGTAGATTGCTTTGCCCAGCAGAGCGAAAGAGATAGCTAGAGTGTGGGAGTGGGAGTGGGTGGAACTGTCTGATTACATTGGCAAAAATCGCATTGACAGCCACGCATCCTGCGGATATTTGCAACAAACAGCGGCGCTCAGGCGTTAAATATTCTGTGGCGCACACACACACACCGAGAAAAACAAAATTGCTTAAATTTAAAAAATCTACAGCTAGACTCTGTTTTTTTGATTATTATTAAGCTCAACTTGGCTTCAAATGCATTTTATGCGCTTCCATTGTAATTTTCTTGTTCTTTGGCTATTGTTGTTGCTGTCGGAGCGTAAAATTTTAATTTGCATTTCGGGTCTGCTTAATTTTGTGACACTTTTGTTAGTTTGGCCAGCAGGCATTGAGTGCACAGTGGTGCGAAAAGCAAGCAGTCGATTTTACGCTTTGCAATTCATTGCGTTCGACAGCTTTGCTGCGCGCTTTGCCCCACTGTGCGCGACTTGCTTCAATCAAGCACAAAGCCTTTTTTTTTGCTTGTGATTTTGATAATAGACAAAATTAAATAAATGCAAACTGTTGTGAATTTTTGGCGTGCTGCAACAAAAGCTGTCTGTAGAAATTTATGCGCTACGCTTTGGACGCTGCGCCGCTGTCTCGAGGGTGCCATTGTCAATGCCAAGTGGTGACAGCTGCTACATTGAGGCATTGCTTGAAGGTTCGAGGCGCTTTTGTGTGGCAAATACGCTTTTATGACTGAAAGCCTCATGAATTTTGTTCAGCGCTCGCGCGCGCTAAAGAAAAGAAAGCGAAAAGCAAAAGCAGACGCCGCCACGCTGCCAATTTGGACACAAACAGGAAGCAGCCAGCGAAACTATGTGCGCAAAGATTACATAAATTGTTTACACAATGCCTAGGCACGCTGCCCTCAACAGCACTAATTAAAAAACTTTTACGTTTAACCACTTGAGTTGCCCACATACTCAAGCCACCCACCCACACAGACACACACGCATGTGGGGCATGGCTAGACAATCAAAACTTTTGCGCCCCCTACGCAACAACTTCAAACGCTTCAAACGTGGCAGTCAGCAAAACAAACCGCAAAAGGCACGACAAGGAAACCAAACGGAGCACCACTCAGCCCACTCCATTGACTGTCAGACTTGCCTTGACTATGAAATTAATGAAGCGTCTTCAGTTTGCTGGTTTCGGCTAGCGGCGGCCATTGCCATTAAGCATTGTCAGGCTCTGGGCCTAGCTCAATATTTAATATGCAAGCACAAAAGGATTTTTAAGCCGTAGTCCCGTAATCTCTGATGTACACTTAATTATGTGTAGCACTGTCAAAGTTATAACTTGCAGGCATAAAGTACAGCTGCGTGCATATTTCATAGCTGAGCGCGCCATAAATAATTTGTTATCCTTTGATGCTTTCTGTGCATGCAAATTGCATTTGGCTAAATTTGTTAGCCAAAAACGAGCGCAAGACTCCCACACACACACACACACAATTTTTTTTACAATTTCATTGGCTGTGCAAACAAAATTTCTGTGCGCTAAAGTGCACTGAATTTTGTTTTCAAGGTGCAGCAGCAGCAATAAAGAAAAAAATGTGCGCTAAAAGTGCCAGGCGAACTATGCGTAGCTGTTGGGGGGTGGGGGGTTAAAGCCAGCTCGAGCTAGGCTAAGCGTTAAAAAAGTTGCAGCTGTTTGCCCAAAAAAAGTTTAGCAGTAGCTGTAACCCCCTCGCCCCATGCACGACGCCACTGTCTTTAGTAGCAGAAGCTACAAAAAAGTTTGAAATTGAGCTGCACAGCTAAAAGAATTGCAAAATTCTTTTTTTAACAACTTGCAGTTGCCAGTAAATTTCTGTAGACGCTGCAGCAGGCAAAGTAAACGATGCTATTAGTTTATGTGAATGAGATATATACTCTTGTTAAATCTGTTGTGTCATATGCAGTGTCTAACATATGTAATCAAAATATTAAGTATACGTTTCATGAAAAGTTGTCAGTTTGACTTAGCAATGATTAGCGCTTGAGTTTCTTGCACATACAGAGTCGCACAATGTTGTTAGTGCCTGTCTGTATATTCATTAATTTGCATGCATAAAATTTGTATTCAAAAAATCAAGTATACGTATGTTAAGTTATTGATAAGTTGTCAGTATGTTGCAGCGCATAACTTTGTATTAAATACAGCGTCTAACAATGTCACTAGCGGCTGTCTATGCAATTTGTAGCCAAAAAATCAAGCATGCGTATACTTGATATATTATCAGTATGTTAACAGCGCTTTGTATCATATGCAGAGTCTAACAATGTCGTTAGCGCCTCACTGTGCTTTTATTTTCGTGCGCTATAAAGCAATCAATTTGCACAGTTCGGTGCTCTCAGCACCACACCTTTTGACAAGAGACCACGCACACAGCGACAGCGTGCGACAGAGATAGCGACAGTTGTGGTTTTTACACTTGTCTGTGTGTGTTTGTAATTGTTTTTGTTTGCTTAAACCATTTAAACAATACTATATGTATAAAAATGTGCAGTCAAGTTCATTAGCATACTAAAAACATTTCTATTTGTTGCAATTTGATTGAAATAAAAGGAATACACAACTGTCATGCAATTCCAAGATTATGCCCACTCACGCTCTATATATATATATATACATATCATGTGTGTAGCGCTTGCAGTTTTTGATTAAAAAAGTCAGCCAGCCACAACTTGGCTACACAAATTGAAAATGCAACTGCTTGAAATTACGCATACGCCCTGCGGTGTAATAAATTTTTTTTTGCTCTCACTGGACAAACACACATACATATGTGTGTAAAGCAGCTGACAGTTCTGCTCGCATTTAATAGCTTTAAATCCAGTTCAAGCCGTTAAGGCCAAGTTAAAGCCAAAGTAATGCCGGGGCTAAGCTTATGTGGCAAGTGTAAGCGCTTTACAAGTGACACTTGCAACTCACGCACATGTAAGCTGCAAATTTAAAAAAAGTGAAGTGCTCAAATAGCTGTCAAATGCAAAAGTTACAACGACAGCTAATCGAATATTAAATAAATTTCGACAGCGCTAAAATTTCTTTGCTGCTATACAAAACTGACAGCAACAGCCACACGTTTTGTATTTCTTTTCAGTTTTTGGTTACACTATCTATTGAATTGTGGCGCTTAATCAACAGGGGAGTTACTAAAAATAAACTATATGCTAGACATTGCGTGTTGCAGCGTTGGGAATAGCAACAGCAGCGACAGCGGCAAGTGTCAACTACAACATAACTTTAGTTTATTTGTGGCCTAATTGTGTATTGAATATTTTGGCCTACAATTAAACTGCTGTTAACAATTAAGACTGTACAAATTGCAGCTTGAATGCTTACAGCTGGCTTGCTGCATGATTAAGTAGTAGAGCTTGTAACTTTTACAAAGTTTTAATTATGACGCAGGCAGTTCAATTAAATCGCAATGTCTAGGGCCAGCTTATAAAGTTAGTTACTACGCTTTTGTTTTTTATGCTACGTGACAGGCAAGCTTAAAAGCAAAGCACATTTCGCTCTCTGTAGCTTTGCTTGTAATGTTAGTTGGTTGTTGTTTTGATAGCAGTGAGCAAAATTCAAAGTTTTCTTTTGATATATTTTTTTTTTGAAACATGTTTGAACTGCATTTCAAGCTTTGGCCTTTTAGCGTTGAGACGGCCGAGCAGCGTCGCAGTTTTGTCTTTCAAACCTTTCTGGAGCTGCTGGTGTTCATGGCGATGGCTGCGGTGCAGTGGGTGGTGCTGCTGCTGTTGCCGCGGTAACAATAACAAAGCAACTATAACTTGAACTAAACTGTGCTGAACTTGCAGCAGCGAAACTGTCAAAGCAGTGGAACGCATGGCTCCCAGCTGCATTGTGCTATTTGGCATTTGCTTGTTGTTGTTTATGATATTTGCGCTGAGCGCTGAGCTGCGTGGCATGCACTGCGTCAATTGGCTGTTAACGTTTTGCATTGTGGAGGGCAACATATTGGCCTTGGCTGTGTTGATTATATTAACGGATTTGCTGCACATGGGTCTGGGCTTTCTGATGGCGGCGCTCTTTGTGGTTATAACTGTGTTCATAGCGTTCTGTATGACGGTAAGCAGCAGAAGCAAACTGTGACTATGACTTATGACTTCATTTGCAGTACGACATAACCAGAAATGCAAGCTTTGTATTCTTGCTGGCCTTTTGCATATTCCTGATGAGTGTTTATGGCGCTGTGCTGTATGTGATGCTGCAAGTGATTTGGCCCTTTTGTATATACGCTGGCGTTGTAGTGCTGATGGTGCTGCCTGTAAGCGCAAATACCCTAGCAGCTATGCTGGCTGCTTTGCCTTTTAGTTTACAGCGTATAACTTTTGTTCTATTTGCTACTTATTGTTACTTGCAGCTGCTTTTGTATCATGTCAAGTGCGTGCTGGGCAATGGTTTGGTTAAGACAAGTCTGCTGGATGACAAGCTGGCCGCGCTTTTATTGTTTCATGACTTTCTGGCCTTGTTTATGCTAACCGTTTACTGGCGCCCAAAGCAATAAATACGCACAAGTTAATATTTCGTTGTCTTTACTATTCCAACTGATGCTGCAATAAACATAACTGAGCGCGTTGGCTGTGCATAGCGCCCAGCTGTTGTTGTTTCTTACAAGCGGTGGGTCCTAGCAAATGCAGCATTATGTAGTCCTTGCAGCTAATTAAACCATCGCCATTGCAGTCATGCGCATAAACTTGTAGATAGCCGCTAACTGCACGTGCAGCACATTCGTCTTCTATAACGCAGTTATCATAGCCTGCAACAAAATGTAGTAAGCCAAGTGTAACATAAATTAAAGCTGCACTTACCTTGCAGCGCCAGCTCGGGCACTGCCAGCTGCGCATCGCGCCAATAGCCACGCGAGATGCGATAGATGCCGCAAGGCTCATCTCGACACATTACGCGTTTATTTGCTGTTGCCGCAGCTGCAATGCAGGCCAAGCACTGCTCGCTTTGGTAAGCGCTACGTGCAGCTGCCAATAAAGCAAAGCTTAGTTATCAAAGCTGTCATAGCTAATTGCACTTACCAATTGTTGCCGCTATATCAACTACCTCTGCGGGTTGCTCTCTGTGCTCTACGTTGAGTCGCCCCAGATGATGCTTTTGCCGTAAGTGCATATAAATGGCGCCTATTATAAGCGCCAATGCACAACAAATGGCCAAAGTGCTCACCAAGTTTTTTAGTTTGCATTTCTTGCTGCCGCTGCGTGTTGCTGCTGCTGCTGCTGCTGGCGTCTCTAGCTGCAACACCTGATTAGCGTTAGCATTAGCAGCTGGCTTGGGCATTGCTATATAAGTTGAGTGTTGCTTTCGCAACAGCTTGGCAGGTACTAAGTCTGAGGCTGTGCTTGAGGTTGATAACCCGCAGCACAGAGAGCAGCAAGCGAAATCTAAGATTTAATCTGAGCACACAATTTAAACTTTTTTCGTTTTTGAAATCACATGGCAGACATCAACAACAACAACATTTTATTTGTATTAAAACTGCGCTCAAGTCCCAATTGAGTGCCAAAGTTTTTCTCGCTGTGCATACATAAATACTTGTTATTGATATTCCACACAGCTGTTTGTTGCTCTTCTTTTGCGCTTCAATTGCGATTAGCTTTGCTTTTGCTTTTTTGTCTTTGCGGTTTCGCTCTGCCGCTCTCTCTCTCACTCTCTGCTGCTGTCACTGCTTATCAGTTTATGCTGCTGTGCGTTTTAGTTCTTGCTTTGACTTTGTTTTTGTTGTGCACAGATGTTCGCTTTAGATTAGGTGTCGATTTCATTTTAGTTCGCTGCTCAGACTTGAGGCGTTTTTTATGTTATTTTCTCAATAAAGGGTACACCTTGCGCATTTGTATGCGCATGCTGTAAGCAAATATGAGTAGCACACACACACACACACACATGTGTCGTGTGGCAAGTGGCATGTGGCATTTGGGCGGGGGGTAAGTTGAAATTGCTTTTAGCAAGTGCAAGCAAAGCGCACCTTGAATTATTTGTGTCAAACTTGTCAGTTGTCAGTTCTTAATGGCTCTGCATACGATATATAGCCAGAGCAGCTGCTAATGCGCATTGTCCGTTGCCTCTCAATCTGACAAATCCTCCCACTCAGCTATGGGTTCAGCTCCAGCTGCGCTGCTCTGCTGCTTAACATGCAAATAATAGCGCTAGCTTACAAAAACAAAAAGTGTCTTGTCATTTGCTTGATTGTTTCTTTTTTTTCGCATACGCTTTTGCTTTCGCTTTTGTTGTAGTATACCCTGCAACATGTTTATGCTGACTTGCATATGCTTGACCCAATTCGCTTTAAACACTGCGCACAATTTATTTAAAAATTATACAATAAACTTAAGCATACATGCTCTGCTCAAAAAACTAGTGCGTAGTATATTTTATGCTTGACTCTAATGTCACTGCCTGCAATTGTTTTTCCAAAATTGTCTTTGGGCGTTTCTGCTGCGCTCTCTCTCACTCTCTCTCTACTGCGCTTGCTAACAAAACACATGAGTGTGTAGCCCTAAGTCGAATTCAATTATGAAATCATTTTGAAGTAGTGTCTTCCGAGAAAACACAGTACTTAGTCTTTATCAACTTCTGCTGCCTGCGGCTTGCAAACTTTCTAAACAAACATACAATTGCCATATGTGTGTGTGTTAGTACATTAACTAAATTATTGTATTAACAGCGCTTTAAGCTGCTGCGCCCTTCGTTGTTAAACTTTATTGAATCTTCTATAATGCAAATATATGCTCACTTAGCTGTATGCTCACCTCAAACATTTTCCAAGCGAATTCCTTTGGCTGCTGCTGCTCACTCGTGCTGGCATTTTAAATGGCAAAACGACCGCAAGTACACAAAAAAAGTAAAAAAAAAATAACAAAACACTATAAATGCACAAAAATGGGCGAAATGTGAGCTGCTGCTGTGCACTTGGTGCACTCGATTACGGTCGGCACTTTCCGGTTTGATTGCCTCGTCTGCATGTGAATGGGCAATCATAACAATGGGACAGCCACCAAGTTTATGTGACAAATAATAATACAACTATAATAAACCACATGTTTATGAGCGTTGGCTGACAGCAGTAAAAGTTTTAAGAGCTGCAAGTTCATTTAAACTAAACAATAAAATATTTGCAGCATTAACATATAAATAATATTTAAATTCATAATATGCCTAATGAGGCTTAAATGTGTCTGTTGTTTATTTTACTTGCATTATTTTATTTAATTAACGCAGCTTAGTTTTCGCACTAAAATTGCTGTTGGCAACCCACAGTGCGTATACGTGCTCGCTGCTGAAACACGTAGCGAGTTAAAACAAAGTTAATTAGATTTGTTGCAAGATGCTCATTACTGTAGCAAACTGCGCGCGTTGAGGGCGCGGGCTCTAGCCCTTTTTAATGGACACAGCGCCGAGTGCCGCCGAGTGCTGGAGTCGAGTGCAGTGCAGTCAATTTGAAATTTGTGAGCGACATTTTATGTGGTGTACTCGGTTGGAACGAATGGGGCATGGGGCATGGCAATAATTGCAGCTAGCTATGCTAATGCCACAACAATCAGTTAATGCTGGGGGGATGCTGTGGGACATGCAAACTAATTGCCTTTAAATGCTTTAACTTAAACCCTTTTCAACTCGTTGCAGCAGCAGCAGCAAGTCAATTGGCGCAAGTTTTGGCAGGAAACATTTGAATTGTTCGTGCGTGGAAAATTACAAAACGTAGAGCAAAGGGCGCGCTGAACGAATTTTGTGGTTGCAAGCAATCAACAGCAGGCAGCACAGCTGTCTAACTTTGGCACATTGCCACGCTGCGTATGCGTAATAAGCGGCAGCACATGCTTGCATCAAATTGAGGCGCGCTGGCGATGCAGCTGGTGAGCGGCAATGCCACAGACGCAATGTATCGTTGCAAAAATTGGTTCTGTGCGCGCAGCAACAACAACAATTACGTCGATGTCGCTCTAAATGAGCCACCCACACCACCAACACCAGCACCACCCACCAACACTGGCAGCAGCCAAAGAGGACGCAACAAAGCGAGCAACAGCAACAGCAACAGCAGCAGCAATCAGCAAACGGCAAACGGTCATGCCATCAACCAACGTGCCACACCGCCCCACCACCAAAGCGATGAGCCAGCCAGCAGCAGCAGCACAGCAGGTGCAGCAGCTCATGTGGTCACCTTTCTGGATGATACGCCTAGTGGCAGCAACGGCGTAACCAGCAGCCGCATTGTCACCACAGCCGAACTGCATCAGGCTCACTTGCTGGAGCATCATTCCAATTTGGATGCCATCGAACAAGCGGATGATTTCATCTATGGCCCTGGCGCTGGCCTCTCGCTATGCGATGACAGCTTGCCCTCAGCCAAGAACTGCTACCGATTGGTAATGCTGGGGTAAGCACACGTCAAAGCAAGTCCAACATAACTTGTAAACTATTTTAAAATTTATTTAATTTCATTTTCTGCGAATTACTCCCACACATTGTTCGACTTCAGATTTAACTTTAACTTCTCCCTCCCCCAGCTCATCACGCGCTGGAAAATCATCGATTGTGGCACGTTTCTTGGGCAATCGTTTCGAGGAAGCCTATACTCCAACTATAGAGGAGTTTCATCGTAAATTGTATCGCATACGCAATGAAGTCTTTCAATTGGATATTTTGGATACTTCTGGCTATCATCCGTTTCCCGCAATGCGTCGTCTATCATTTCTAACGGGTAAGCAGGCGTTACCACATGTCTATGCATGTCTCTGTGTGTGTGTGTGTTAACCACAAAGCGCACGTTTCGTTACTTAAGCGTCTGAGTGCCTCAGCGCTAAAGCGCTATTAAATGTGCTATAAATTATCATAAGCATTGGCTGAGGGCTCAGCTGTAGCAGTTATTTGTTCACACACACACACACACAGATACACCCGCATGCATAGATTTGTTTGTTAATAAATAAGCAATAAATTTGCATTAGCTAAATCAAACGCTTGTTTAATATGACACTTAATATGAACTCGCTTCTGTACACAGGCGATCTGTTTATATTGGTTTTTAGCATGGATTCACGCGAATCCTTTGAGGAGGTGGTGCGTTTACGCGAGAACATATTGGAAACCAAATGGGCAGCGCTCAATCCAGGCTCGGGTTTCAAAAAGAAAAGTCTGCCCAAGATACCAATGATATTGGCTGGCAATAAATGTGATCGCGAGTTCAAGTAAGTTAAGTTATAAACAATTTCAAGCTATTTATTATTGCTTGTTTGCTTGCAGAACTGTGCAGCTGGATGAGGTAATGGGCTACATAGCTGGGCAGGATAATTGCTGCACTTTTGTCGAGTGCTCAGCTAAGCAAAACTATCGCATTGATGATTTGTTCTATGCTCTGTTTATGGTCTCCAATCTGCCGCTGGAAATGACACCCAATCATCATCGTCGCTTGGTTTCGGTATTTGGTGCGCCCTCGCCGCTGCCACCGCATGGCTCAGCAGTGGGTGGCAGCAAGAAGAATGCGCTGTCTATTAAGCGACGCTTTAGCGATGCCTGCGGGGTGGTTACGCCCAATGCGCGACGTCCCAGCATACGCACTGATCTCAATCTAATGCGTTCCAAGACCATGGCATTGAATGAAGGCGAAACTGTGCGCAGTACTTCGCGCTGGAGTCGCTGTGTGCTCATGTAAGCTTCTCTTTCATGCACCTGCGGATCTTGTGATAGTAGTGAGCAGCGATCTGCAGGCGGCGTGCGTAATTTAATTTTAAATAGCAGCGTTTGGGTGATTTCAATACAGTGCAAGCTCTATAAGTGAACAATTGTTTGAAGATAAATACTCTGTAAGTTTGCACTGTATGTATAACTACTACCATAGTATATACATTTAAATATATAAAACGCAAACAAGTGCATGTTTTTATTCTAAATTAATCAAATATGCATATTTTTTTCTCGCATTTTTATTCAACCAAAGCGCTAAGCAAACAAATCAATTTTCATAAAAATTATGCATAATCAAACACAGGCAACAAACTCCCTAACTACCTCCCAATCAACCACTAAGCCCCAGCTCATGCTACCGTCTCTCTATTTGTATTGTTTATATTTTTTTAACTTGTGCACCCAACACACAAAGGCAGGCGACAATAATGTTATGATGGAATTGGTAATTGTTATGCGATTTATATAATTTTTAGTTATAACATTGTTAGTTAATATAATTCGTAAGTTCTTATTTGTTGTTAATACCAAACACGCACACACTCACATACATATATACAGCGAGCTTCTATTCCAGTTGCATATCAGCCAAAGATCAAAAAAATACTTGAAACACCGATTTAAACCAAAACTTGACCTAAGGGGTCCAAAGAGCAGCATCTAATGTTAACCTAGTACACCGAGCAACAAAAACTCTATATGCTAACTATATATACTTACTTAAATACATATACTATATACATATATACTGCTATAAACATTAAACCGAATTTCATATGTTAAATTCGTGTTTTCAAACAACAACAACAATTTGTTCGCAACAATTTAAACAATATTAATGCCACTAAACCTAAGTAAAAGGAATTCAACATATGCAACAAAGACCAAATTACTATTAAATACTATATACTTATACATATATACTATACTATATATACATATTATAAAAAAATGCGTTAACATTAAAAGTTATTTGAATTTCAAAGCGTTTGTCGCTTAATTAAGTTAAGTGCAAAATATTTACAAAACATTTTCAACAGTTGTTTAAACAATTTAAATTATTAGTAGCTCTAAGTGGCAACAACAACAACAATATTAATAAAACATAGAGCTGCAATGCTCAATTGATTGCTAAGTATGTTAAGTAAAATGTTTACATTTTAAATGCTTTGGATTTGCATTGTTTAAAGAAAAATAAAGAATTTCAAGCAAAAAATAAACTTTTGTGTGCTTTTCAAGAGCTTTAAAGCTTCCAAAATGGTGTTTGCCTTGGCTAATGTCTAAAAGCTTTCGTCCTGGCAGCTTTTTACTAAGCTTAAAGCTCACTGCGTTAGCAGCTTTTGTTAGCTCAGTTGGACACATAGCGTATGCTTTATATTTCATTGCCTTTGATATGAAACCTGTCAAGAGCTTTTACCCAATTACAGCAACTTGCTTTTAACGAAAAAATAGAATTTATATTAACGCGACGGGACAAACTAATTGCCAATTCCAGTTCACTGCACAATATTCTCAACCCCTGCTCGTTATCCTGCTGGTCAACAGCACGCCCAATTGAGCAAGGGTTAGGTGCGCTTTAAGTGCCGTCAATTTTAATTGTTTGCCTGATCGCAGACAGCGGCTATTAATAGGCTTATACTCTCCCATATGATGATATACTGTGCGCTGTGTTTCTGTGTGGCTTTGGGCATTAGCAAGTAGTGTTGGTAAAAGAGTGTGGCACAGTGGGTGGTCAGGTGGCGGAACTGGCTGTTGTTGTTGGCACTTGATAATCAGTGCGGTTGGCTGTGCTGAGCGCTGCAATTTGCATATGCCATGGGCTTGGCTGTTGCTGCTTGCATAAGTTCGTAGCTTTAACCGTTAATCGAATGTCAATTACGCCTACGTAAATAGAATATGCTGCACACAGTCAACGTGCAATCGAAAATATGCAATTGTTGGCAAATATTTTGCAAAGCATTTTTGTTATAAGCGCTATAATATGCGAGAATAAAGTTGCAATTGCTAAACAGTTCATAGTTGATTGCATTGTTGCGTAAATGTTTTGATAAATACAAAAACATATCAAATATGAACAAAATGTGTGTTGCAGCGATTACATGCACAATTTAGTTTAGTTATGCTTCTTCTTATGCATTCACTGCAAATGAAAAAAAAGAGTGAAAAGAGCGTAAGTTGAGGTGAGCGAGCGGACCACTCCTAACTTAACAGCCGCCTGTTGGAACTTGCTCAGCGGTTATGTAAATATGTTAGTGTTAGTGTTAGATAAGATCAGCGGTTAGAGTTCAGTGTAAACTAAGCTTAGCGGTTATGCACAGTTCAGTGTTAGCTTAGATCAGCGATTACAGTTCAGTGTCAACTAAGCTTAGCGGCTATGTTCTGTGCAGTGTTAGCAAAGATCAGCGATTACAGTTCAGTGTAAACTAAGCTCAGCGTTTAGAGTTCAGTGTAAACTAAGCGCAGTGAAGTTAAAATCACGTGGCTTATGTAAGCAAACATAAAATCAAAGTAAAGTTGTGTCATTAATTAAGTGCAATTAAGTATAAGCGAATGCTAAAACCACAAGTGAACTAAATTAACAACAAAATACATATAAGCATGTCAAAATTAAGGGCTCACTGACGACTAAAATCAGTAAGTCTGCTTAGTGCACGGAGTCAACGGCAAACAGAGGTAAATATTTGCACTGGCATCCAGTCTAACAAAATGGAAAACTTATGCGCACGTTTTCAGCGTTGAGTCGAGACTTTACTTTACTTTAGGCTGCTGCTGCTGGCGGTGCTCGCGCTGCTTGCACAGTGGCAACTACTATAACTACTGCTAGGATTCGCCAAAGTCAGCCCACGCAGCAAAAAGTTTCACGTGTAAACAGCAACAGCAATGGCAATAGCTGAGACGTCGACGCGGGCGCTGGCGTTGGCGTTGGAGTTGGCGTTGGTTTCTTGAAGTCTGCAACACCTGTGCGGGTTACTCGCTTACAGTGCAGCCAGTTATCGTCAGCGTATATTTGCTTATTGTGTTTGTAAACATTGCTAACAACTTGAGTAATGCCGGCGACAACGTAGCCCCCGCCCACGCTCCCGCTCACACAGTTGTTCTTGTTACAGTTACTCTAACTGTTACTTTTACAATTGCTAATAGCGGGCGGCGAGTGCGTGAGAGCGTGTGAGAGTGAGAATGGGAATGAGAATGTGAGTGCAAAGCGCGAAAATACAATATATTTCGTTTACTGCTCTATAGCACTCTCTTTCGCTTTAGGTGCGCGCTCTTTCTTTCTATCGCGCCCAGCAACTGGCAGCAAGTTGTAAGTGCTCAAGTTTTTCAATTAAAAGTTGCTACCTTTTTGTGTTACTGCGGCGGCAAAACATAAATATGTGCACATACGAGAGAGAGCGGACGACTGGCTGATTGAGCACACAAACACATATACACATATGTATTGGCTCTATATGTCAGTGTGTGTGTGTGTGTGTGTGACTCTAATCATTGCTGCATGCTAAATAGCTCAGGCAGCGACTCCTTTGCATGGCGCGCGCGTAAATCAACAGTAACAATCAACGACAGCAAACAAACAATGGAATGGCAGCCATACGCTGGAGTCGGAGTCGTAGCCTGGGCTGACAGTCGGGCAGGTGTTGAAGTCCAGAGCCATTATAAATTCATACGAAAATATCGTAACGTCAAACAAATTGCAAGTTTTCAGTTGCATTTCCGCCTAAAACGTAACTGAAATAATACGTTGCTGTCAAGCGGAGCGCCGCAAACAACAGCAACAACAGCAGCAGCAGCGGCAACATCAGCTTGTATGGTATCAAATGTTGCAAACCCAGACAAATTGAAGGTAGGCCAAAGGCAATGCAATGTCTTCGTCGCTTGACTTCTGCTACTGGCTGCACCAGCTCTTGGGGTAAGCTTGCTTGCATTTCTATATCCAAAGTGTCTATGTGTGTGTGTGTGTGTTCGCATGACAAGTTGAAATGTTGACGGCTTACTGACAGTCTGAGTGCACGTAGCACGCCTCTGTATGTGTGTGAGCGTATAACTGCATTTATACTATAAATATAAGGCATCAGCCTGCTATATATTTTATAAAAAATGGTTGGGCATGCTAGTAAAGTTGCTAGAATTAAATATTTATAAGAAACTATGACTACAAATTCGTTATATTTACTGTATTTTAAAGCAAAGCCACAGTCAAGTTTAACTTTCAACTGGCATCGGATTACAGCCCACAGCGCAGCTTAGCCCTTTACTCACATTACAGGATATAGCTTTTGTCTAAGCCCCACATACTTTTTACGCTGTTGAAAAATCATACAAAGTTATGCAAATTCTGCTGTGGACTTCGTTGTTGACGTCGCCAATGCCAACACCAGTGTTGTTGTTGCTGTCCGTGCTGTTGGTTTTGATGTTGGTGTTGCCGGTGTAGCCACTGCTGCAATGGTTTTTGCGGTTTGGCATGCATAATTGTTGGTTTTTAGTTACACGTTAGGCTGCAATACGTTTATAAAAATTGGCAAGCCAATGGCAAAGGAATTTTTATGTTTGACTTACTCACACATGCAAGCACAAAGGAGTGCAATTGCTATATTTACATATAACGTATACGTATATTCAATGCCTTTTAATTAAAACCACAGACACATTTGCTCACTTTGTATTGGCATTTCTTTGTGCTATTTACATTTACCTTCGACTTCGGCTACTGCTTTTGTTTTTTCACTTGGCAGGGAGTGACTATCATCAAAAAACAATTCAGCTGCGGAGCGTCCGCAAAATAATGGACGTTAGGCCTTCGCTTGATAAGCTAAATGATAAATTGTTTTTATTCGTGACATGTGCACACACACACACAGACATACGTGCACACACTTGAAGTTGCAAAAGCAGAAACTTTAGCAAATGCGTAAGTTCTGTGGTTTGTGTTTTGCTTCGAAAAAAAATTTATCTGTCTACATGTTAAGAGAGAAGCAAAGCAAAACAAAAAGAACATGCAGAGGAAACTTGTAAACGCGCCTGGGCACAAAAGTGGAATCTAATAAGCTCACGGCTAAACGTGTTATGATGAATGACATTGTCAGCCGCACTCGGAATTTAAAACTTGCGTCCAGAGGGCAATGCCAAACAACAAGTCCAACCAACCAACCAACAAGTTCAGTAATTGAAAACTTCAAATTCCATAGCGAGCAGCCCCACAACTTCTTCGACTTTGCTTTAATACTGCAACTACTGTTTATATATCAATTAATAATTAAACTCACAGCAGCAAAAGGTTTTATTTTTTCAATTTCTCTGCCAATTGTCATTGGCAACCTCTGCTAAACTAATGTTGTGTAAACGAATTGGAGCACCTTGCCGGGTGCAAAGGTCTCTGCTCTGCGGCCTCTCAGACTGTCTGTCAGTTGTGCTCAGCTAATCAACTAATATAAAATTTTCGTATTCATTCATTAAATTAAAATTTCATCCCGCTCATCTGGTTTGATTGCTCTGCGCCCAAGTGGCTGACGCGACGACTGACTGAGTGACTGTCAGGCGCCTCCAGTGCGCCATTTGTGTACCGTTACCCAAGTCCTCCCCCACAGGAGAAAAAAAAATAAACTCAGTTGCCAATCCCAAAGCCCAATTCCAATCGCAAACGCAATTGTTGGCTTTCTTTAGCTTTCGTCGGCATGTTTATTTGTTTGTTCTCGGTCTGCTTTAGCCAAACTGATAAATGCTATATATATATATATATATATACAAACGCACAGCAACTGACGCTCTCTGGCTTTCATTTATTTATTTGCATTTTGTAACGTAGCCGAAACTATGTGGCCTGCCATTGAAATTCATAAAGCATCAATATACCAAAGTCAGCTTTGGCTGAGTGGGTGGTTGGCTGGCTGGCTTCGTCTGTAATTTATGGCGCTTTTTGTTTGAAATCATTTGCTTTAATTCAAGTGAAAAATTATTTAAATTGATAATCAAACGTGCACACAGTTAAAAACATGCTCTCAGTCTCAGTTGTTGTTGTTGCTGCTGCTGCTGCTGTAGCGTTTCTTTGATTTCCTCTCCAACTTCTATTGTGATTGCCGCAAGAATTTGTTATGTAAATGAAAATTGATTTAAACTTAAACGCACAAAATATTGATCAAAGTAATTTCAGCAAACGCAGCCAAAACACAAATAATATGCAAAAAGGCAGCTTGTCCCTAACACAAATTGGACTTTAAGCGCGCACAAGCCAATATTTAATTTTAAATTAGTTTTACTACCAGTTGTATGAGATTCAAAAGAAAGATTTAATAAAGTGCTATAAATGTTATTTAATTTAAATTTAGTAATGTTATTTTACTACAGCAAAGGATTGGTGTTGTTAACACGTAAGTAAATTATAATTCCTTTAGATGAAGCACATGAGCAAGGATAATCAACTAGTAAAACTTCAATCAGCACGTCCTGGGAGTTACGCAACTATTCTATTTTAAGCTCCTGTCTCGCAGTTATTCTTCCAGCACCAAAAGGACTTGCTATTTCGTGTTCCTGTGTATCAAATCTATGGAACTGCATACCAGGATATCGAGGATTGCACAAAATAAATTGAGAGCAAGTTCGCTGTTTAAGTCTATTTTTGTTTACATTTTGTATGGCCGTTTTTTAGCTCCTGCTCCACTGTTGTCCTTCCGATTCAAAAAGGACATGCATTTTTGAGCTCCTGGGCATCGAATCTATCGTTCCGCATTCAAAGATTTTCAAAATTGCACAAAAAATATTTTGAAAAAAATTCATGGGGGGTTAGTCGCAAAAATTAGCCAAAAAACACAAAATGTCCTTTTTCTCGGATACTACAAGGACTACAAGGATGTGCCTTGGCATACAAGTAGCGCTCATCAAGACCATTCAGAATATATCACACAAAGGACGAATATCCTTACAGGAGCTGAGAAAAAGGGCAAAAATCCGTATACAGAAAATTACGGTTATATCTCGCGAGTCCTTAGCAGGATCAGGACGAAACTAGTGCCAAATGATGCTTATCAAAATGACTATCACTTGACCAAAGGACATGCACGTAGTCCTTGTAGTTTCCGAGAAAACGACCATTTTGTGATTTTCAGCATTTTTCTTGCTGAAAAATTGCAGTTCCTGGCAGCACTATAAGCCCATAATCCTTGAATGCAGTTCGATAGAGGCAGCTCCTGTTAATTTAGTAGACAAGGAATTTTTAAAATGCGCAAGGATATGGCCGAGTTATGCACAATTTTCTTTGATATAGCTACTCAGTAGTAGCCCACAAATGTAGGCAATATAATTTTTAATTGCTGCTGCTTTTGCGACCAAAATAAAAAATTGCTTTGTGACTTTGATAGTTTAATTTTTATTTATCATACGTACGCATGTTAGCAATTATTATTATTAATTTTTTTGTTACTCCTTATGCTGCTGCAATTAGCATATACAATCATATAGACTTAGGACTAGATAGATTTTGTTTAATGCTGCAACTGCGCGGTTGCGTCCTCATGTGTGTGTGTGTGTGTTTAATTTTGATTTTTACTAAATTTAGTTATTTGCATTGCAATTGTTTAATTCATTCCATATGTAGTGAATAGTTAATGCTTAGTTGCTGCTTCGTTCTGATGCTTGTGACTGACGCTTGATGTTATAAAATAACTTATTTAGTTGTTCTTAATTACATTACAAACATTATTATGCTGGAAATGCATTAATTTAAATGCAAAAGAAATTATACACAATACGTTTGCATATCGTCGTTATCATCGTCGTACTATATAGCTAACTATATTAATTTACGTTTACGAGTAGTTGCAAGTAATCGCGCTAGAATTACAATAAGTTACATTACATACAAACGAATACTAGAACATTAGCATTAAGTTAAACTATAGATAGTACACATGTATATATATATAAGTATATGTATAAAAAGGTTGAGTTGTTTGAATAGAAAATCTAAATAAATTTCAATAGTTAAAAACATTACTGCTGCTTGCCAAAGGGGGTAGTACAAAGTGTGTGTGTTGGATTGGGGGCTTAGACATTTACACATTTAGAAGTCTTTTTTATGTTTTGACAAAAATACATTTATACACGTAGACAGCCCATGTGAAATGTAAGTTTTTGCCTTTTGAACGATATGAGACTAATTTGGCCAGTATGTTAGGGTTGCGCGCTCGCTTTCTTTTAACTTCAGGCAGTGACTTAAACTAGCTTAGATATAGATACTACGCGTATATTAGTGGGTTGTACAAAAATTTGAAAAAACATAGGATTATTACAAATAATATTATCGTATCGTCTATATATGTGTATTTCGTAGTTACTTATGGCACTAAGCAAATTGTTTATACCTCGCCTCACTAAGTTGAGTATTTTGGTTTTGTGTGTGTGTGTTGTTTGGAATTCGCTGATTATATGCATGGCCATGATTTACGTTTACAGTTTGTTTCGAATGCTCCAGCTACAGTTCACATTAGCCTGGTGGGGTGTGTTGTTGTTGTTGTTGTTGAGTGTTCACTGCTTACAGCCGTAAATTGTCTAAATGCTTGGCGTATTCCTCGGCGCTGCGAAACTCAATGTGGTGGCTGTCGTTATAACTGTGACTGTGACTGTAATGAGCAAAAGTTTTGTTGTTGTTGTGTTGTGTGCGGCCATAAAAACTTAATGCCAAATCAATAATACACGTGTATTTGCTTTTTTTATAGACAGAATCACTTACCTGCTGCTGCTGCTGCTGCTACTGCTGACATCACGTTTTTTTCGTCGATCCTGTGACAAGGCCTCAACACAAAGCACAATCAACTTGCCATCGCAGCTTTGGCGCTCCTGATCGAGCAGCTTATTGCCCAGCAAATTGCTGGCATAGCCGAACTTTTCATGCGAGCTGGAGTGCCAGGCATCGCAATAAGTGTCCATGGAACGTTCGCCATTCGGCAGCGAGCCATGCCAAACATGTTTGAGTGGCCTGCAAAAGCAACAATTATAATATAATATATAGTTATAATATATAGTTACCATAGCGGATCTGTTAGCACATTCTTGCCGCTGAAGCTGTAAATGCGCGGCGCCTGCGAGAAGAAGCCGCCCTGGCCATTGAAGATGCTCTTCCAGGAGTTGAAGAGCACATCGCCGCGTGTATTCACCACTGGCAGTTCACGGTCAGCTGGACGCACTATGGAGTCCAGATTTTGCACTCTGTAAGCAAAGCGTAGCACAAAGTTATTAACTGTAGGAAACCTTTAGAATGTTAGCAGCGTAAGGCTTCGCTGCCTGCGCGCTTATGTTGCGCATAATTTCTTATTTATTTATGTTTGCGTGCATATTATTTACAAAGCGCTGTCTGTATGCAAAGCATAAATAAATTGCACGTGTAGCGGCTTTTGTTGTTACAGTAAAAACTCTGAAAACAACAGCGTTGACTACGCTACGCTTAAAGTACGCATTAGCGAGTTTATACTGCAGGCGGCGCCAGTTTAATGAGCTTCGTACCCATGCGGCGTATGAGCAATGTGGCAAAAGTACGAGTGCCAAACTAAACATAAAATCTAAGCGCAGATAAGACAAGCAGCAACACTCACCTGGAAGTAAGGAAAGCCTTGAATGTGCCCAGCAGTCCGGCGCGTCGTCCTTGGCGATAACAGGCGTAGTCTGCGCCGCGTATGCCTTGCAGATCCCCAATGCCGGGTTCATTGAGCGCGGCCACGCGTAGCTAAGCACAAATATATATATATAAGAATTTTCGAAATTTATGTCAAGGAAAAAACTAATTAATATAGCAAATTGTTTGTTGTTTGCGCGATAAAACAATGTTAAGTGCTTGGGCGAAAAATAATATTCAATTTCAACTAAAATAAACAGAATATACAGTGGGCTAATTTTATATTTTTTTTTTGCAGCACTTACCATGCGCGGATACCACTGTAAATTTATTATTATTCCAGTTTGTGTGTAAGCATAAGAAAAATAAAAGTTCTTTGTTGAGCATTTAAATTCAGTTTAGATTTAAACTCAACGCTTGTCTAAGTATGCAAAAGTTTTAAAGCGTTGAGTGCTAATAACATAAATAAATACACACACACACATACAGCTACATATATATTTATGGAAAAGCCAAACCAGTGACTGTCAAACTGCATTGACAAAACTCAAAACGCAATGCGCTTTAATTAGTAAAGCTGACACATTGAGCAACAAAAACCAAAATCTGATTATAAACAAAGCTACACACACACATACACACACATATAGTATTTGTTGTATTTGCTGTGCGTGTGTTGTGTGTTAGATATTTCATTTAATTACCGTTTCGTATTCGGGCGCGGTTGTAAACTGCATTTAATAACAATTAATTATAAATAGATTTTTAGTTAGTTTATTAACTGAAATTGCTTAATGCAAGTTTTGTATGCATTGTTAGGTTGTTCGAGTAGCTGTGGCTGGCGAATAATATAGAACGCCACTTAGGCAGCTCAATTAGCTGTTGCAAAAAGCTTTTCACAATTTTCATTTTTGCTTTGTTTTGTTTGCTGCTGCCTAAGCAATGTTTATATTTCGTTGTAATGTTAGCTACGCATTCATTGTGCAGAAATTAAATATTTATAAGCTACACTTACCGTGGGTGTATTAACTAAAGGTGGCGGACTGTTGAGCAGATTCTTTGACTGCAGACCAAAGTTACGCATCGGAGGCTCCACAGTAGTGGGCGGCGAAGGCGTGGCAATCGGCACCAGTGTGCCCAGCTGTTGAAAAAATAACATAAAATTGCATATTTAATTATTTGTTGTTATTATAGCTTACAAACTAAACAGACTGCGCTTTTATATATTTTTATGTTTAATTTAATTATTAATATAGTGATTTGTTTTTGAGCATTTTGGTTATATTATTTCCACTAGTAACTGCTGTTCTCTCTTTCTGGCTTACAATTGTTATTAAATCATTTAATTTGAAAGCTCCTAAGCATTTGCATAAATCTCAAACTCATAAACGGCAACACTACTCATAACTAGTCTTTCACTTTTGCTGTTGCTGCCACACTGCTGAATGTTGCAAGCGACTGTCTGACAAAAGTTTTAATTACTATTTTGAACTTTAAGTAGGCGACTCATGTACTAAAATCTAATTAGCAAAGAGAATGTCGTCGTCGCGACTTGCGGCAGCAAGTGAAAGGACACTGACTTGGCTAAGAGACAATGTAGCAAGCTCAAAAGTGGGGCAAGGCAAGTTGCAAGGCACGTATTGTATTTAAATGTTGCTGCTGTTGCTGCTGCTGAGATTTTTAGCTTTTGTAAAATTTTGTAATTTTATGTTGTGCTCAACATGCAAGTGGCAGACACTGTTGCCACTTGGCTGAGTTGTGGCCACGCCCACTCTCTGCCTGTGCTGTGTGGCATGTGTGCTGTGCTGTGCTATTGGCATGTTGCTGCTTTGTGCGCTCTGTGCAGAGCGGAAATCGAATCTTGAGCTCAAACAAAAATTCAATTCAGTTTCAGTTTCAGCAGCGCTTGCCACAATTTGTGGCTACTTTAAGCTATTGTAACATCATTTAATATTGCGTGTAATTTGTGGTTGCCACAAAGATTAATTGGCATTGGTGACTAATGCAAGTCAACACATCAAATATTCCATTTCCGTTTAATATTATTTTTAATCTAAACAACGCAGTTGTATACACTTTGACATTTTTGTAAAAAATGGAAGAAGGGTATCATGAAGTTGTATGTAACAGGGAGAAGAAGGCGTGGCAGACCACACAGAGTGTATGTATTCTTGAAGCAAGACAAACTGAGTTGATATAGCCATGTACGTCTGTATGAGCGCGTGTTTATCAGCAACTATAAGAGCTAGAGCAACCAAATTTGGTATGTAGCTGCTCCTATATCCTATATACATATATTTTATTTTTTTTATTTCCTCCTCGTCCCACGCAAATCGAAAAAACCCATATAAGGTAGTAAAAAAATCTTTAAAACTGAAATAAATCACTATTCACTAGTGGGATGCCCTAATCAAAGTGTATTGAAAAGTTGGTGGCGCCCAACTTTAATTTGTACACTTGTTTTTTATTGCACACATACGAAGCGACGAACTTAGAGTGTGTGCCATGTTTTATGCTTTGTCAATAAAGAAAATATATGTAAGAACGCTAAGCTACACAGCTGCTGACTGAGTGACTGACTGCATGACTGACTGACTGTCTTGAGACGCTCTCTAGCTGTCTAGAGTAGTCGCTGACAGCTGTTGGTTCAATCCGTTTGTCCTGCGTCAATACGTTTTCAAAGCCAAGACACGAGCCTTGTATCGTTAACTTGCCCTAAAGTGAAAACGCCAGTCAAAATAATTGAATAACAGCAGCACAGAGAGGGGTGTGGGGGGTGTTGCGGCATGTTGCCAATACATGGGCAATCAGTCAGCGCGTCTGCAACATTTAATGTGCAAATAAAAAAAAGACAAGCACAATGCCAAAATTTAACCTATTTTATAGCCTCCAATCTACAGTGGGACTAGACATAGCATAACTGCCTGCTGCTTGCTTTACTTTTGAGTTGTTCGTTTGCTTCACTGTGCCTTTTGCTAAATAAACAAACATATGTTTGTTTGTTTGTTTGCTTGTTTGTATATACAGCTATAATTTAATATGCATTTTATATTGTCTTTTTGCTGCTCAGCAAATATTTTTACAGCAGCCGCCTGCTCAGGCTCAGCCCTTTTGTCAAATATAGAAAATCGAAAATCGAACTTACCGCTATATATTGCCAGCCCTTGTTGACGCGCACCAGCAGCGCTTCCTCCTCTGTTATGTATGCCAAAGTTCCAGGCGCACTCAACGCCGATTTCTATTAAAAATAGCGCATACGTCACGTTGTTATTTATATTTAACTTTATGTTAATTATATTTAGACTACTTTAGACACTACGCACCTTTGTCATTTCATCAATATTTTGAAAGGTAACAGCACCTGGCACAATTCTCATGTTCATATTCGATGATGATGCCGACAAATAAGGCAGCTCCTCACTGCCCAGACCCATGCCCATGCCCATTCCCAGCGCCTCCTCATGTTTGTGCGAATGTGCAGTTTGACGCGGCGGCTCTGCAATTGATGTGCGTGCTGCTTAAATATTGATTTCAATATGCATTCATTGACTGACTAGTTGTGTGTGTGTGTGCGAGAGCTGGCATATTACTGAATTCAACTGAAGTGCAACTAATATTGCCAAGCGAGAAACATAAATAAGCGCTTTAGACTCGCTGCTGCACTTTAATTTACATTTCGTTGCGTTTAATTTAGTATAAATATAGTTGAATTAAATGTAATGATAGAGAATTGAATTTAGCTGAGTTGGGCGTACTAAATATTATTTAACTTTAAGTCAATGTTTAATTTAAATTGTGTGCTATTCATAATTCACTTCAAATGAGTTAAATTTGAAATAATATGTAATGATATAGAATTGAATTTATAGCATTCAAATTAAATGGCGCATGAATTCTTTAACTTTAAGCTAAATTTTGAACCAATGTTTAATTTAAATTGTATGCAAATTTATGTTTTACTTTAAATGAGTTAAATTGTAAATAATATGTAATGTTATAGGCTTGAAATTATAGCATTCAAATTAAATGGCGCATGAATTCTTTAACTTTAAGCCAATGTTTAATTTAAATTGTATGCAAATTTATGTTTTAGTTCAAATGAGTTTCATTTTAAATTAAATATAATGTTATAGACTTGAATTTATTGTATTAAAATTAAATTGCAGCTGGGAGTTATAAATATTATGCTAAAAATATTATATAAACTTTTTAGCTTTAAACCAATCTTCAATTTAAATTGTGTGCAAATTTATGTTTCACTTCAATTAGTTGAATTTTAAATGACATTTAATGTTAAAGACTTTACTAAAATGAAATGCATATTATTAAAATTAAATGGCAAAATTTAAAGCAAGTGCTAACAGTCGTTTAACTGCTTAACTTTAAACTTGTGTCTTATTAAAATTTAAATTAGAGGCAGTCCAGCTAAATATATTTAGTATATCGACTTGGCTTAATAATAAATTATAGTAAAATTCAATTGATATTGCTTAAGTGCCAAACTATTTTATCAACTCTGAACTTCAAACTAAACTCTTATTACACTTTTGCAACATTAACAAATCAAGCTAAATATATTTTCTGCATTTTCCAGCACATCTCATGTGCTTTTCTTTTAAGCGACTGCGGCGGCTTTTATGCAATGACTATGCACAAAAGTATGAAGAGCATGCTCAACATTAAATGGGATTATGATTGTTTGGGCAAAATAATGTGAGCGAGCCTTGCATGCACTGGAAACAAAAACAATTGTAATAATTTAAGCGCATGCTTAGTGAATGAATTTAAAATTTTCATGGCAACAACAAGAACAAGAAGAAGAGAGTCGTATGGTGCTACAAGGAGTGGTGTAGATGGAGTTTGGTTTGGTTTACCGGCAGTGCCATCGGGTCTATCGCGCAGATCTTGCAGTTCGCGTAGAGCTTTAAGTTCGTCTAAAGATGAGCGCGTACCTTTGATGCGAGTATAATATACAGAATGATAGTTTGACTAGGCGTATGTACAATAAATGGATTTTGTTATGCACAGAGTTTAACATAAAGCTAACTAAACAGTTATATACAGACTAAGCGATTTAAGCGGCGGCAATACGCACCTGGACGTCCGTAGTAAGCAGCATCGCCGAAGAACGAGCCACGCGCATCCATCCCAGGTTCACCTTTGGGTCCGGATATAGACAATCCAGGCAATCCAGGGGGTCCTGGCGGTCCAGGTGGGCCAGCCATGGGTATATACTGCACGCCGCTGCTATCGCCATCGCCTGAAATTGTTGTAGCCGGCAGGCCTGGTGGGCCGGGTAAACCATCGCGTCCATCACTGCCGCGATCACCTTTGTCGCCCTTGACCTAAAGCGCATAAAACAATTAAATGTGGCCAATTGCTAGTGATTAGTTAAATACTTACACCCTCGCGTCCGCCTGCATCGCCTTTGATGCCCTTGGGGCCAATGTCGCCTTTGGGTCCAGCTACGCCGGGACGTCCCTAGGCAAATGCAGCAAAGTATTTTTATATTAAAATGCGCTTAAGTTTAGTACGAACGACTAGCTTAGACTACAGTAGCTAGAACAGCTTAGACTCTGTACTAAGCACAGCTTGGTATGCTAAATTAGCATGTAGCATTCAAAACAATAAAAAGTTGCTGCATACATTTCAGCGTCTAGAACAGCAAGAGCCTAGTCTAGTCTAAAAACGCGCATAAACGACAGTGCCAGACTCTGTATAGAGCGAACTAAGCACAGCTTAAATATCTAAACTATATAAACTAAAGCATTTAACTTAACTGCAAGAACTTTTGTACATTTTTTCTCAGAATCTAAAACAGAAATAACCTGATCTAGTCTAAAATCGCTCATGAACGACAGTGCCAGACTCTGTATAGAGCGAACTAAGCATTAATTGGCAATCTAAACTTGACTATAGCATAGCACTTAACTAAACTGCAAGATCTTTTGTACATTTCTTGCCAGCATCTAAAACATAAATAAGCTAGTCTAGTTTAAAATCGCTCATAATCGCTCAGTGCCAGCTTTAAATTGAACTAATGCTAATAATATCTTCTATCTGTCTGTATCTAAAGTTTGTATATTTATATATATTATCTATTCATAGTATGTCTATCTATAGCATATCTATCTGTCTAATGTATATCTCTCTATTGCTAAAACAGAAATAAGCTAGTCTAGTCTAAAATCGCTCAGTGCCATACGCTGTACCTAGCGCTAATCTAAGCACAGCTCGAAATCTAAACTAGCAATAGCGTCTGGCTACAACTAAACTGAAAGACGCTTTGTTTACAACTCTACCAGAGTCTAAGCGTTGAGCTTTGCTTTGGCTTCACTGCATGTAAATCTACATCTAAACTATAATGCAAACTAAAAGATCTTTGGCACATTGCTATGCAGAGTCTAAAACAAAAAAAAAGCGCTCGCTTTGCTTTGGCTTCATTTCATGTAAATACATTTTACTTGACTTTGATTTCAAGCGGCGCTAAGCGCTGCCAACTGGCAACAGAAATAAAAACAGACAAAACTTTCTGCTGGTTATTGCAATATAATGGCGCTCGCAGCTCTCTGGCAACTGTAGTATCTGAGCTTGAATAACTATGATGAAAATGCACTTAAAATACTTTTGAGTTTGAGTTGAGTTGAGTTGATGCTGGCCAAGTTATGTGTGTGTTCTCACTCTCGTTTGGCTGCGTTTCGTTTCGCATTTGGCAACAAACAAACAAAACTATTGTGCATGCCTCTGTCTAGTTCGCGAATGCGGCCAACAAAAAAAAGCAAAACTAGGCTGTCTGCCATATATATATATGTATATGTGAGTTCTGGGCCACGCTTCATGCATATGCAAGCGAATGCGTTGAGTAGATTGCCTTACCGAGTGTCCAATATCGCCGGCGGGGCCAGGTTTGCCGGGTGGGCCAATGGGTCCTGCAGCGCCAGTGCCACCGCGTCGGCCACGCATGCCCTTCTCGCCCTTCTCGCCGCGGTCGCCCTTGGTGCCATTGCCATCGCCCGGCTGTCCAGCCAATCCGGGCAGTCCGGGTGCGCCAGGCTCACCCTTGGGTCCAGCGGGTCCATGTGCACCTTTGTGGCCCTGCGAATGTGTGTAAGTGTGTTAGTGAAATGATTTACGGCATTAAATATACGCTATATGCCCACAGGCTGATGTGTCTCTCCCTCTCCCTCTCTCTGGGCAACTCACGCCTAATTTGGGGCCGTAAAACTCAATTTCAAACGTTTTGTCGTTTGGCAACAAGCAGCAAGAGAAAAAAATTCAATTCAAACTCATTTTGAAATCAAATCAATTCGCAAATCCACAATACACACACACACACACGCACACATACGCAGGCAGGCAGCAATTTATGCGCCTGTGTGTATGCAATGCTGGTGACAAGCTTGAAAACACAAAGCCATTGCCGAAAAGACGTTTGGCCCACACCCAACTGCTCTCGAGCTGAACTGAACTCGAGGCCTACAAAGCAAAAATTTCATACGCTGCCTCATGTGGCATAAAGTGGGAAGTGGTGCTACGCAGTCGTATAAAGTACACTACAGTGACTTGTTTTCAATTACAATTCCAGCGAATTCGTTTCATTTCTTTTTGCAAAGCTATGTGTGAATAGAATTATACAAATTGAAATTAGCTACACATTATAAAAACAATTTAAATGTTATGCACACAAATTTAAATTGTATTAATGCTAATAGTGCATAACTAAATGTATGCTAACTTATTTAAGCATTAATAAGTGAGAACTGATTGGCAGCTTATCATTCATTTGCTCAATTGTTGGTTCTATCTAACACTGGCTTATATAAATTTGATTGTACTTCTTTAAAATATAAAAAGTTTATATTTTAAATATTTTTTAAAATTAATTTTAAATATTTGCTCTCATTTCTTTCTTTTATTGCCCATACAGTAAAGAAGAAATGTGTAGCATAGTGAAAATTCAAATTAAAAATAATTTAAAGGCAATGATTGATTTTGCGTCTTCTTCCAATGCTAGCAACAAATGTTGCTCTCAATATATGAGCTTAAATAATTTAGTATTTTTTCAAAGATTGTATTTTAAATAATTATTTTGATTAAATCATTTTTGCATTCAAATTCTTTAACGTTCACTTAGTAATAAAGAAATGTAAATCCAATTAAAATTAGCTTAATATTCAAAATAATGTAAAGGCTGCAATAATTTAAATTGAACTAATGCTATTAGTAGTGTATAGATCTATCTAAAACATATCTATACATCTATAGTATTAGCCTACTTTCTATAGTACATATATATTTATATAATATATCTATCTATATACAGTATATTTATCTATAGTATACCTATATTATATCTATCTATCTATAATATATTTCTCTATCTATAGTAAATCTGTCTATCTATAGCATAACTAACTGTCTATTGTATATAATTGCTCTTATCTATTTCTTTTAGCGCCTATAAAGTAAAAAAGAAATGTGTAAATAGCTTAAAAAAAATTCAAATTAAAAATAATTTATTGCCTTTAAATTGAAATTGAACTAATGCTAATAGTACTATATGTGCTACTATATGTTCTACTATATGTCTGTATCTAAAGTTTGTTTATGTATCTATTCATAGTATATCTATCTATAGCATATCCGTTTGTCTATTGTACATCTCTCTATCTAACTGCCTTAGCAAAGAGCAACTGACAGTCGCCTAATGTTTTGTTATTAATTCAGTTTGGTTGCCAACGCTTTTGCCTTTTGGGCCTACACACACACCCAAGCCAAGCCAAGCCAAGTGTTCCCGATTTATCCCCAGTGTCGTCTTCCACATCATCAGCGCCTTAAATGGTTTGCCATAAATTTGCGCGCGCCTACTAACAATTTCAAAGCGGTTAACAGTGCGCAGCTCCAGTTACATGTGTGCGTGTGTGTGTGGATTGGTTTTGGGCGTATGTAGCAGCTTTATATTGACCTTATGTGGGCTTGCGTTAGCTGCGGGGCTTGCGCACAACTTAATGCTAACTAATGAATAATTAATAAGCCGCACACATGAGACGCGAGCGCGAGTGAGTCGAGACAAAGTCGACGCGCTATAGCTCGCGGTGTTATCTTTGGCTGTAGCTGTTGCCTTGTCTTGTAGCTAATTGTGCGTTATATTCATGCGCTTAAAATGCTAATTTCCATATTAGTTGTGTCTCTTTGTAATAAGCAAATTGTTGCCTCGGCCTTGGCGCAAATTGAGCGTGAATTTATCATAAAATGTAAATCGATGAGTATAATTTCTTTTCATTTTACGCACGATTAACTAAAGCTTAGACCTACGAGAATTACATATCAGATACATATATGAAGGCAGCAGCAAATTCCAAATAAACACACAATATATCAAAGCTCAAATAAATCTTAGGTGTTGCTAGTTACGTATGCAGACATTATATATGGCCCAAGCGTCGGAAGTTTGGCTTGACAAACGTAACGTAACAACGCCCACAAGCGCTGACACGCCCACACCTTGGACTAACAACAAACTACAGATATATATCTATGTGTGTGTGTGTGTGTGTGTGTGTGTTGGCAGCTTAAAGTTTTGCAAGCTTCACACATAAAAGAAATATGCGCACCACTTTTTCCAGTTCGTCGCCTTGCACTAACGAGGGGTCGTCCAGTTTATACAATAGCAACTCAAGTTGGTTTCAGACTTTATTTTTTTGTTGGTGTGGGTGTGCGCTAAGCTTGGCCAAATAGCATGAAGCGTAATGGCTGGAAACGCCTAAGCAGGATGAGCTGCAGCACAAATAACCAAAAACTTATTATGGAATTTAGAAGCGACAGACGACGCAGCTCACAATTTGCTCAGCTCTCGATCATAACAACTGCCAAGCAAATGAGCTATAAACGACGAAAGGACATGTGAGTCTCCAAATGAAAATGGATGAAAATTTATGTGCCTAGTTCATTGGGGCTAGTTGGCTGCGTCTAAAACGTAAACAAGTCAATTGAGCGCGGCTTATAGTATAAGACTTTAACTATGTTTGGCGCTTAAGCTACATAAATTCTTCACACATGCTCCACAATTGATTTGCTTTGCTCCAGTGCCTTGAAAACAATTGAGTAATCAATAGCGCAGAAATTATTAACAACACACATTCCCAACTCTGCTCGTTGCCAATTTTGAACGGCCGCTTAGCCTTTGACTTACCTTTTCACCGCGTTCTCCTGGCCTACCGGGTTCACCTCTGTCGCCAGTTGCGCCCTTCGCTCCGGCCTGTGTTGCTCCCGTGTTGCGTAGGCTGCCCATCGAGTTGCCCATTAAGGATTCCTGTGTGTTTCGATTGTGGGGTAAGCATAGTAATTTGTTAAATATTTGCTTGTTGTACAATTTATTTTCGATACACATGTATTTTGGGCATTTTTTTTAAGTTGAGCACAGCAGGTGACCCAGCTAAGGATACACACAGTTGCCCAAACGGAAATTTGATTAATGATTCGAGGCGCCCCTTTTTATAAAGTATACGACGCTTGTGGCGCAGCACTAATGTGAGGGTTCTAGTCCATTAGTTTGTAGCTTACCCAACGCTTTTGTTTTTTTTGTTGTTATTAGTTAAAGAAATGGTTAAATGTTTATACCTTAAAAGTCCTGGTAGGATTCCAATTTATCTGTTATTTATGTATTACATATTTGAGTGTGTGTTTGTGGTTTGGTTTTGTTTGTACGATTTGTTTACAATAAAATATATGTGGGCATAGAACAATGAGCGTTAAATTAAAGCGTATTATTAGATGTTAAACAAGAGATTGCTTTGCTGCTGGGGTTAACAACAAAAGGCCACAAAATTGCAGCGTATTATGCATAAACAAAAGAAGCGCCGAAAGTTAATGTAAATAAAATAAAACCAAACAGTGGGTGGGCGGGTAGGCGCAGCATGAAAATAATCAGAGGGGCGCAGCAGCGCTTCTGATTTAACTGACGCATTAGCCCATAAGTAGCTTGACACTCTCATAACCGTAACAGCGCGATAATGATTACGACCACAATCGCACACAGATACACACACACACACACACACACACACACACTAGCTTAGTCAAGCTGAGGCTGGCAGCATACGGCGTTGAAATGCGCGCTGATAAAGCGCAGTTTGTTATACAACAGCAAAAAAAAGAGAGTGAGAGTAAAAAATTTTGGCAAGCTCAAAACGGGTAAGAACGAATTGCTGAGACGCTGTAAGAGTTGTAAAAGAAAGTACAGCTTGAGTATATAGAGAGCTACTCAGGTTTTTTTTAATAATTAAATATAACACTGCGTATACTTTATATAATATATAACTGTTAAATAAGAACGGAATAATTCATTTGCTAAAATTCATAATTTTTGGACAAGTCTAAATGCTAAATAGACACAGCCTAAAATGGCAGCACTGTTAGCAATTGAAAAACTTACTCAATTCTTAAGTGTGTTGAAAATCTGTTAGAATAACATACAATGCACACATGTTACTGTTAAGCTACTTATGTTAAGTGTACACTGTAGATTAACAGGCACAAGCAGTAGTGAATAAACTGTCGTTAAGTATAGAATCTATATCTATATACTATAGATCGCTGCGTTTCTCTTTCTATACAAAGCTAGACCAGACATTCCTCTGACACGGGGGAATCTACCCAACCCACAAAGTGTAAGCTGTTTGAATTGCCTTAATTCTTTTTTTTTAAATAAATTGAGTTATTAATAAATTAATTTAATATTAATGTCAAACTGTCTAGAGCGTTTTGTCTAATTAAAATTCATTTAACTTTAGCATGAGTATGAAAATTCAAAGCTCACTACAGTCGCCGCTTTATATTAACAGCCAGTCTATGCTAACTTTAACATAAACTGTTATCAGTTAACATTACATAGTGTAAACATAACAGAGCTACAGCAATTGACTAAACGCGTAATAAAGCGAATGTAGCTTTAACTTAAACAAGCTACTAAACAAAACAACTAGCTAGTTTAGTTAGTTTAATTTTAGTTGCTGATTTGCAGCTTCGATTTAATAGACTGTCTCTAAACTGGAGCTACAGCGTCACGCAGCAGCGAAAAAATGTAGCAGCAAAACTCTGGTTGGCATAAAAGGGTTAAAAGTCACGCCAGCATGTTTGTGCATGTGTGTGTGTGTGTGTGGGTTTGTCTGTATCTCAGTATGCGTGTTAGCGCGTTTAACCGCGTGAACTGCGCGCCATGCGCTGATAACAGTAATTGCCACAAGCTGGCATGCCAAACACACAAACACACGCACACACACACACACACACACACACACACATACAGACTGAAGCAGCAGCAGCCCGCAGAGCTTACTGGGACAGGTTCTAGCTGCTTCCCACCCACACACATTACACTTGGGCTTGCGGGCTTGGGCTTGGGCTTGGGCTTGGCAACTTGCGTGCTGCGCTCACTTACGACGATTCGGCATTTCAGTTAAGATGTTGTTGTTGTACCTTTGTGGTTTTAAGATTATTAGCAGAGATAACCCATTTTGCGACAAAGCATGTTGTGTGTCGACTTTCCAGTCAGTTCGCATCGGCGACGCAATTTTTCACTCCGAATGCATTCACAGGCGGCGGAAGGAAATTGGTTTTAGGCAAATTGTGTGGCTAGTAAAACATGAGCGACGTTTACCGCGCGCCAGGCTCAGCTCACAATTCATAAAGCGACGTGTGTGTGTGTGTGTGTGCGTGATGGAGCCGCAACGGATAAGCAGCCAAATGTATAGCAAACGGACCAAGGGTCGAAACAACACGAAGCACAAGCAAAAGACTTGAGCTGCAATTTTGTGGCATAAACAAAAAAAAATAAACAAACAAACAAATTGAAATTCAAGGTGTTTGCTAAACTTCGCTGTAGACAACGAAGTTGCGTTGCTCTCGCATAATTGTTGCAAAAACATACAAAATTATAAATTTAAATATTGGCAGCATATAAATGAAAAGATTGCAGCGACTTTAAAACTATTTAAAACCAAATTTGTTTTGAAAATGACTCAAAAGTTAATGTAAGCGCTATAATTAAAAATTGTGTGCATAGTTTGGAATTTTGTACTTACATCGTAGCTTTCCGGCAAGCCAGGCGGCCCTGGTGGTCCGGGCGGACCCAACACACCGGGCATACCGTCGACGCCTGGCTCGCCCTTCTCGCCCGCAGGACCTTCCGGACCACGCGCGCCAGTCACACCAGTGGCACCCTACAAAACGTTGGAGAGTACAACAAATAAATCACATTAGTGGGCGTGCATATATATCGATGTCTAGCTATATATACAACTCTAGCATTGTTGTCTTTAACTGGCTGGCGCTTGATTTACATAAACGCTGCGAGCTCATTAATCTAAGCGTTGAAGCAGTTGGGGGGGAGGGGAACAACTGTTCAATGTCCTTAATCTTATGTGAAATGGTCACGCTGTGCGGCATTTGCGTGTTTCGCTTATCGTCGTCGTTTTTAAATTAATTGCTATTAGTTAAGGGATTAGCAGTACGGGCAACGAAAAATTGTCGCAGGAATTTCCGGTATGTTCTTTGGGGTTCTACACAGACTGCAAATTGGCAACAGAGCGAGAGAGGTCAGAGCCTTGGAATATTTTGAGCTAGCCGCAAATGTTTTGCATACCGCTTTTCTTTTGATGTATTGCAAAGTATTGTGAAGACTGCGTTCCACCGGATGCTGTGCGAGTGCGAGTGCGAAAGAGACAAAAAAACTCAAGCGGTGTCAAAGCTTGAAAAAAATACTCGTTAAATGCATTTCACTTTGATGAGCGATGTAACGAAAGTTTTTCTTTGCTGTTTCTATGGGATTTGCTAGAAGTGCGCACTTGAACAAACGAGTAAGTTTCTTCTTCTTCTTCTGCTTCTTTTTTGGGGGCTGTAGCGTGACATGGGCACTTATAGCAAAAAGTGAAGTGCTTGGTCGGCCAACATTTCAATGTGGACTTAGCCTTTGAACTGCCAGCAGATACACATAACAAAATATACACAGAACGAAAGAGTGAGCGAGCGTAGCGCTCAAGCAGTTTGCACTATGGAACTGTTCAGCTAATTTTTGCTGCAGCGCGCTTTGATCTAAAGTCGATAAAGGGACTTGAAATTTGGCATGTACTTTATTTAGAATATACAACCGGCTAGCGGCATCTCTGGCCACGCAGACAATCAGAAGGCGACTGAAGCGAAGGCATCCTTTGAACAAGAGGACCACACACTACTCGAGTCCCTATTGCTATTTGTTGTACATGTTACTTCATGTTATGTTAGTTAGTAGGTCTAGTTCCAACGTTTTATAGCCATTAAGTTGGTTGATCAACGTTAATAAATGTAAATATGTTAAACTAAAGAATATTTTAGAATTTTGTATTTTTTCAAATTTCAATTTAACATTTTTTTTTTCAACAATTTTCGATAAAAAATTCATCTGCAACATGTGAGTTTTTATCGAAAAGGGAGAAACCTATTACTGGGCGCTCAAATACGTTACTTATAAGAAAAAACATACGTTATTAGTTTTTCTTAGCAAGCCTCAGCTCAGTTACAATCTACGAAAAGTAGTGAACGCATTTAAATTTTTTACACATAAATATTTAGACGAAACTAAAGTTGAGCAATTGAGCATTTGCTATTGACATATTGGTATCAATGGAAAGGTCTTCAAAATTATATTAAAAATTAAAGAATTGCATCTTTTACAGGTTTTCGAAATTTTTTTCTATACATTTAAAAAATATTGGAATGCAAAAAGTTGCCTCTATCTATATAAATAGTGACTACAAAAAAGTTTTTTCAAAAATCCTATTGCTTATATTTTTTATGATTTTTTGAAATTTATTATTTTGTATGAGAAGAAGGAAAAATTAGAGACTTTTAGTCATTTACTTTAAATTTCGACTTTCGGACCATAGTGCAGCGTTGAAAAGCAGCCATTGATGCCCATAGTACTGTCTGTCTAGTTGCTGTGATAATATAACGAGTGCCGAGTCAAAGTGGCTAAGTGTTTAAGCGTGAGCTGGCCATAAAGAAATGTTTCCTACAGCTCACACGTTAACACACGCACATGCGAAATTATGTTGTTTGACATGGCCAACACACACACAGAGAGAGAGAGTCAAGTGTGTGTGTGTGTAATGAAATTGAAAATGCGTTAGCTCCATGTCAAATATTGCCTTTTGGCCAAGTCCATTGTGCTGCTGCTGCTTTTATCTTCAACTGTACTTACGGTTAGTCCTGGGGCACCAGTTTTACCATCTCGTCCTTGTGCACCGGGCGGACCGCGCAACGTTTCACGTAAACTTTCATTGTCCTTGAGAGCATCCAGAATATCAGACGCATTACATGTACATTCGCCAGTGTATTTCTGCAAGAAGAGCACACACAACAGATTGAAACCCATTGCAGCTGCCTAATTGACAATTTCATTTTCATTTTGTGATTGCAGTTTGCAGCTCAAGCTCAGCCCAGCTCAGCTCAGTGCTATTTGCATTTGCCTTGGCTTTGGCTTTGTCCATTGTCAACGTTTGTCTGCCAAATATTTGAGCCCAAGCACCTGCTGCAGGCACAAAATGAAAGCAGTTTGTGGCTTCTACTTACAGCGCCGGGACTGCTTGACTCCACAAAGGGCGGATATGCGGCGGATTCACCTTTGGGACCAGGCGGACCTGGTGGACCCGGCGGGCCGCGTATGCTGTCGCCCTTGGGTCCGCGATCGCCCTTCTCGCCCTTGATGCCGCGATAAGCTAAACGAAATGAAAAGTCATCGCATTAGCAGGCAGAACCAATTAGGCCAACTTTGAGCTATACTTACGTCTTTCGTAGGTCTGTCCCGGCGGCATGCCACTGGCGTCGTATAGGTCTGTTGCCTGTTAGGGGTAGAGAGAGCACAACATTATTGAAAACTCATTAAACGCCAAGGCAAGCAAATTGTGTTTGTTGTTGTTGTTGTTGTTGCTACCATCACACAAACCTCAAGGCCAGCAGCCCATGCGCCATCGTTTGCTATATCAATTTCATTACCCTCCGCGTCAGGTGAAAGGGGCTAAACCAAAAAACATTAACAGCATAATAAAATAAACATAAATTATAAGCACAACTAAATTATAAACTCATAAATGGGGAACGTACCATGGACTCATCGGGTAATGCTGAAAATTCAGCATCGCTGGGTAACTCATTGTTTAAATCGGATTCAGAGTCCTTTGATAAACAAAATTATAAAGAATTAAAAATTATAAACAACAGAGTGAAGAATGCAGTGAATTAATTTAAATGCACTTTGTGAATTTTGAGCTCAGAATGCATTTTTGACGTATAACTTTGATTTTGATTCTTTTCAATTGACTTAATTCAAATTCCAACAGCTTCTGAGACTTTTGATAAACAAAATTATAAAGAATTAAAAATCAAAAAAACAACAGATTTTAAAAGAATGCATTAATTTAAATGTATTTTTTTAATTTTGAGCTCAGAATGCATTTTTAACGAATTTACTTTGATTTTGATTCTTTTCAATTCATGCTATTGACTTAATTCAAATTCCAAAGCATCGCTGGGTAACTCATTGTTGGATTCTGAATCCTTTAATAGACAAAATTATATAAAATTAAAAATGAGTGAAGAATGCAGTGAAATTATTAATTTAAATGCATTTTTTGAATTTTGACTTTGATTCTGATTCTTTTCAATTCATGGCTTAATTCAAATTCCAAAGCATCGCTGGGTAACTTTGTTTAATTCAGATTCTGAGTATTTTGATAAACAAAATTTATAAAAAATTAAAATTTATAAGCAACAAAGTTTAAAAGAATGCATCGATTTAAATGCATTTGTTGAATTTTGAGCGCATAACTTTGATTTTGATGCATTTCAAACTGAATTCGAATTTAATTCATTGACTTAATTTAAAGTACGCAGCACTTAACGAAATTAATGCATGATGTATAAAAAATAATTTAAATCGTATATAACAAATTGCAGCTTATACAATATTAAATTTTCAACTATTTTAGCTGCAGCGTCGTCTCATTGCTTTGTGCATTTACTTACCGGTGGCAGTGTGACTGCTACTGTTGGCTTTTGTGGCGGCATGCATGCCACACTAATGGCATCCGGATTAGTATAAACATAGATTTTTTCTAAATAGCCCTGCATTGTTTGTGGGGGGTAAAAGTTTCATTGATAGAGGCACAAATAATATTCAGAGCATAATTATTGCAACGTTGTAAATGTGGCAGCAACAAAACTGCTGCTAAATATGCCAGAGCATAATAAATCAATCAATTTGTAAGGCATTAAATTTGTATTGTTGGCTGCAATTTTATGGCAGCAAATCGTTATTAATTATGCATGTTAATTTGCTGGTCATTGACACACAGTCTATAGAGTGGGGAGCACTTAGCTGGGACTTGAACTAAGCTAGTTACGAATGCTAAACGCAGACAACATAACAATGCAGCAGCAGCAGGCACATGCACAATGCAGACAAAGCTACAGGTAGAGCTGGAGTTGCCATAAACTTGGTTCCGTTAGCTTTTCAAATAAAAATGGCAGCAAACACTCGGCCACAATGGACTAGAGAGCAGCACAAGAGACTCCACTCATTGTTGTTATTGTCTGGCTGGCTGGCTCGAGTATTGTAACTGATAGTAATGGGCATAGACCAAGCCCAGGACTTGCTTTTATGCAAGCCAGTTAAAAAGTTCTCTCTGTCTGAGTCTGAGCTGCTGCTGCGTGTAGTTTTCGTGGCTTAATATGCGCAGCAGGCCCACAAAACTTGGCTAACGTTACGTATACGTAACGTGCATCGAGTGCATTAAATGGCCGCCAATAAACATTGAAGTGAAAACTCACAGTGCTCCATTTGCTTGCGCTAACGTTAGCAACTGCTTCGGCTTGTTGCCTGTGTCCTTTTTGCTATTGGAGTCGCCATTTTAAAGTTTGCTATGCTTTCCTTTTGGCTTTCTATTGTTTCTTTGCTTTGATTTCATGTAGCTGCCTGCACTGAGAGAATAACTAGTGCACATATGGCTGCCTAGTTTTGTTTTTAAACAGTTCACTGACTTAAGTTTGCTGCTTTGGCATTGCAAATTCACTTGAAACGAATTAAGTAACAGCATGTGAGTTGCTCTTTAGCTTGTGCCTGCAGGCTTTACTTAAAAGACACACACACACACACATAGACAATACTAAATACATATAGCTTCAAAAAATGTGAAACCCTTTTCAAGTCTCTCTCGCTTTTCTTTTGCGCTGGCGACACAATAGAGACGAAACTGATAGCAAGGCGAGCACATCAAAGCAGACACATAAAAAAAAGACGTGGGCGTGGGTCAAGTCGCAGTCAAAGGCAAAGTTGCTTTAAGTAATCAAAACGTGACTGCAGCAGCAGCAACAAAAAAGTATTGTTGTTGTTTTAAGTTGCAGCAGTAGCAGCAGCAGCAGCTCGGCTCGGTCAAGTGGCGCCACGAGCAATTAACTGCTGTGTAGAAATACACACGAGTTTGTTTTTGTCTTGGCCCGGCTCACGTAATTAAGGCCAACGGTAAAGCAGCGCAAGGACACACAACTGCTCTCTCAAGCAGGAAGAAGCTGACAAGGGTCGAGCAGCAACGAAAACAACAAGCGCAACCTAAGCGCTCCACAAATAAAAACCCATAACGTTGACCTCTTGTCCCACTTTTCATAGCTGTCCAAAAACTTAACGCTGTCAGGTAAGGGGGGGCGGGCGGCTTTCAAGTTTGTAGTGCATGCCAAACACGTAGACAATATAAAAATATAACAAAAAAAGGTTCGCATCAAACCCGCAATCGGAATTCATGCGCGCCAGCAATTTGTCAAAAATGTGTCAATAATGCGTAAAAATTTGTGACTGATTGCGCAGAGTTTTGGCTAAAAGGGTACAAATTGTAAAAATAAAATAGATAGAGCACTGATTTTAAGCGCTAGCTAATCAACATTTAAACAAAAGTTCCAGTCGCTTATCGCTCTTGACCTCACTTTGACAGTTGACAAAGCAGCAGCAGCAACTTTTGCCTGCGTTGCCTGCGGGCTGCGCAATTAAAATTAAACTTTAATTATGCTCAAATATTAAATAAGCATAAATTACACAAAACAAAAGCGCAAAACAAACATTTTATACATTTATATAATGAATGCCAGCCAGAGCTGCTGCTGCTGATGCTGCATTAAGATTAGCATAACTTGTTTTCATTACGCTCAGCGCTTGAGCATTCGCTTAATGCATAAAAGCAACAACGGAAACGGATGCGTATACGTAACGTGCGTAGTGACTAAGTAACTTCCTGCGTCGCGCCCCCAAGCAACGACATACACTTAATATATTTTATGAAAAGTTATGCGCAAGTTAATAGATAATTAACCATGTAAATTTAGCGCGCGCAACAGTTGCCAACACCCCCCAACACAGTCAAATATTTTCCCAAGTAGCATCATCTTGTGACAAAAGCAGACAGGTGTGTGTTTGTCTGTGTGTGTGTGTGTGTGTGTGTCACGCACAAAAGAATTAACTCTAATTACTTTGTAATGCTGATTAAGCCGATGGAAGCGCATTTAATATGTAAACAGCCGCTCTAACAATTTCCCAGCATATTTACTTAGGCAGTTACGGGCTTTGGTAAATTCCAAGTGCCATCCTGTGCGCCTGGCTTATGGACTTGAGACTTAAGTGTTTAGACATATGACTAAAAGCTTAAGCGTATGTTAAAGCAACTTCTAAGAAAACTTAAATTCTAATTTCAATTCAATTTCGTTTACAAACTTATTTTAATGACATATTTTATCTTGTGCTACTACGAAATTCCAAGTGCCAAATATAAATTCACATTTATGGCTGACAATGAGGCAGTCACCCCCACTCCCATGCGATGTTTATCATGCGCCGTATAACTGTAAAAGGTAAACCGTATACAGCGCGGCATAGTTTCTAAATCACTTGGCCTGTCAGGGATAACAATCGCAACGTCAGTGAAAAAGTTGCGCAGTGTTTTTTGTAATTTTATTTTATTTCCGTTTAAAATGCGTGCGCTAAAGTTTTTTTTTTGGGCAAGCGCCACGCCCTGCGCCCTGTGTTTTTAAAGCTAAATTATTATAGCAATATAAAATTTAACGGCCCAAGTTGTAGACAGCGCAGCCAGCTGCAGAGTCTTAATATTTTTGCACTTGACTTTGGACACTTGGCAGCGACTAAAAAGTTAAAAAAAAGGGCTAAGCGCGTTTTTATATGTATGAGCGACTTGGCTGACATATAATCTAAATAAGTTACGCTTTGCACATTTTGCGGCGCATAAATTATTCAAGTTAAGCGTGTAGTGGTGTCTGCTCTCATATGTGTGAAAATTTTCGACTGCAGTAACAAAGACGAACGAACGTTCTATATTTTTTTTTAATTTTACTAAAACCTACAACTAATTCTCAAACGAGCTGACACAAATCTGTGCAAGTTGTTATGCCAACTATATACTATATAGTATATATATATATATAGTTACCTAGCACTGTCACCATTCTGTCGCTTTTCTCTCTATCACTGTCGCTTGTCTTGCTGCAAGCGTTTTGTGCTCTGTTCTTTGCTCTTTACTCTTGCCACTTTTTGTTGTTTTGTGGCTAAAGCACAAACAATGCACACACACACACACACACACATACAGAGACATTGCTACACACACATGAGCATGTGCATGTGGCTAGTAACTAACAAAAAACCAACATATGCAGGCAGCAGCAGCAGCTACAATGGCCAACAAGCATTTGGCCAAAGCGCCATCTACAATTAGTTTTAAGCGACACACACACACACACACACACACTTACACTAAAAACGCATTTCATTTTGGCATAAACCAACAAGTTAACTGCACATGTGTGTTTGAGTTTTTGTTTAAAAACTTTATAGACATAATACAAATGAAATGTTTGTGCTGGACCCATGCGGCGTATGCGCAATGCATTTAACATTAGTTTTGATTACTTACTTTTAAGTAGTTAATGCAATTATACAGCTGCGTATGTTAATCTGTCTAATATGTAGTAAATTAACAAAATATTAAGTATACGCAGCATAGGCTGTATGCAATTCAATAGAGATATATTATGTATACGCAGCGTGTGGCAGTTTGCGTTTACTTTTACTTATTTTAATTAGTTAGTACAAATATAAATATTTGTTTGTTAATCTGTCAATGTTAACAAAAATATTATGTATACGCAGCGTATACTTATTTTATTACCTATTTTAAGCAGTCAATGCAATTATAAATATTTGTGTGCCAATCTGTCTAATATGTAGTAATTTTTTCATATATTAAGCATACGCAATGTACTTATTCAATGAGAAATTTTATCAAAAATATTATGTATACGCAGCGTGTTGCAGTTTGCATTTACTTTTACTTATTTTAAGTAGTTAAAACAAATATAAATATATGTTAATCTGTCTAATATGTAGTAAATTCGAATGTGTAATTTTATCAAAAATATTACGTATACGCAGCATGTTGCAGTTTGCTTTAACTTTTACTTATTTTAAGCAGTCAATGCTATTATACATGCTTGTACTTTGATCTGTAGTAAATTAAATAATTATTATTATGACACAATGTATTCAATATCCGTAATTTGAAACACAAATATTACGCATACGCAGCGTGTACAGTTTCAATGCATGATTAAGGCATAAATTTCAACAATTTAGTCGTCGCATTGAATGTAAAATTAATATGCTTATGCTAAATGTGCAACAACTCGAGTAGATAACATAAGCTATTTAATATTAAATGCAATTTTCGCAATGCCAATTCAAGCAATAACTGAAAGCGTTGAGCTGCTTATGCCAGCACGTAGTTTAAACAAAAGACACACACACACATAGCTATTATATATATGAGCGCTTTTAAATGTTTATATTATAGAGAGAGAGAGTGGGGTCTGAAACTCAAATACCTTTGAAATGCTAAGCCAAAGCTGCTCAGCAGCAGCAGCAACTGAATGCAAATGGCATCCTTGAGCTATTCATAGCTTATATTATGAATACGATATTCGAAGCAGCAAGCTTTTAAAAATTCAAGTTGACTTTTGCTTACATGTTAAGCGCTTATAAACAAAAGCAACACATTCATAAAACAAAAATCCACACAGTCAGTCAGACAGCAGTCAATTTAATTTTAGTTTATTACTTAAGCTTAAATTTGCCAAATGGCAGCCATTAAAATGCAAGCTGTTGGCAGCAAGCCGCGTGCCACGCTAACTGTTAATGCAGACGTGCGTCGTTTGATTGGTGAGCTGTTGGTGCCACGCATCGAGCGGCTGCAAAAGATTCTGTGCACTCGCATGTTGGCGGAGCCGCAGCAAGAGGCAAACACCGGCGACTGGTGGCCCGACTATTCGCTCTACTCGCAGCTGCACAAAATGACGGATATGCATGTAAGTCTAACTAAACAATTGCTATTTAAACTATAAATGCTATTTATGCTTTATTCTAGGGCTTATATTATTTAACACAAAGCGTGCTGAAGGGTTTGCCCGACGAACTGCAGGCGATTGTTTGTAAATTACGCGACTTTATGCATCAGCGTGAGTTAAAGTTGCAGCTGCACGGACGTTATCGCTTAGCTCAGAGTTTGATAAAGGATTTAATTAATTACATCAATTGCTGCAATCGCATGTGCAGCAAGCAATTGCAACAGCGACGTTTGCACTGCGAACGCGCCGAGTCAAAGGATACGCAGGCACGCGTCTGCTTGAAAATCTTCGATGAGCGCTGCTTTCTTCAGCTGCACAAACGCATGAGCAGCTTGAAACACTTTCTACTCAACATTTGTGATTTATTTGAGGTGGAACAGCTGCCGCTGCTGCCGGCGCTGGAGCCAGTCGAGTCCATGCTGGTCGAGCCCACACCCATACGTACTTAGCAGCGAGTTCTTCTTGCCTCTCCCGTCACTTTGCTCTCAATCTCACTCTCATGTTAATAAAGCGCACAGCGCTCCCTAGCGAATCTGTAAAAGCTTTTTATGCTTCAAAGTCAATATAGTTGGCTTTAAAGTGACAACTACAGTAAACACACGCGATGTGCAACAACAAAACTTGCAACTCTCAATTATCATTAAAAACAAAGCCACTAATGGGTGTGCAAATTGGGCTCGTTATCTAATTTCCAATGCTTGCTGATTAAAGTTTATTTAGCTATGAATTTGTAAATATTTAATTGAATTCATAGCAGGCGAGCAAATTTAGTTCTCAAGTTGATTTAATGAATTAAAAGTATTTATTTAACTAAAATAATGCGCATAGCTGTCAACAATATAAAATAAAATGTTCTTAAGTAGATTAAATGAAATTATTTAAATAAAATAATGCGCAAGGCTGGCAACAATAGAAAATTGATATATGAATAATTTCATAGTTACGTTCTGAACAGATCGAGAACATGATGTGCCTTTTGTTTGATTTATTTGAGCTTCTTTTTGTTAAATTATATTATGAATTATAAACTTTGCCATTTAAAGTTTATAGAAATAAAACCCAGCTTATGCTCATTAGCCAAGTTACTTAAACACACTTTATAGACAAAGTTGAAATAAATACTTTTGATTTAATGAATTAAAAGTAATTATTTAAATAAAATAATAAGCAAGGCTGTCAACTTCTTTTTGTTAAATTAAATTATGAACTTTGGCATTTAAAGTTTATAGAAATAAAACTCAGCTTATGCTCATTAGCCAAGCTGCTAAGTCAGACTTTAGACATAGTTGAAACTTTAGCTGATTTATTATTTAAGTATTTATATAAATAAAATAATGCTGTCAACGATTGGCAAATTGATAAGTGAATAATTCCAAAGAACAGATCGTGAGCATGATAAAGCTTTTGCTTAATTTATTTGGGATTTTTTTCGATTTTTTTTTTTAAATTTATAAAAATAAAAGACAGCTAATGAACATTAGCCAAGCTGCTAAAGCAAACTTTAGACGCACTTAAAGCTGCAGCTAAAATACTTTAACGTATAATAAGCAACATTTGCTTAGCAGCTCTAAATTGCATTTATCGGATAAATACTGTACGCCTTGTCAGCTTAGTTCGAGACACCATTCAGCCGGAAATGCAGCGCCCAAAACAGCAACGAGCGAGTCGAGTCGAGTCGAGTTGAGTTGAGTTGAGTCGAGGCTGAGGAGGCTGAGCAGAGGCGCCAGCGGCGAACACAACCTACATGTGAAGTGTGTCAACGTTTTAAAGGTTTTTGTGGCCACACACATGGCTCCCAGAGCGCTAACACACACACACACACACACACACATAAAGAGCGAAGCACACACACAGTATTTTCATAATAAACAAATGGGTTGCATGCTTGGTTGGCTTAACTTTTGGGTTGCCAGGCAGTTAGAGCAGGCACTGATAAAAGATATGCACGTGCTGAGGCTAAAAACCTGTGGTGGGCGCTTGTGGGCGTGGCCCCAAAGTGTGCACAAATCAGTGCTATTTATATTGTAAGCAGGTCGAGTCAGTTAGGTTGCCGCTGCAATGTGCGTACCGAAAAATAAAATGGGGAAGCGAACGAACGAAAACTTGCAGCAGGTTGCAACATCGCTTATCTTATCGCCAACGTGCAGCATGTGGCATTTGCCCCCCCCCCAGTTGTACAAACTGTCAATGCAACAAGTTTTGCGTTCGAACATTTAGCTGACATGCAAAAGTTTCGGGGCGCGATAGGCAAAGACAAAACCACCAGAAGTCACAGATAGCAAAACTTTGCTATCTTAGACATCAAACTAGAAGTTGGAGCTGCACTTTGGCTGCTTAATAAAATATTATTATAAACGTAATGCAGTCATATGTTTATGCACAACTATTTGTGCTGTAGTTTGCTTTCAGCTGGGAGTTGTACGCTCACATATTTTGATATTTTCATTATTTATTGCCAGCAAAGGCAGCAGCAACAGCAGCAGCAGCAGCAGCAATGGGGAGCAGGTAGCAGCGACTACATTCATAAATATATGACTAGCAAAAATGCTCGAGCAAATCTAATGGCATGTGTGGCGCTTCCTTGAGTTTTTTATTGCCCAGCTGAGAATGGGCGTAACACACACAGAGAGAGAGCGAAAGAAAGATAGAGTGTGCGAGAGTGAGCATCGTAAATCAGCGAGTATGTAGTCGTTATGCTTAGTTACTTTATTACAATGTCACACACACACACACAGACGCACAGTCTTTCTTCAGTTGGGAGCTCAATTTGTTTAGCAAACGTTTTAGCAGCTAAGTTAGATATATTATGCATGATATATAGTTGATCAAGTGCAGCTGTTGACACGGCACTATAAATTGCAGTTAATTTAGTATTGAGCAAGTTGAAAAGTTGTTGAAAGTCAAGGACTGAGATTGAATCTATAGAGAGATAATCAATAAACAAGCAATAACTAAAGCTAATGACTAAATGCTAGACATAGCAAATTATAGAAATGCAATAAATACTCAAGTAAAAATTCAAAGACAAAGTTGAAGCAGCAGAAAGTATAAAATTCTGAAGAGATCTTGAATAAAGAATGCAAAGCTTTGGACATTTTAAAAGACAAAAAATAAATAGAAATACAAAAAATACTCAAAGATGCTCAAGCAGAAATGCAAAGACAAAGTTGAAGCAGAAAAAGGTAGAAAATTCTGAAGAATTGAAGCACAAAATTCTGAACAGATCTTGAATCAAACGTTCAAAGCTTTGGACATTTTTAAAAGCATAAGAAATAAATAGAAATACAATAAATATAAAAAGACAAATGTGAAGCAGCAGAAAGTAGAAAATTCTGAATCCAAATTTCAAAGCTTTTGGATATTTTTAAAGACATCAAAAATAAATATAAATGCAATAAATACTCATAAAATTAAAAGACAAATTTAAAGTAGAAAATCCTTAAGAATTCTGAATAGATCTTGAATAAAAAATTCAAAGCTTTAGACAATTTAAAAGAAAAATAATTAATAGAAATACAAAAAATACTCAAAAATGCTGAAGTAAATATGAAGCAAAAGAAAGTAGAAAATTCTGAAGCGATATTGAATCCAAAAAATATTTTTAGACATAAAAAATAAATATAAATGCAATAAATACTCAGAAAATTAAAAGACAAATTTAAAGTAGAAAGTTCTGAAGAATTCTGAGTAGATCCTGAAACAAAAATTCAAAGCTTTCGAAGTAGCAAAGCATTGAGTGGAAACGTCTTAAGAGTTGATACTGAAATATGTTTCAAAGCTGTTTGGTTTAGAATAAATTTGACTGCTCTATATGTGGCTTGAGTTGAAATTTATAAAGTAAAAGCTTTGGGATTTTAAAAGTAAAATATTAATTAATATTATATTATATTAAGCGAAGCGCTTGGAAGTTGGTGCTAGAAATTATTAAAGGGTTTTTCGCATAGAGTTGATTCTACTAATGCTAAATTCAAAGCTTTGAACATTTTTGAAGTAGCAAAACATTGAGTGAAGCGGCATAGAGTTAATACTGAAACATATTTCAAAGCTGTTTGGCATAGAATAAATTTTACTAATATATATAATTCAGAAAGTGAAAGCTTTGAAACTGCTAGAGTAAAATATTAAGAACAACAAGCGAAGCGCTTAGAAGTTGGTGCTAGAAATTGTTAAAAGGTTTGTCAACTAGAGCAAATTCTACTAATGCATATCGTACGTTAAAAATTAATATATCTATAGTGATATAAAAAGTAAAAGCTTTGAAATGTCTAAAGTAAAATATGAAAAACAATAAGCGAAGCGCTTTGGAGTTGGTTTCCCACTTGGAGTTAATTCAAGTTAAAAATTAATGTAGCTAAATTGCAGCTAGTTAGGCAACAATTTAGTTAAAGACTTGAGCGTGTACGTTAACTAATAAATGACTCAAGTGACTAGCAGCTTAGCTGAGGCCATAAAGCGTAACTGCTAGTCGCAGCAACTAAAGCACAAGTATGTTTGATGTGCTGTCAATTAGAGCTGAACAAGCCACAAATTATGGCACTAAGTGTTCATGTCACTCTATTGCTCACAGCTAATAACGACGCACACACACATAGACAGACAGACAGACTAGAAGAGCTTATCAGTTTAGTCAAATTCAATGCATTTTGCCATTTACAATAATTGCCTTACGTACGAAAATTCGCTTTTAGGTAATTAGGCACTAATGAAAGGTAATAGTGCTTGTGGTTATTGTTATTCTTGCTAGGCAGCTACACTAATGGCGGTAACACAAGCAAACAAACAAACATAGAGAGAGCGAGAGCGAGAGAGAGTGGGAGAGGGATAGAGTGAGTGTTGTAAGTTTGACCGTTTCAATGCAGGCAAACAAATTGCCTGTCAATCTACGTGTAACTTTTATAAATTTCCAGCTACGCGGCGTTCTACCTCAACTCAAGTTACACACCAGCGCATAATTAACAGCAACAACAAGTCCTTGTAATGTTAGCTACTGCTAATGAACTTGAAGGGCAACGCCGCCTGCAAGAAAGAGAGCGCAAATGAGTTTATTAACAATCGCAACAGTCGCTGCTCGCTGCTCGCTTTTTATTTAGATTTTTATTGCAAAAGTTTGTAACACACAAACGACATATTGACTGTAGTTATATATCAAATAGTCAGTTTGTCTAGCTAACTGCGTGTTGCGACACTTTGTGCTGCTTTTTTTATTAGCTGCGCACAACGCCCAGTTGTGGTTTGTTTTTTATTCGTTTTCTTTGCGCTGCATTAAATTAGTTTAATCACCATGCAGCGTAGCTTAGCCTTAGCGCTAAACAATGTCAAAGCAGTGCCAGGCAAACAGCAAATGCTGTTAGCCGCAGCCACGCCCCTTACTGCTGCTACGGGTGTCAATAGAAACATTAACTGGGCGTGTGCTAACAAAATTAGCACAACAATTATGCAGGTATTAGACTGGGCCCAGCACTTTGCTGCTGCTGATTGGCAGTTGCGCTGTTTTCTTTGCTTTTAGTTGGTTGCAAGTGCGCTAAACAAATTGAAAATTGTAAATTGTAAATTGCAAATTGCATATGCGCTGCTTCTGCTTTAACAACAATTTTGCAGCTCTTATTTAAATGCATATTGCATTTATTTTTTGTTGCTTTGCATAAATCAAATATTAATGTTGTGGCTGCCAAAAATACTTTTAGTCGATATAAATATATATGGCATTTAATGCTTTTTAGCACTAAAAGCATCGATTGTTTAAAAGCTTTAAAAATCCAAGTTATAGCAGCTTCATTTATTTAAAATTCCACTTGAGCTAACTACAAGTCAAAGAGCATAACAAACATAAGTAGCGCACATTTACATAAAAAGGAGCACATTGCGTATACGCCATGTGTAAAGCTACGCTCATTTGCAAGTTTTTTATAATTTTCCTGAGCTTATCAATTTATCTCACATGTGTCCAGAGGTCAAAGTTGGCATAATTAGAATGTGTTTTTTATTTAAGTGTAGATTTGTAGTTGGGGCAGCAGTTGGGCGGCCTGTCATGCCGCATTTGTCACAATAAACTTTAGTTTGCATATTTCATTTGCTTGCCACACATTGTGGCATGCGCCGCTTGTGTGCGTGTTGCTTGCAGTCAAACATTTTTTAGCATTAAACATTACAAATTACAAATTACACAGTTTAACACACACACAAATGTTATTTACAATAATTATAATTAATTGTCGAGTATTTTTTCATACTTAATGTAGCAACAACAACAACAGCAAACTTGTTGCTTTAACATTTACCTGTATTCTGGCTGCCACACGTTCGCCGTTATAGCGATTGGGTATGAACCAACCTTTGGTTGATCCCGTGACCAACACAACGCCGAGCAGAAAGAAAAGTATGAGCGCGGTTATCACGAGTTTCGCGCGCGTTGAAATGACCATTGCCATTGTTAATGCGTTTCGTTGTTTATAACACACACATACACACACGCACACACGCACTTAAACTACACACAACACACACTACAACGCGCGGCTGTAAATAAATGCATAGATGTAAGTTAAATTAATTGTTTGGCACACACAAAATGGTTTGAATGTCTTTAGCTACACGTATTTTTATTTTATTTGTATTTTTTTGGCCTGTCAGCTGTTGTAAAACTTTATGAAAAGTTAAGCTGCCAACAAGTTTATTTGCAAAAATATTGAATTATGTGCACAAGAAAGAAGCAAAGCGAAAGTCGTTGCCGTTGCCGTTGCCTAGCTGCTTAAGCCTAACTGGGGCTTTATTTAGGCAAAAACGGCAAAGGGCGTGTCCTTGAGCCGCACAAAAAATAAATATAAAAAGTAAAAAAGGCACGAGTGCCAACTTTTTTCAAGCAACATAATTGCGGTAAAAGTTGAAATACAGCAAACACACACACACGCACATGCACAGAAAGGATACACACACACACACACGCATACAAGCGCACACACAATACTTAGCGGCAGCTTAGCTCTGTAGCTCGTAAGAGGCCGCGCGCATAAAAGTATGCTACATAATTACGATAATCGTGTCTGTCTACTAAAGAGGCTGCCACGCCCACCTGACCCAAACACCTTGATGTACTTATTGACTGAGCCGCAGTTACAGCTGCTTGCTCATGCTCTCTTTTGTTTGTATGTGTGTGTTCTGGTGTTAAAACCAACTTTCTTTTTGGCTGCCGCAAAGAAAAAGTTTTTTTTCTTGGCCCCCGCACCCCCTGCACGCGAACTTAACGCAGCATTAAAATTCTACGGCTGCAGCAGTAGCAGCAGCACTGTTTAAGCTTAAAGTTTTTGACATGGCTCAAGTTTTGCCTAATGAAATTACCTACGAAAAAAGAAACTTTAAGGCTACGGCTACGTCGTGGGCGATAAGAAAATGTTCATATCTGCAAATTAAGTACGCCCCGAAATGAGTAATGACTTTTAGCCAAGTTGTCAAAAGGGGGTAAATGTATGTCAGTGAGTCCTTGGACCCTTTTTTTCAGTTTTATAGCTGGCCAAAGCATTAGCGGCTAATGAAGATAATGTATGCAACATGTTAAGGCTACAGAGGCGGACGCATTTACTTTTGACACACTTTGACATGTTATTTTTAATAAGCAACGTTTGTCACACACACACACACACACACAGAGACAGACACAAAAGGAAATTTCCGTTTAACATAATTTCATTTCGCATGTCTTTTGTCAAAGGCAAGCAGCAGCAGAAAAAACTTAAGCGCAGTGCGTAGTCGACAGCGCAAGACTCTTCATATAGCACACATGGATATATAACTGAGCTGATTAGAAATAAATCTGCTAAACAATGCGACATTTTTCGTTTGTTCTACAGCGTGTAAGAACACGAGTAACAATGACTAACTGCTGTATGTAGTACAAACTGAGGCAAGGTTTAAGCATGTGTCACACATGCGACGCAGGACGTAGTGGGGCAAGTCACAGGAGCTAGCAGTAAGCACAATAAAATGTCAACAGTAGGCCTTTAGGGCAGACAGCAGCGACTGCTTCACTGAGTTTGATCGATAGCAGGCACTTTGGCCCAACGACTTTGACAGTCGCCTTCAAAACTTCAAACTCACACACACACACACACACACACACACACATGTGTGTATTGTAAGCGCTGCTTAAATTAATAACAAGTTAAGCGCTTGTACGCATTTTTTTGTCAGCGTAACTATCACTAAACATTTAAGTCTCTAAGCGTTAATTAAAGTCGCTCACATTTGCATAATTTATGTTGATTGAGCATAACATAAAATTTTCTATAGTTCAATGTATATATGCTATATATATTATATGTTTTTTGGGCTATGCTTTTAACGAGCTGCAATAAAACTACATAAAAAGTGTACAGCTGAGCGCTAACCGACTGTAACAGACGCTGTAACAATTTTAGAAACTAAATATGGCAAAGTTGTTTAACATTTAAGCTCACAATTGGAACTTAATGGGCGCAGCTTGTTATTCAGACGCTAATAAAAGCCTAAGAATATTTTTGGATAAATGATTGTTTCATTGGCTTCAAATGTATTGTGAATTTTTATGAACTTAAGCCAAGAAGTGTAAGCGAAAAATTAAAAAATAAAAAGTTAGTCTTGAGATTGGAATTTTTAAAGAATTTTAATAGCAAAGAAACTATTTGCTTTTTATTGTATATTTTTGCTAATATGTCTGACATATGATTATCATTGCATTATTAGTTGCTAAAATTATAATTTCATCAATGATTATTTCATTATTCATTTAAAGCCAATAAATGAAGCATTTTTTCAAGCTTAAGCTAAAAAGTGTAAGCAAAAAATTTAAAAAAAAAAAGTTGCTTGCAAGGTTGGTATTTTTAAAGAACTTTAACAACAAAAAAATAATTTTCTTTTTGTTGTATATTTTTTCTAAGCCAGACATATGATTATGTTTGCATTATTAGTTGCTAAAAATATATTTTCAATGATTGTTTCATTGGCTCTAAATAAATGCAGCATTTTTTCAAACTTAAGCTAAAAAGTGTAAGCAAAAATTTAAAAACAAAGAGGGAATTTTTAAAGAATTCTAAACAATTATAACAGCAAAAACAAATATAAATAATTTCTAAGACATATCGACGCATTTCCGCAAAAGTATCGTATGTCAAAAGAACAAATTTTACAGAAGAGCGTTTATAATGATTTATTTCTGGTATAGCCCTGATCAAAATCAAAGAAGTAATTTCACTCTATCTTTATAACTATAGAGAATATCATGCTAATATTTATCCAGATGATAAATTGTGCACTTTAGAACAAGTTTGCATCAAAATCTCAATTTCGTGATATACGATACTTTCGCGGTATCGCGATAGCATACTTACGCTCACCTCAGTTTTTATATTCTAAAGTAAAAAACTAAGCAGCAAACATATTTTTAAACAGTCTGTTTACTTTTGCACGCTACTGTCTACAATTTATATGTTGCTATGCTAATCTAAAAGACCTTTTTACTACAGCATCTGCAAGTCTTGCATGCGTTTGGGTTTTATCACAGCTGCGACAGCAGAAAATGCATGTACTAAATTTTATTTGAATTTTCCTTTGCTCTTCTCCTTTTTTTTTTTGTTAGGCTGTCAGTTTATTGATAGTTTAAGACAGCTTATAGTACTACTAGCTACAACTACAAAACTGCTGCTTAAGCTTTAAAAATATGCGCAGCTTGTCAAGTTTAAATCGAATGCTGTTTTATTAGTTAAATGCAATTAAACGATATTAAGCAACTTATAAATTGTTGTAAACAAGCAGCGCATGTTTTGTTAGTTAAATGAAAGACAACACACACACACAAGCAAACAAAAGAAGTACAGACAACTGAACTAAGTTGGTTGACTGAGTAAACTATTTAAGACGCTAGCTTTGGCTTTTATTGTTGCACAGCCCAACGCAAGCTATTTAATTAAATCTACAAAACTTGTAGCAACAACAGCAAGAACTTTTATTATGAAGCCATGCCTAATTATTATGTACACTATATATAGAGAGAAGTAAATTCATAATCAATAATAGGCGTTTGCTATCTGTGTATGTATGTGTGTGTGTGTTTCATTAAAAAAGCTGAACGCTTTTATTCAATAAATTAAGCAGCCCAACTGAACGTTGTGTTGTTTGCCACAGAAATAAATAATAAGTATTGCTTTCCACATGCGCTAGTGTATGCATTGCGTATACGCAATATAACACATACGGCAAGCATGTGCTGCTTTAATATGCATATGCTGCTTATAGAGCTCAGAACGAACGTTGTGAGCTGAGCTGAGCTGAGCTGCTGTGCTACTTAAATGAGTTTGCCTTTGATTTGAAGCAAAACGCATAAACAATATGCGTATGTGTGTGTGTGAACCCCTTAGCATGCTTTGAACCTTAGCTTAGGACTTTCGTCATAATTTATGCGCAGCCAATGCTCAATTTAATAGGCAACAGCCTGAGCTCAAGACATTCAAACCATTATGACAATACACACACGCATACATATATAATATATATATGTGTGTGTTTTATAGTTACCTTGTTTAAACGATATGTGTTTTTGTTTTTTGTTAAAAAATCACAGATAATTTAAATACACTGTAGTCAAAAAATTTAATTTTATTAACGCGCTCACATTTGTAATTACAAATGACAACGACGACGATGAAAAAAAAGGCAAATAAAAACACAGAAATTTGTTTGCTATATGCACAACTGATGTGTTGTGTTGTGATGTTTGTTTGTGGCATTGACAGAGCGAGACAGCAATAGGCGAGTGTCTGTGTCTGCTGCTCCACGCTGTGCACAATTAATTTTCTCGTTCACAGCACATGCATTTTATGCAATTGATTGATTTTCATTTGCCGCATGCATTTAGCTTTAGCGGCTTTTCAAAATTTTCTCAAGCGACAACGCACACGCACACACACAATAAACGAACGTACAACAATAATTTATAATTATAACAAACAACAACGCAAAAAATGCACAACAATAAACGAGCGGCGTATGTTTGTTGGCAAACAAATTATTTGTTGTTTTTGTTTCAACGACGACGACAGTAACCGTTAGTTTTTAATACTTGACCATTACTGCTACACGCGATATGCAACAAATTAGATTTTTTTTGCTTTATAGTTGGCTTATGATTAGCCTGATATATGCTCTGATATGCATGCTGTATGTTTATTTCGATAAGTAGATTGCAGATATGATTTGTTCTACGGATTGGCAGTTATTATTATTAAGTAAGCAACTTTGTCGATTGTTGCATGAACTTCAAACGTTTGCGTCGCTTTTCCTTCATTTTTGCACGCATAATTGAATTTTAATTGACACGGACACTTGACGCGCTTGCACTTTTGCCTTTTTACTTTTAATTTTTGGGCATAAATCACATTGCGTTTATTTCTTTGCCCGAGTGCTACACTTCAGAAGAACGCACGACGTTTGCGGTAAACGGCAGTGGCAGTGGCAGCGGCAAGCGTAACGGTAACTTGAACGTTCAACGCGCTGCTGCTGTTCAACAATTGTTGCAGTTTTATTGCTGCCCGTACGCACATGTTAACGGTTTGCGGCAACGAACGCGACTGACTGTCGACTTCACAGAAAGGTAAACGCACTCGTCTCGTGTGCGCCCAAAAATCAAAGCAACATGGCCGTACTACACACACACACGCACACATACACAAGTGTAAGGACGAACTGCCATGCACAACGTAACTGAAATTGCGACTGCAGCTGAATTGCTGAATGTGAAAAGAGCGAGAGAGCGACAAGAGAGAGCAGCACGCTCAAGAGCAAACTTTGATTTTTGACTTGAACTCTCTTGAGCGCACTTGAGTTTTAGCTTAAACATTATAATCTAAAACAAGATCGAATTGTTAAGCATACGCCTAACAAATGTTGCAGTTAAATCAAATTAATTTAATTTTAAATATAGCAAAAATTAATTGCTGAATATAATAAAACATTCTTATAGGTTTCGGCTTTTTAGCTTTACGAAAAGATTATTATGGATTGCCCTAATAGATGTTAAGTTTAAATAAATTTAATGAATTGAATAAATTATAATAAAGCATTTTTATACTTTTTGCCTATTTACCTTTAGTATTAGATTATTATAGATTGCCCTAATAGATGTTAGGTTTAAATTAATTTGCTTAAGTCCGTTTTGAATCAAAGCTTTCGATTCTTGGCTTATAAATGAATATATAATATAGCAAAGATTTGCTTTTTTAAATGTTACGTCTAACATTATTAATTAATATGTCCGCAGCTGTTTAAATATCTAATTATTTTCGCTTAAATCAAAATGCATTGCTGCATTTAATTCACTTTAGTTTAAATTACTTAAAATTATAATAAAGCATTTGCATACTTATGCCTTAAATTTTTAAGTTATTGCTCTTATATTATTAATTTATTTAAAAAAAATAACTTGCTATGCCTGCCAACTGTTTAACTAAACTCCTTTGACTCAAACTGAGCGACAAATTGAGCGCAAGCTGTTGCCAAAGTTGGCCGCTGCGTTTAGAAATGGCGCTGTGGTGAACTGTGGTGAAAAGCTTAAAAGCTTTTTCAACACTTTAGAAATATTTCAAAAGCGTTACAAGTGCACATTTCAATTAAATGCTTTAGCAGCTGTTGCTGCCACTTCAAATCCGTTTACGTTGCAATAATTATGTTTTTTTTATAGAATCGGATGTCGGGGCACTTACCTCAAAGTGGCATTTGATATTGGAGCCCGCTTGGCCAATATAAAGTGTTGCGGCCGATGAGAAGATCAGCTCAAGTGGCTCACGCACGACGTTTGTCGAGTTGACCAGTTCGCAGTCATAGTAAAAGTTCACCTTATCGCTAAACACCTGGAACGCAATCGAATTCCATTTGTTTGGCACATGCGTAACCGCAAAGCTGGCTATCTTGCGTCCAACGGGCTCATCCTGCTGCGCATAGACCAACGTAACATTGTAACTGTTTTTAACAACTGGCGACAGCACCACGCCCAGCTGCACCAATGTGTCCAGTGAATTGACCACGCTGAACAGATAGCCGCCCTTGAGGGAGCTCAGTTTGTAGGTTATGAGCACGGCAAACTCGCTGAGCTTCTCCGGCAACAACACTTTATACGGTGATTTCACATCCGCCGTGGGCAGTAGTTTAAACGCTGGAAATCCATCTTCGCCGTCGGCAAATTCGATGCCAGAGTATTGATTGCTATTCATTATATCCGTTAGCATGTGTTCTCCAAGAGCATCTGTGTTAGGATAGAAAAATTATTAGTATACAATTTATAGTATAAAATATTTATACTAAATTAATGCTTAATCAAAATAGTTATCGTATAATTTAATTTAATGCTTAATTAAAATAGTTATTTATAATTTATGCCTAGTTGTATGTAAATGTTGCTGATAAATCTCAAAATTTTAAGACTGCCCTAGAGTATGCTATAAATTTAGCAGCACAAATATTTTTTATATTTATCAGCAAAATACACATCTAAATAAATTGGAAAAAAATATATATTTTTTTTAAATATAATATATATAATATAAATTTATTTACATTTTTTTTCTTATTTTTTTTTTGAGGACTGCGTGACTTGTTAATTTATTTTGCTGCCTTTGCTTGTTATTTTGAGTAAAAAATTGAACTAGTTTATTTTATTACGGTTATTAGGCAAAATTAGCAAATGTTTCTTTAATGAATGTCAAAAAATACTTTCAAAATAAAATAATTTGCATCAACTGGTTTAAGATAAATTTAATGCACATATCTTGTTTTATTTTTATTGTCAAAAGCAACTGAGCTGGCGCTATCAATTATTTACGCTGTAATTATTGATAAAATATATTTATTTACCTTTGAAGCCTTGACCTGTCAATTTTATGGAGCCCAAGACTGTAGTGAGGCACAATATGCCAAGGCAAAGAGTCAGCTGTAGGCTGCGCATGTTGATAAATTAAAAGCGCTGCAAAGAGAAAAGATTATAAATAATTACAAATATTGTGGTGTTATTCTTGAGTTTAGAATGTTGCTACAGTCTCAAGTGTGTGGCACTTGAATATTTAACACATGACTGAGTCTGACTCTGACTCTTTGCACCTGTGCGGCATATTAAACCAACCGCAGACACACAGACAAAACAACAACAATGAGTTAGCCACAATAATTGGTAATACGAGCTACCACAAGGAGTGGTACAGCTGGGCCAATTGCTAATTGTGGCGCCCACTAGCACCGCAGTAGCCCTTTTGCTTGAAGCCAAACAATTTGGCATTGGCTTACAGCAAAGAAACAAAGACAAAGGCTTAAGCTCAGCCTGGGCTAACACACCCAGCGCAGCGCAGTTTTGAAAGTCAAAGTTCAAGCAATTGTTGAAAAATTTGTCATCATCATAAACTAATAATGTGTGTGCAACAATAAATCATTACAAAACAGGGCTGGGCGCTTAATTATATAGAATGAGCAGACGACAGGCAAACTACTACAAAATTTAAATTCAAATTGAAAATTCGAATCGCTCGGACCCTTTAGCTCAACAGCTGTGCATAATCTTGGACAATTAATGAGACACTCCCTCTGGCAGCAATGCACACTGACCTCAAATTGTCAATGAACAGTGAAACAAAGAGAGGGACAGAGTTACATAATTAATATTTATCAAGCATAGCATTTTGGTTACGCACATGACAAGAACATAACAAACAAAGAAAGAGAGAGACAGCGAACTAGTAAAGACTTTCACACTCGTTTACTTGTTTATGCAAATGACGTGCAACTGTGCGTATCATTAATAAAGAGAGAGAGCGAGCAGTAAAAGTGTTTTATTCTATTAATTAACAAACACATTTGACATTTGTTAATAATATTTTGATGCTGGCATTTCTCTAAAAATTGAGTGACAATAGTTGCTCTAATTGAATGACAGCATAAAGTTGAGTAACAAATGTTTTTTTATTAAGGCTGTCATAACAAATGCGAGAAAGCCGCGCCAGCTACATTTTTATTAGCTTATAAAAACATATAGACTTTTATATATTTTAAGTCTATGAGCTGCTGCCACTTTCGAAGCTTTTGCAAATTTGTTGTATTTTTGCAAAGTGGCAATTTATTGGCGTTTATACGCAGCCTACTTGCAACATCTATCTATCTAATAAGGCAACATGTATGCTGTACACAATACAAACTGACAGCGCCTCGCCTCCGGCTGCAATGTGTCCATGTCCAGAGCACATACGAAAATTGCCAGCTTGGGTGTTGTCAACGCGTTCCACACTGAATCTGCTTGACATGTAGCGCACGTAATGCCGATTAATAGGGTTCAAGTCTAACAGCCCAACAGCATTTGGTTACCGCCTGAGCCAGCGCCTGAGCTACTACAGCATAAGTCATAATTATAGTGAGTTCTATATGCGTCAACGCTTTTCAATGGAATCAATTTTAAAACTTAAAGTTTACTCAAGGGAAAGAGTTCAGTTTAAACATTTTATGACTCATATGTGCAATAATGTTGCTCATAGCAACAAATTTTTGTAGATTATTTTATGGAAATCAGAAGCAGCTGCTGGTCAAGCAAATCAAAATTGTTTAATATGCTTATGCGTTTGGTTGAGTGTGTGTGTGCTAACAAATGTGTGTATGCTCAACTTTGTTATACGCTTTTGTGTTTAATGTAAGTTTAGACTTTGACACTATAAATTCTTTTTCTTTAAGATCAACTCAAGCAATTTTTGGAAATGGCAGTGTATGAAAGCAAACTAAGCAGCAACAAATAGCTGGGTACTCAACTTTGATATACGCTTTGTGTTTAATGCTTTGCTTATTAAGTTTAGACTGTGACACTTTATAAATTCTTTTTCTTTAAGAAGCCCTCAAGCAATATTCAAAAATGGCAAAGTGTATATAAAAAACTAAGCAGCAATAAATAGCTGGTACTCAACTTTGTTATACGCTTTGCTTTGATATATGTCTTTATGTATTCTTCTACTTTGAGTAGTGTGGTGAGTAAATCGCAACAAATTTGCATGAAAACAAGCGTGAGGCTAAAAATAAATATGCTCAACTTTTTTATATTGTGTTGATTTAATGTCTAGTTAATCAAGTTTATGCTTTAACACTTGATGAATTCCTTTTCTTTGAGATGCCTTCAAAAGTTATTGGTACAAATTAAAACAAAATAAGCGTGAGTATAAAAGTAGATATACTTAACTTTTATATACGTTTTGCCCAGTTAGAAGCTCGTGCTGATTCAATGTCTAGCTAATCAAGTTTATGATTTGGCACTGTATGAATTCATCTTCTTTGAGATGCGCTCAAATTTGGATTTAGTAGAACAAATTTGAACCAAAATAAGCGTAAGGTTAAAAATAAATATGCTCAACGTCTATATACGCTTTGCCCAGTTAGAAGTTCGTATTGATTTATTTGATTTCTGTAGTTAATCAAATTTTTACTTAGGCACATTATGAGTTCCTCTTCGTTGAGATGCCCTCAAAAGTTATTTTAACGGATTTGAAACAGCGTTAGTATAAAACTCGATACACTCAACTTATATATACGCTTTGCCCAGTCAGAAATTAATGTAGATTCAATGTCTAGCTACTCAAGTTTATACTTTATTCTACTGACACTTAATAACTTCTTCATTAAGATTACCCTAACAATTTCTGGAAATGTCAAAGTGTATGCCAAAAACTTAGCAGCAACAAATAGATGTGCTCAACTTTGTTATACGCTCGCATAGTTACAATCAAGCCAAATACTTTGATCAGCTCTATAAGCACTTTATGCGTTCTGCTGCTTTGAGCTGCCCCCCAAATCTTTTTGGGCATGTCAAAGTGTATGGAACTGAAACTAAGCAGCGTAAAATAAGCATACGCACTTCCACAACGCATTCAAAAAGTCGTTAGAGTTAGCGCTGCACGACTGCAAAAGCAAAGCGCAGAGGAAGACCCAAAAAAGCTCAAGCATAAGCAAATAGGCGTCGGCGCGGGTTAAGACGCGCGTGCAAAGAAAATCGAATAAAAATTTATTTTCAATAGTAAAGCGGCTCAAAATTCGTGTGTGTGTGTGTGAGTTGTGGGGCAAATGTATGCCAGTATGTCAAAGCAACAGTCGGAGGGCCTTACCCTTATGGCAAAACATGCAGAGAGGCGAGAACCCCAAAGAACGAACTATTAGCTTTTGTTGATTTTATGTTTTTCAATTTGTTGCTTGTACTTGCCACAGCAGCAGCTGTTGTTGCAGCGTGTGGCAGACTGGGGGCTGGCAAGAAAACTGCGCTGTCATTCAGCTCAACGCGTTTTTCAACGTTTATTGGCGCCTTCTGGCCAGGCAGGCAGGCAGGCGTTGGCAAATTTGTTCTTTTCGTTTTTTGTTTGCTTGCTTTTGCTTCTTGTTTGATTTAAAGGATTTGCATGCCAAATTTGACTTTATTTGTTTTCGCATTTGTTTTTATGGCCAAACACACACACAGACAAACACACACATCAACAGGTTTGACACTTGGCTTTGCTTAACAATTTAAGTGCCTTCGACTGCGAGAGTCAAGGTAGAAAATATTTGTGCAAACGGATTTGCATAAATAAAAGCGGGGCCTTTAGACGACTTAAGCGAAAAGGAGTGCAGCAAACAAAAACAAGTTGCCACACGGAGCATTAACCGGGCGGCTGTGGCAGCAGCTTCCCCCCAACTGTTGCATGCTACAGTTCATACATACAAATGCGTGTGTGTGTGACTGTGTGTGTGTGCTAAAGTAAATCACGATTAATGCTAAAACTGTAACCTGATATCATCAGAGCTTTGATGTAGATCCAAGGCTTAGCCCTTAAGTAAGATTATAATAAATATAAAGTAAACTAAAGCTGAGAGAGATCAACAAATGCTATAAATGTTGCCAGCTGACAATTCCAATGGATTCTTTATTTCAAGCAGCAGCTCTAATGGGTGTAACATATGCTAACTGAACTATGAGTTCTTATAGATTTAATCTTTAACTACAAATCTTTACTACAAACTTCTTTTACCTTATTTTACTCCTTTAAATGGTTTCTAGAAATGTATATCTAGTTTTAACTATACTAAACTTGCCTTTAAACAAATATAAATATATTAAATAATTATTTATTATATAAAAGTAATAGCGGCCCTAGCAACTAACGCTGAGCAAGAGAGCTGAGAGATCAACAAATACAAATATAAATGTTGCCAGCTGACAATTCCAATTGATTCTTAATTTGAAGCAGCAGCAGCTCCTGTTGATGTTGCTTATGTTAACTTGACTACAATTGTTCAATTTATTTACTTAACTTGTTTTAATGTTAATGGCACTGCTTTCAATTGTTGCTACGTATTAAGTCTAAGCTTTAGCTATACTAAACTTGCTTTTGTTTATATTAATACATTCATTATTAAGCAAAAGTTATATATAGTTAGCAGCTAACACCATTCACTCACTTCTTTTAATAATTGCTACAAATTGCAACTAAATTGTTGCTGCAAACTGTTTACAAACTAGTGCAATCACATGCTAATATTAATAAATAAAGTTTTAAAATAATGCACGAATGTCTAAAGAACTTTTAGGGCGTCCTATAGATTTCCGTCTGGCGCTCATTTATGTAACTAGGTTAATTTGCTCAACGTGCCGCGCTCTCTCTTTCTCTCTCTCTCTAAACACAGCAAGCTAAATAAGACGTCAGTTTGTATAATGAAAATCAACAACAGGAACAGCAACAGCAACAACAATAAAATACAACGCATAGACAATGACATAAAGACAACAACAACAGTATCGAGTTATAAATACGTCCAACCAAAAATGGAACAATTGGCAAAGTTGTTTGGCCAGCCAGCAGTTGGGGCAGACACTAACGTAGCCGATTGGCTTTGGTTTGTGGCCTGGCAGTCTGTGTGTTGTTTTTGGTAATTAGCCACAAAGCACAGCAGCTGCTTGCCACACACTGTTGCACATTTGCTGCTGCTGCTGCTGCTGCTGCTTGCGCCCTTTGCTGCAAACAGCTGTCTGTGTATTTGAGCAAAGGGAATGCTCGAGCAAAAATAATCTTTGAAGCATCAAGTGCTACTCATATTGCACTTATAGTTGCTGTGGGCGTCGTCCAGCAGCCATGTGCAACATGTTGTCGCAACAACAAAATAAAACACTTTCAACAAGCATTAAGAGAGAGAGAAACTGTAGCTCGGTTGGGCTGCAAGTCATTGCAGCGCATATTGATGAATGGGGTGTGCCCAAGACATCATCATCTACTTTATTGCTGTCATTATAAGCTGACTGCTATTTATTTATAGCCAGCTCACTCACTCTCACTCTCTCTCTCTTTCTCTCTTTCTAAAAGGCAGAGTTTGGCTGTTGTTTCGTACATGATTTGCAGGCAACTCTTACATTTTGCTTTTACCTTTGGGCAACTTATTCAAGGTTATGCACGCTCGACAATTCCCTACAGACTGGAATATATAGCATGCATATATACAAATGTATCTTAAGCTGGCAGCTGGCCAGCAAATTTCGCTTTCAACTGGAGCAAAAGTTCATTATAATTCCAACAACAAATATATAAGCATGTGAATCTATAAGATGCCAAATATAAAGTTGAGTAATGAAAGTCAACGTTTAGCAGTCTGTAAATAGCAGACGACTAATTGCGGTGCGTTTAAGTTAAAAGTGAAACAAACTAAAAGAAATTGAAAACAAAAATTAAATTATATTTATTTTTTGCAGCAAGAGCTCAGAAAGTGGCTCTTTAAATAGCAGACGACTAATTGTTTGCAACTCACAACTAGGCGTATACTTAATCGCAAATTGCTCATACGGGCTTCAAAATGAATATTAAACTATTTGTGGAGCAGTCGTCAGGTTTTCTCTATAAGCTTACAAACATTCTTAGAAATTTTGCAGCAATAATGTAAAATATTTAAAGATAGGAAAATCCTCAAAATATTGCAGAAAACTAAAGCTAATTTTAATGCAAATATGGCACACATTTCCAAATCTATCAAAATATTATTTTGCCACATTTTATGCACACACTTGTGCCTTCTAAACGGGGCATGCCCGTTGCTTATCTTTGGCTCTAGGGTAAATAATTTGACTGCAGCTCTGATTGGCAATCAGTCGCCTGATGAAAGATTCTATTAGTTATTGCCTGTGCGGAAGTTAATGCAGACAAATATATATAAGGCTCAAGCTCTCTACCTGACTAAGTAGGCGCTGCTGTTGCTACAAAAGGTCAAGCACCGCATGCTACATGCCACTTGCCACTTGACTGCCACACAAAATTGCCATTAGAACGGAGTGTGCTTAGGAAAAACGGAAGTTATTACACGCTGGCTCGTCGATAAGTCACATACAGGACAAGTCAAGTGGCAAGGACTAGACTACTTGCCTTAATTGAAATTGTAGCATCCACACACACACAAGCAGCGCCTGCAGCTACAGCAAATAACAACAAATGACGTGTCTGCGCTAATGACGTGTGCCGACAATAAAATAAAGTTATATACATATATATAGAAAAGTCTGTGCTGTGCTGTACTTGGTATTTAGATCATTGTCAGCCGACGCAAAGTCACAGCCTATTAGCATTTGTTGTTTTTAAATATAAGATTACAATAAAAAATAATTGAAATTCTGCGCTCATAGATTATTTTATTTATTTACATTTACTCTTTAAGTCATCAGCATTTTCAGCACTTGTAATTTATGTGATAAGCACAACACTGACATCTGGCACTCAAGCGCCGCTGGCCAAACTCTAGACCGAGACTATAGTACTATATAAACAGACAGACATAAATAATTATTATGTAAGCGCTGCGTGCATGGCATAAAATAAAAATTTATGACAGGCCACCACACACGATTTTACGCTCTTCACTTTTGTGTTGAATTTTTTTTTTTGTTAAAATATATATTTTGTTGATCGCGCCGCAATAACAAAAGCCTATTATTAATGCTGTCTTATTAGGCCCAATTTGCTACCACACTTGATAGCATAAATTTCAGATAATTATGTCACAATTTTAGATTTTAGCTCAAAACATGCGATAGCGTTGATATTATGCAAATTAATATTTAGCTTGCAATAATAAATGCAGTAGTTAAGCTACAATATACACTTTGTTGATAGAAAAATGTGATAAGAAATTTATTTCAATTTTATAGACCTACAAAGTTGAAGAAAATTTTAAAAATTGTATAGAGAATTTAAATAATTTTTTTATATTTTGCTGAATTATATTTAAAGTTTAGGTTGGGCAATGCTCAAAGTGTCACTTATTCAAATTGTTATTATGCATAATGAACAAAAACGCAGATAAGAAAGTGAGAGAGATAGAGAGCGAGAGAGAGAAAGAGAGGGATATATATATATATATATATATATAGAGAGAGAGGGATAGAAATAGAGATAGAGAGAGGGATAGAGAGCGAGAGAGGTATAGAGAGAGAGGGATAAAGAGCGAGAGAGGTATAGAGAGAGAGGGATAGAGAGCGAGAGAGGTATAGAGAGAGAGAGAGAGAAGGATAGAGAAAGAGTATCTGTGAAAGATTCAGAAACTTTTTAAAACGTTTTGTTTTGTTTTGATTTCGATTACACACCAAAATACCCCGCTACATTTTTTAAAGTGTATAAAACGTTTTGTTATCATTAACTTTATTTATTATATAAACAGCGACTGCATTTATTTTAATTACTATGACATCTAACTGAACACACTGAGCTGTAGTCTGGGGGATATAACAATCTGAACTGTCATGTCATTGCCGCAATTTGGAATGACTTGCTGACAACATAAATATCTCTCTATGGTTAGACCCTGCGCTACTGAAAACAAGTTTTGCTGCAATATATAAATAAACTGTTTCACATTACGTCAAATTGATGTGCAGTAAATGAGTTTGCATAACTAGCATAGAATAGTTATTAGCCCGAAAACCGTTGGAGGACAACCACAATCGCTCGCATATTTTTTTGCTAACTGACAGCAGCAGCAGCGGGACTTGTTGCAACTTGCAACATGAACAACCCATGCAAGATTTATGACAATTTACACAAAATGACTAAATTTACACATATGCATAATAGATTGTGTGTGTGTGTGTGTGTGCAGTCTCAATTTGTATGCAGTGGCGGCGTTTGCACAACTTTATCAATACGCCAGAGCTAATGGCGCTTATCGATTGTCAATCTGGGGCTGCCAAGCCGTGCGGGCAATGAGCCAAATCAAGCGGCGCCAGCCAACACACAATGCATGCCAATTAATTAAGTTTTAACACCAACGAACAACAGCTGCGAGAGTGGGAGCGAGTGTGAGGGGGTGTGAATGGGATTGGGAGTTAAGAGCGCCGCTTGACATCGACAACGTTTGCCAACTCATTTGGCTAATTGTCGTTTTTTCGACAGATAAAACCAAAGCCTAAAGACAAAAACTATTAGGCGCTGTAGCTTTGATTATACACTGACAGAAATAAACGCTAATAAGTTGCTCAATTACAAGCAACTTTAATTATAAAATACACAAACAAGTAGCGCAATTTTATAAGCCAACTTTAATTATAAAATTATATGCAGCATGCAATTTTCGCTCAGTGTAGTCTAAATGCAACGCGTTGCGCTTGCGTCTAGCGACTGCAATTGTAATTACGTACAGTGGGCGTGGCTGTTTAGAGGCGCCAAGCTGCTCACTTCAAAGGCGCTAAACGTTTGGCACGTATTTTTAAAATTGTTATAATTAAACGTACAATGCGCAATTAAAAGGTAAATGGACTATAGCGCGTACATTGATTGGCTGCATGATTAAGCTGCATAAATATATAAAATACGTCATTTGCAATAATAAACAAAAGCATTAAACATATTGAAGCTCTTTTGTTTAATGCTCTTTGCTTATAATTTATAAGCTGCAACGCTCGTAAACACACGAATATCCCAAAGATAATGCCCATTGTGTTACTAACGAAACAAAGCAACAAAAAGAGGAGAACAAAGTAAAAAGGAAGCAAAGTGCAACAGCAATAATAAACCAAAAATTGCATTTAATGTTGTAGCCACTTTTTTTTTCAAGAGAATTGCCAGTCAAGGTTGCGGGCTTTAAAGAAATAAATACAGTGAGTCAAAAAAGATATGGACGCATGTTTAGATTCGTGTGGGAGCTGTATACATAAAATTTAATAATAATAACGTAAAACTGTTAAAAGCAAACTTAACAAAAAGATTTGAGCGGCTTTATATCAATAAATTGTTTACTGCTTTTGTTAGTTAATAAATTAGATTAAAAGATGTTGACAATAAAGACGAAAAAAATGATACCAATACTTTTTATACTTACTGTATGTAGATTATATTGAGTTTGAGACTGTGGGAAAGTGTTTTTTGGAATATGCATAATTTAGTAATGCTTTAAGTCCAAAAAACACAGCAGCTAATGCTTAAGCTTAAGCTTACACAATTATGCGCATAATAAATGCAAATATGCAAGTGAGTAGGTAAACAGTTTGAGAAGCACTGCAGTGCTTACTAACGTGTTTGCTCTCTTTCTGTTTTGCTTACGCGCATATTTTACACCAGAAGCGTCGTGGGAATTTTATAAGAGGGGGGCGCCAAAGCTGCAAACTCAGCGCTTAATTGAGCCCCCACTGCATTTTGACTGCCGTCTGCTTGTGTTGATTCATTCATTAAAACATGTTATGTTATGTTATGGCCAAAAGACATAATTTCTGACATTTTACAGTGGGCACTCACTTGCGTTTTCTAATGCGATAATCAATATGCAACAAGTTGATAGCGCAACTGTCCACGCAAATACTTAAGTCATTTGTTGACCTATTTTGTTGCTAAACTGCAGCAACAATTAATGCTTGTCATCAGCAACTTTTTGGCTGAGTCAGCAGCAGCAGCAGCAGCATCAGCAGCTGTTGCTTCCCCTTCCCTCTGTCTAACTAGGCGTGTCATAGCCATTTAGCCAAGTGTCATTGAAGGCGCAACATTTGCAATTAGAACTTTGCATACAATTTCAACGTAATTCTAATTGACTCATTCACTAGGTCTGTGTGCATAATTTTTCAAAACATTAATTTCTATTTTTTGCAACTTTTGATTAATTTGTGTTATCATTTGTTTAGTCATATATATATGTTTTTGCTCTGGTTTCGTTTCCGCAACCAAATTTATTTTTTTTTTTTTAATATATGTGCGCCTTTTACTACATCAAAGTACATGCCTGTTCTGCTGCTGCTAAAAACAACAACAAACGCACAACTACAAAGGCTTAATATGTTCATTTGTATATGTCACAGTGAACAACAACAACAACAACTGCAAATATAACACATAAATAGTTACACGAGACTGCAGCAACAACTAGATTCCCTTTTAATTAAGATGAGCAAACATAGAGACCCGCATAGGGAGAGATAGTTTGTATTTCCAGTAAAAACAACAACAACAATTGTTTATTACAATACAGGTGGGGCTTATGTTGGCTTAATGTAAATATGTTTGTTGATAATTTGTGCATAACTCACTTAAAGAGAGTTAAGAGCGTAGCCAACACTGCAGCAAATTGAATTCGAACAAAATTCTAACCGCAGTACTCAACAATTATTTTTAAATAATTATAAATACTTTGCATACACTCACCATATGCAATTTTCTATATATTTGAATCATTATTTTCATGTATATTTTTAAAAAGCAATTATTCAGCAATAAAAAAGAATTGTTTACAAATTTGCTGTTCATTGCAAAATGTATGTCTAGAGCAATTACTAAAAATAAGTGAATGCAATAATAAAATGTAAAATTATACTCATACATATACATTTCAAAAATTGATTTTGATGCTAAGTGCGTGTCGAATTTGAAATTTAATTAAAATTGATTGCAAATTAATAACAAAACTAGAACATTACAACATTCAGCTCTCGTGTGTTTGGCTGACAGTTAATAATTGTAAAATGTTTAGTTTATGTGCAGTGCACTTTATTAACAGCGATAAATCAATAAAACTTGCCACAATGTAAACTTGAAAAGTGCTCGAGAGTATGTAAAATTTATAAAAATAATGTAGACGTCATCAATGTGTGATTCAGCGCATTAGATTTCAGTGACAGACGAATATGTATGCAAAATTTGTATAAAAAATGTTTATAATGCATTTTGCGCATAAGGCTTGCCTCAAAATGATTTATGAAATGTCATTTCATTCTGCGAAAAGCACGCAAATATTCTTTACAATTGAGATTGATGTTCTTTATGTATAAGTAGTGTATTTATAAAGTCGTTAACCTTTTGCGTTTGTGCACTTAATAATGATAACTGCTAATTTACATAATATATGCTTATATATCGTAGTTCCGTTCAAACTTTTTTATAGTATTTGCTTAGACTAGCGCATGAATGAATGAATGAATTGATAAAAGAAGCGACAGCTTATATACTATATATATAACACTGCAGCACAAGTTTTGAATTTACGCAGCGTATACTTAATATACGCTATTAAAACTTTGTTGCCCAGTGTAATTAGCTTGCTGTATTAGCTGTGTAAATAACAATTATCATCTTGGTCAATACAAAATTTAAATTGAATGTACATTATTAAAAGCACTATTGAACTTGAAATCTCTTTTGGCATTCACTGCCAGACTTCAAGTACCCTTTTGAAATTGAGCGAGCCAAAAGGTAATATTTATAAATAGTCAAGATCAGCATCATCGAATTGCTTACCTCAGGCTTTAATTGACAAAAACGTTTGTTGTGTCTTTAAGCAAAAGACTTTTGGGGGGCCCAGTGGTTGGGCTAATGCAGCATAGCAATTCTTTGCTTTTTGGTCAGCAGTTTCCGTATTCCGGCAGCTCGCTAGACACGGATGCGGATGCGGCTTTAACGCTTGACGTTAACTGAGTTGGGTTAGCACTCGTTACAGAAATGCACTGTAATACATATATGTTGGTTAAATACACTAAACGGCTGAGATTATAAACTATGTGGTTGCTTTAACATTGGCCTTGATTTTATTATTGACGGTCATGACAACTATGTAAATTATGCATTTTATTGGCGCTTGATTGAGACAAAGAGCTCTTTACACAATAGCACAAAGCAAAAAGCTAAATAAAAATATAAAACGCAACGAGATGCGCACTCAAAATGCAAAAAGTGAAGTAGCGCACAAAAGCGAAACGCACAATTTTCATATAATCAACAACAGCCGGCAATGCACACACATACGCATGCACTTATCACACACACACACGCATACACAGTTATTATTCTTAGCAAGTGCTTTGCTTAGTTTAACACTTATTTATGTTAAGCAACTGCAGCATATGCATTAAATATACAACACATTATTAATTTTATATTACGAGAATTTGAAACGCACGCCTGTTTGAGAAAATTCGCGTATGCCGCCGCCGCCCACGAACTGTACAGCTGAACGTCACAAGTCAGACTGAAAGCAAAAACGTTGGCGTTGGCGACTAAAGCTGACTGCGCTGCCGCCGCCGCTAGCGCCTTTCTTTGGCGCTCTTGCTCTGACGAATTTGTTTTGTGTATATATATGTGTGTGTGTGCGAAGTTAGTTTGGAAGACCAATTGCGGTTGCATTTTTGATAGCAAATAAATAATATATAGGCGTATATGAATATTTTAAATATTTTGTGTGCTAGTAATTTCCGTTAAAGATAACCAAGCATAAAGGGCCAGCTAGTTTTAATTGCTTATTAAAAGCTTTTTAGCAAAAGGATTTTCTCCTAGTGAGTTCCACATATGCTTCAATTATTAATGTGTAGTAATAAAGTAAAGCAGCTCAAATCTAAAAACTAACTAACTGCTATTAATTTAAAATTCTATAAATAATTACAAACCAAATAAAACGCTGCCGGGTGCTCAAAGCATTCATACAAGTTGCTGCTAAAGCCGGCAGCGCGCACCAAGCAGCAAGAGCGAGAGCGAGAGTGTGAGTGTGAGAGTGAAATTTAGGCACGTAAGCCGGCAAGCGCGTTCGCTGCTGACGCTAGCTGCGACGTCGACGTTATGTTGTCAGCTGCATCCTTAGCAGCGTTATCAGCGCGACACATGTAGTTCGCTCTCTCTTCCCACTCTCTTTCTCGCATGCAAAACTTTTTGTTTTAAAGCGCGCACGTTTTATCAACGCATTGCATTTTGTTGTTTGCTGTCGTTTGTTTTCTTTGAGCTCGCGCTCTCGTGTGCCGGCTGCGGTTTGTTTGTTTGTCTGTCTCGCTGTCCGTCCCACTGTGCCTTGTTTATTGAAGCAGCAGCAGCAGCAGCAACAGCATCATCGCATCGGCACGCATGTTGACCACTCCTCACTCTCCCTCCCACTCTCTTTTGGGTGCTTACTGTTGGCACATGCCAGCGCATTCATCTGTTTGTCTGTGTTACTTTGCTATTGCAGTCGCTTCCCCTCTCTCGCGCTCACACACAATTTCATTCTCAATTGCAATTGTTGTTATCGTCGTTGCTGTCGTCGGGCTTAAACGGCTTTTAGCGCCACTGTATAAGCCCCCGTGTAATCTGTTTAATGGGCAATTGCCTCTACCCCTTCCTCCTTCTCTGTTTCTGTTGTGCATTGGTTTATTTTATTGCTGCATTTTTCACACGCTCCGTTTGCCAATGATGCTATTGGCTGTAGCAAAAGCTTAGTTTACCTTTCCAGCCAGGTTAAAGTGCACCTGTTGCTTTAAATAAAGCATTCGACTGCTGTCGGTGCCTTGACTTCAACTCATAAATTTAAAACAAACAAGTTTCAAAATGCCTATTTTGCATAAACAAATACCACAGCTTGACAATGAAAACTACAAACGTTTGCATTTTCAATTAGTTAACGTGTGTCTGCAATTGAATTTGCTTGAGCAGCTAAAATTAAGCATTTATATGCTCCTAATTACGGACATATCATGTTAGACCGTCTTCATTAGTCGCAAATCGTGAGCTAAACCAGCTCTTAATTATTATAACCCCAGCGTTTTATTTTTATTATTACCTAGTTTCGTTTGTTTTTTATTTTTAATGCTTAAACCAGTTTAACTTTATTGCGATTTGCCGTTTTACTCAGATTATTATCAGCCTAACGCCAAGCGCTGTGATAAACCAAATGTGATCTTTATGCTAATTCAAATTGCCGCTAAAAGTTGTTGGAGTTGCCAGACTTGCAAATGTATGCCAGCAGTCACGAAGTTGGGATTTTATATTAGCGCCATCTATGGAGTATTTATATACAATACTGAGAACAGTGAGCAAGTTAAAACGCAAAAGCGTTTCGTTTGAAATAAATTATTCAAATTTCTATTTAAAAAATATGCTTTCCTTGAGAACTCTGCTCACACTCTCCAGCAATTAAGTAGTAGTTATAATAATTAATTTGTTACGTAGACCACATATGTTGAAAAGGACACGCAGCTGCTTTGAATTGTTGACAGTTGGTTAAGCGAGCTCGAGCAGCGCGGTTGTGTTTTCTCAAGGAACTGACAGTAAAATTATTAGTTACAAAGCTATTTTAAATTATTTATGGCTTGTACACCGTTCTTAACGCTTAACAATGGGGAGCAAATGCCTGTTCTTGGCCTTGGCACCTGGCAGGTAATTATATTATTAAAAGCGATGACGGCGCTGGCAAGTACATGAACATGACATTGCTCTTCTTTCTTTTATACAAGGCTAGCGATGAGGAGATTGAGTTAGCTGTAGATTTAGCCCTGGAGTTGGGCTATCGTCATATTGACACAGCTCCTGTTTATGGCAATGAGCAGGCTATCGGAAATGTTTTAAAGCGCTGGCTGGATGCGGGCAAAGTTCAGCGTGAGGACTTGTACATTGTTACCAAGTTACCGCCTATAGGTAATACATGTTGTAATTTATAACAAACGCTTGTTAATATTCCCGCACCCATAGCCAATCGCCCACACGAAGTGTTGCCCATGCTAACCAAATCCTTGGCGGATCTGCAGCTGGACTATGTGGACATGTATCTCATTCATACGCCATTCACTGTGCTTATTAATGCAGATGGCAATTTTCAATTTGATGCAGCGGGTCTTTTAAAAGTAGATCCAACTACTAATCATGCTGCCACTTGGGCCGAAATGGAAAAGTTAGTGGAGAAGGACTTGGCAAAATCCATTGGCGTCTCTAACTTTAGCCAAGAGCAATTGGAACGCTTGCTGCAGAGCTGCAGCATACCGCCAGCTACAAATCAGATAGAGCATCATGTGTATCTGCAGCAACGTGAGCTGGTTGACTTTTGCCAGGCGCAAAATATAACAATTACTGCATACTCTCCATTGGGGTCAAAGGGCATTGCCAGGATGAATGCTGCAGCAGGCGTGCCACGCGATTTGCCAGATTTATTTGACATAACAGAAGTCAAAGAGATTGCAGCTATTCATAACAAAACGCCTGCGCAGGTGCTCCTGCGCTGGATCGTTCAGTCAAACAAAATGGCGGCCATACCTAAAAGCGCAAACGCGCAGCGGTTGAAAGAAAATTTTGATATTTTCGACTTTGAATTAACATCTGAGCAGCTGGAAACGCTTTGTGGCTTAGATCAGAATATACGCATTTGCGATTTTGCATTCTATCGCGGGTAATTAGACAGCATATACTTAAAATACAGTTATCCTAATTTCACTTACTTGCAGCGTTGAAAAGCATCCTGAGTTTACGTTCAAGAATCAGTTTACTGATTAAGCAGCAGCCATCGCAGCCTATTTTCTTATAAATCATATTGCACACGCTACACAAAACACTAAACACTTGAATAAATTACAAAAATACACTTGATTGCACCTGTTTAATAAAATAAATTCACGTTTAAGCACTTTGCGACAAAATGACGCGCCATAGTTTTTCACTTTGGCTGTGGATGATATGTGCCATTTTGCCTTAAAAGTTGCGAGTATCATCCATATCGTTCACACTAATGCTGCTCGATATTAGCGTGGATGATACGTGCTTACTATCCAATTGGCTTTCAGCTCTAAATTACACATCCCTAGTCGTCTGCCTGAATTAATTAAACGCGTTTTAAACAAAAGCGTATATTTCAGGCAAATTTGCACAGCGAACGCTAGAAGAGCAACAGACAAATAATGGCTGCTTCAATGAGAGCGCTTCTTAAAGTACGCGGTAAGTGAAAACTGCTGTTGCGAAACGTGAAGCAAAAAAGAATTGAAAGTGAAAATTATATAACTTGCTATACAAATTGTTATACATAACTGTAAGGTGGATAAATCAGTGCGGCAACAAGTGGATTTATTAATTAATGCCAACTTTCAATTGTCAATGAATGATAAACAACGTGGCTGCAAAGCAATTTCAATTATGTACATATGTGTGAATGTCTGTGGTTAGAGTGAGTAAGCGAGAAGTAGAAGAATGAGAGCGGGAGTGTGAATAAAAGAGGGAATGGTAAGGGGTGTGGGTGGTAGTCAGCGATGCTCAAGGTTCGCATGTGACCCACTTGGCAAATAAACAAATAAAACTGGTTCGAGTAACTTTTTCAAATGTTGTTTTTTTTACTCTTTAGATGGCTTCGTTGCCGGCGTGCGCTGCAATTCGCAATACAACAAGACGCGTGGAAATCTAAAGCTCAATAGCGATTCGCGCGTAATCTGCCAGGGCTTCACCGGCAAACAGGGCACCTTCCACAGCCAGCAGGCGTTGGAGTATGGCACCAAACTGGTTGGCGGCATTTCGCCCAAAAAAGGTGGCACTCAGCACTTGGGTCTGCCTGTGTTCGCGTCTGTGGCTGAAGCCAAGAAGGCAACGGATCCCCATGCAACGGTTATCTATGTGCCACCACCTGGTGCAGCTGCTGCCATCATGGAAGCGCTCGATGCTGAGATACCCCTGATTGTCTGCATCACCGAGGGTGTGCCACAGCATGATATGGTGAAGGTGAAGCATGCGCTGATAAGCCAGAGCAAGTCACGTCTGGTTGGACCTAACTGCCCCGGCATCATTGCACCCGAACAGGTTTGTAGCAACAACAACAACAGAAACCTTATCAGCTCAGATGCGTAAAGACAACAACAGCAGCAAGATAAGCGCTGAATGTATGAGGGGTTCAAAGTTCAATCGCGTATACGTTCCACAGTTCGGTTTGTTTACTTGTTTGCTTTTTTATGACGCCGCTTTATGGCTTTATCGTTGAAATTAGCTTGTTGCTACAGTTTGCACGTATTTTGTGCATTTTTCAATATACATGTAGCTAAGCTTATCTGCTGAAATTGTTAACGCCTCAAGCTGTTTTATAATAATGCTCTAATTTTATAATACATATTAATACCTTACATTGTTTTCTGTAGTGCAAAATTGGCATTATGCCCGGCCATATACACAAGCGTGGCAAGATTGGCGTCGTCTCGCGTTCGGGCACACTCACCTACGAGGCTGTGCATCAGACCACCGAGGTGGGTCTGGGCCAAACACTCTGCGTTGGCATTGGCGGTGATCCGTTCAACGGCACAGACTTCATTGACTGCCTGGAAGTGTTCCTCAAGGATCCCGACACCAAGGGCATTATTCTAATCGGTGAGATTGGTGGTGTTGCCGAAGAGAACGCCGCCGATTACTTGACTGAGTTCAATACGGTAAGTGAACGCCAGCAGCTGCTGTCAAACTAACACTAATCAATACCTTTTTTTTTAAATTGTACAGGGCATCAAGGCCAAGCCTGTGGTTTCGTTTATTGCTGGCGTGTCGGCGCCTCCTGGCCGTCGTATGGGTCATGCTGGTGCCATTATTTCGGGTGGCAAGGGCGGTGCCAACGATAAGATTGCTGCGCTTGAGAAGGCTGGCGTTATTGTTACCAGAAGTCCTGCCAAGATGGGCCATGAGCTGTTCAAGGAGATGAAGCGCCTGGAGTTAGTTTAGATTAATGCCAACAAATTGAACAAGAAAGTGACAGAACTATGAAGGTACCACAAGTACGACTCAGAGTGGTATTGAGGAAGCGAAAGTTAAATGCGAAGCAAACAAGATTATTAATTAATTAAGCAAAAAGTCTATGAAGTAACTAATCGAAAGTGAATTATGTCGAAATCATAAATAAATTATTGTCCAATTCGCGTAAGTGAAAAAGGAAATTACATTGTTAAAATCGCCGTGTATTCCATAAAAAGTTAATAACTTAAGCAACTGCCGTAACAACCACCAATCCAAATACAGTTAAATAACTCAAGCACCATGCACTAAATTTAAAATAATTGAGTTAACTGCACTTGCTTCAAGGACACAACATATTAATTAACGTAAGCCTGATAAAATTGTTTAAAGGTATAACTTTTGAGCTCAAATAAATGTTAAAAACAATTTGAATGTGTGAATAAACTAATATTTTAAATTCATTGCAGTAACATACTGGCATCGATACTTTGCTGTTGCTGTGACTTGTGGTGGTCCGCCGATAACAATTGTACATAAGGTAGGCGCGCTTTTTTAAAGTATTTATATTTTTTGAAATGAAAACACACTTGAGATTTTTACCTTTTCATTTACCACATTATTTACTGTTATATATTTTTCAACACTTTTTTGCTTTTCATTCACTTACATATCAAATCGACAACATTTGCTTTACTAAAATTAATTTTAAACATAAATTAATATACAAATAACACAATATGGTACAAGGTTGATTCTGTTGGCCTGCTTTATGAATAACATTTTTCAATAATTCTTTTTTTTTTCCATAACAATATTTAACAACAAACATGAGCCAAGGAACACACATATGAGCGCACCACTGTCACAGATCTTAGAAACTGAATTTTACCCACTAAGGGAACTAGGTAAAATTGCAACAACTGTTGAAATCTGAAACAAGCTGCGCTCACATAGCGCCAGGCAAATGATAAATTGTATACATAATCAAACTATAGTCTAACGAACTTATGGGCTAAACTCTAAATTATTAGACGTAAACTAGATGATTATTATATTTACGATTTGTATGCAATTATTACAGTTGCTCTCAATTAACTACTACTCGAGAACTAAAACTAATGCTTGTTAAATGTTAAAAACTACTGGAAATGTTCATTACAGGGGCTTTATAAGAAACTAGCTTGCAGTTAGGTAAAGAATTCTAGGGACAGTGGTAGTGGTAAGGTGGTTAATTTTTTATTGTTATGCCTTGAAAGCGCTGAGGCGCAGAGTTGGAACACTAACGATGGTAACTATACAAATCAAGTTATTTAATGAAAGACAACTTATAGTTTTGAAATTAATCTATACCATCGATAGACGTTAAACCAACGCTACTGAAGCGTGCGAATTCGGCATGAGCTTTTGTCTTTTTTTTTTGGCAATTATTGATTCAACACTAGAGTTGTAAAATACTAAATGCTACTTAATATGGACTTTTTGAAAAATCTTTAGAAGCGCCTAGCGCTCACGTTTTGCATATGTGTATCGTATGTGGTATAGAAAGATTTTCGTAAAATCATAGAGGAAATGCAGTTAAACGGAATTTGATTTCGTAGTGTGTATGCCTTTGATATTAGTAGCTATACATATATATATATATATAATTCTATATGTTCATAAGCTCATAATAATAAATGTTCAATTTGAATTATATAATCATAAATTACATATACATACGTATGCTAAAAGATCTCTTAACAAAAACTTAGTCTTACTCGCTACTAAATGAATATGTCTTTCAACTTGTCAGTGTATTGGTTGCTGTGATTGCTGTTGTTGTTGTTGTGATGTTGTTGTTGCTGTTGTTGATTGTGATTATTATTGTTGTTGTTGATGTTGTTGATGTTGTGGTGTTCGGGCTGGGTTTTTGCTGATTTGGTTTTGCGTAGGTGCCAGGCGTACCACTAAATATGCAACTATGTGGCCTGGGGTACAAGTATTTGTTTTCATATTAATGGCGCAAAACTATGTATATTGCAGTTCAATTCAAGATATATTGATTTACAAGATGCAATGTTACAACCAATTTCTATGTAATCGTTTACTTGAAAATTTAACGGCTCTAGTCATCTGGGTCCAACCCGATTAGCTCCGCTTGCAATCTGCCCTTAGTCTTACAGCATATTGTTAAGCAAAATACTCTCAATGCGATACGAAATTGCGGCGACATGCCGGTCATAATTAAAATTTTCCAAAACGAATTCAATATGCCAATCCAAACGACTGCGAAATTGATAAGAGTACTTTGGATAATCTCACCCGTGACTACCTCATATAGACGTAAACATATCCAAGGCAACCACGACATCCAGAATGCAAAGACTAATGCGAATGACATCATATGACTAGGATTCGATAAATTTTCAGCCAATGCAGTTGCATATTCTTTATCATGTATGGGCTCGCCGGATCTTAACTTACGCATCATAACAAATATATAGCCGTAATTGTGTACAATCGATATGAGGCTTGGACCTAATACTAATATGGCCAATGTAACAGTATAGGCCGCCATATTGCCCCAGTCGAGCATACAAATATGCGTTACATTATTCTCTATGGGCATGGTATAGCCCAAAATGGGTGGACAACAAAGCAGCGCTGCCGATATCCAAGTGAAGACCATCCAGCATTGGCAGCTAAGAAAACAGATAGAGATATAGAATAGTAATGGATTGGATTGTATAGAAACCTACCGCGTCTTAGTCTGCACAGTCTCATAGCGCAGCGGCTTGCGCACCGCCAGATAGCGATCCACCGAGATCCACATGAATGTGTAGACCGACACAGCCCAGAGTGTGACCTCCAGATAGCCGGTGAAGCGGCAAACGATATCGCCGTACATCCATTCGCCGGTGAGCGCGGGATATACGGAGAATGGCACGACCAGCAGACCGCATAGTAAGTCAGCTATAGCTAGCGATAGTAAATAGTAGTTGATGACCTCTGTGGGACCTACGACCAAAAAAAATCACACACATTAAATTTCATTAGCGTTTCACATGCCATTTGGTGTTGTTACCTTTAAAGTTGGCATATGTGGCTATAATTAGCAGATTTGATAGCACTATGGCTACGCCTAGTATGGAGATGAGTACAGCTTTGGTAAGTGCCTCCAATTTGGAATTATCCTGCAGGTAGCTCATTTCCTGCATTTTTAATGGCCCACTGCACCACACACAGCAGTGAAAGCGCCGCTGGCTTAAGGTTATGCAAAGGCCCTCAGACTTGAAACAGTTGCGCTCATGACGGCCAGAGCGTCGTCAGGCTCTATAAACGACTGTATGTGTGTGTGTGTGTGTGTGTGTTGGTGTGTGTAGCACCTGCACACGCGAAGGTCGCGACGTTTGCCGCGCCAAAATTTGTATAATATTTTGTTGTAGCCTGCTTTTAGGCTGGCGCCGTGCCAACTTGCCTTGCTCGCTGTTTTTTTTTCGTTATAGTCACTGCTGCGGTTAAGGTTAAGGATAATGTTTTATGCAATTTTTCGCGTTGTGTGTTAGAAGCTCGTTTAAAATGTTTCTCTTCGTTTAAAATGTAACTTTAAAAACTACTAATAGACAATCGGTTCAATAGATTTTCTGTTTTTTGTTGTTTGTTGTAATAAGAATTCGCCAATATTTTAAGTTCTTATAGTTTTGTTAGTTAAATTCACAACGCTCTTTTGCTAGTTTTAAGTAAATTTTGTTTTTCTGTTTTGTTATATAATATCGCTACTAAAAGTTTGAATACATGTATAAGTTGTTATTAGTTTTAAATTTAAAAATTACACGTTTTAAATTTTGTTTTCAAAGTGGAAGAATTAATGATTACAAGTATATAATTTGTTTAAATAGATTTTTAGCTTGACGCGTACTGCTTCTGGTTGTTGTTTTTATTAGTTTGGTGTTAAATAACTATAATTAGAGCACAGCACAAATTTTAGATTTACTCTATGTATATTTATTTGCTTTGAAATATTCGTAAGGCTTTTGATGTGCTACGTTTTTGTTTAAAGTTTAAAATATTTAATTATTTATTTTCGCTGCATTTTGTTTGTGATTATCCTTTTGCATGTAAATTCTGGCTGTAGTTGGTGTCTTTGTTTTTGTTGTTGTTGCATAGTTGAAAATTGAAGTCAATTTAAGCTAATTGTGCGCATCTGGAAATAAATATTAAAATAGTTATGAGCTAATTACACTTGTGTTTAGTTGAGCTGCAATCAATAAATTAATACGCTTATTACGTTGGCAGGCGGCAAAATGCTTTTCTTTTTACATAAGCACGCTTATCCTGCCAAAGCGCCCACCCACCCAACAACCACCTCCCACCAGGCAGCTCTCTAGCTGAGCTGCATGCCTCTGACCCACTTTGGGCTATGCACTTGACACAGTTTGAGAGCCATCGCTGTCAAAATGACCAACAAAGCGACATCCAAGTGGCATTAACTGCAAAACAAGTGCACCAGTGGCTGTCAAACTGTAAGCACCAAGCAGCAGCAGCTGTTTGAATGTTACGCTTGCTACGTTAATTTGATAAAGAGAGTTGAATTTATAAAAATTCAAATACATAAAAATGAAAAGAAATGTTGTACTAAAAAGTTAGTAATACCTATATAGCTTTGCTTTAACTGATTTATTGTCTTGCCATTATTAATATTTACCCACAGTCTTTGCTTTTATCTTTACTTTATATTATTGTGATTTATGCTAATTGTAGTTACGTTCTTATCAAGCTGTCAACAATGTCAGCTGCTACGATTTTAAATCAATATAAACTACGATAAGACAGACAAGCACAAGATAGTCCAAGCGTTTGCTTTATCATAGACAAAGCGCATTATATTATTAATTTGCTGTCACATAGTTTGGCATGCATTAGTCACTTGATGATTGAGGCAAAGCTTTAAAGCCTGTCAAACTTATGAGTGACCAACTTTGGCCTATTTATATTGCCTAAGCCATCGATCAAAGCATGTGCAGCATCCGCCACACACACACACAAGAGTGGGCGTGGCCTAACGTTACTAACTGGCGACTGTAACAAGTTTTGTCATTTGCTTGATAATTTAATTAATGCCATAAGGGTTTGGCAGCTCTTGCACACGAGAGCTAATAAATAACAATGAATTGCACTTGCCAACACCCCACACCCCCTCTCGTACATCTTGTCAATCATTGCGTAAGCGACTGCAGCAGTCAGTCGTGTCGTCATCTGTTGGTTGGGGCGTGAAAATGTCATTTGTGCAAATGGTTTGATGGCGCCAACGCCATTGAGTCGCCATTCAGGCATTGCCATTGCCCTGGCAATTACACAGAAACTAACTGTTATGGTTGCGCGTCGATTTGTGTCACCCACACACACACACACACACACACACACGCACATAATGAGAGCTCTGCCGAACGGGTTCAGCGAACCTCAAGAAAATCAATAAGCACGTGCACGCTGCTGATTAATTATGAATATATATTATGCTTAGCCAAACTTATGTTTTGTTTTTGTTTTATTGCCGTTTTGGCAATTGCCGTTGATGAGCCTTTGATGGCGCAGCTCATTATGCGAGGACTGTGGGGCACAATTAAGTATACGCACGATTGGGCTGAGGCTTGCTTTCATTTTTTGTTCGGTAGTAAGTTGAGCCTAAAGGCTTATTTATGTGTCAGGGCCAAACAAAAGCGACATGTGCGCTGCTAATGCGCGCTATAAAATTACATTGTTACAGTGAAGCTTCACTAGCAATGCTGAAATTCAATGCAAGCGCTTTTCAATTCATTTAACAAAGCCATAGAATTGTGAAGTTTGTTCAAATGTAAGCATAGATAAATTTATTGCACAAAAGCTAAAAGTTTCTATTCAAATGCAGCAGAGTGTATGCGTGTGTGTGTGTGTGTGTGTGTGCGTACGTGTGATTACGTTTACGTTTTGTGTGCTGCGTTTGTAGATTTCATGTGAAGCTATAAAATATGTAGCCCATGCGTGTTTATGGTCGCAACAAACGCACACACACACGTACACACACACACACACACATGTATATGTATTGTCATGCTGGCCACATGACGCCAGCAATGTCAGTTAACTGATTTATAAAGTTGCCTGCCTTATTCAAATTGTAGCAGGTGCGCCCCAAAAATAAAGTGAGCTAAAAATAAAAAAGACAAAAGAGCTGAGCGCAGCGCGAAGGCCAAGGCAAGTGCAAGTGCTAAGAAGAGAGCAGGATACGCTGTGTTGATGACGTTGGCAGCTGTTACTTGCTGCAGGCGTGCGAAGAGGCCGGGGTGGGGGTGGTTGGCAGCCAGCACGTCATTAGAGCGGCAGAGGCTTATATAAGGCATGACCTCAGTGACTGCCACACGCTGTGTCTGCTGTTTACCTTGACTACAGCGCGCTCCCCCCTCTCTCTCTCTCTCACTCTCCCTCTTGGGTTTTTTGCACTCTCCGCTGGCTTATTTGCCATTGCTATTTTTTATGCTGTTTATTTTTAGTGTGTTTGCCAAGTTAATAGCCGCTATTTGCATAATTTATGCCTACGCATGTTTGCCTGCCACATATGGCGGCCGTACAATTGTGTCACAGCGCGTTGCACGTGGCAGCGAGTCAGAAGACTTGACAAAACTTTTTGCCAGCTCAAAGCTGTGCCTGTTGCTTGCCCCAAAGGCGCAGCACACAGCAGTCAAATTGCAACTTTTTGCAGCGAAAACTTTGTCTTCTCTCTCTTGCCAAAATGACAGCAAACAAAAGTGCATTCTATTAATGAAACTACACTGCTACAAAAATTGTTATAGACTTAAGCAAGTGCTTGCAATTTAATTAAAATAGTTCAAGTCGTACTAAGTGTGTTAAATATTTTATGTGCTACAGAATTGTAGAAGTTTTTGCTTGAGATTTAATTAATATAGCAGCTTGTAGCATTTATATATTATTATATATTTCAAAGCTCTACTTTCTCTCTTAACTTGCCACTTTAATAGCAGTGAACTGCTTTTGTCTGTTACTTTGCATAATTTGCTTCTTTCCCTTTTGGCGCTGTTGACCGTAAACGGAAATTGCTTGAGCGCTTGCTACAGTTAAATAAATTTGTCAAAGCAACATGACGTATACGCAACTTTTAGCTGAATTGTCCCAATTGGCACAAACTAGCTGGCTCAAGGACACTTGCAGCAGCGCCTTGGCGACGTATTTAGTTTCATCTTGCTCTTTCTCTATACATAATTTTTGTTTTACTGCGCGCACTTTGCAGTTTTATTAGTTTGTCACACTTTGCTTTGCTTTGGCTTTGCTTTCGCTGCTGTGACTTTTGATTTCCCTGGAAACGGCGAATGCTGCAACACATAAATTATTGCTTAGATTGCTGCAGCTGCTGCCAGTGGCAACATGACGTATGCGTAATAAATAAAGCCAGCGCTAAGGCTAAGGACAAACGTACGCCTGATAGCAGCTATCACATGTGTCTGTGTGTGTGTGTGTGTGTTGCATGCCACAATCAATAAAAAAGCAGTTGGCAGCACGAACGAACAAAATAGTTGCCTCCAATGCCTGCAACTTGACATTCAGCCAAGGCAGTCAGTTCAGTTCAGCTGTGTAGCCAATCAATAGCTCAATGCATCAATTTGTTGAAACTAGTTGCAGTTGCTGGCAGCTCTGTTGTCATTCTCTCTGTATTGTTTGGCAGCTATGCATTCGAAACTTGCTTATTTGTTCTTATTATATGCGCTGTCTGATTGATCGCCCCAGAGAGGGGGTGAGAGAGGAGTGTGGCTGGCATGTGTGCTGCATGACAATTGAAATAAAATTACACACACACACACACAGATACCCTAAGCAAGTAAATAAATGGGAAATTTCGTTACTGAAATACTTTCATTTAATTTCTGCTAACTGCTAATGAAGTTTGTAGAAAAATCTTTAAGCAATTTAAACTATAGTCAAGCTATAGAAGTGCACTGCAAAAATCTAAATATACAGCGCTCAAACTATATATTATATAAAATCTATAAGTCAGTCTTAATATAATTTTTAAATTTAGTCAAGCTTAAAGTGCATTTGATGAACTTCAACAAATTCTTGAGCTCAAACTAACTATCAGATCTTACTCAATTATTTGAAAGCATTTAGCTATATATAATATAATCTATAATCAATATATAGTATATAAATATAGTTAAGTGCACTGTATTAAAACTTTCTGCGCTTAAATTATTTCTATTAGCTAAAATCTATAAGCCAGTCTTAATTTAAAAATTATTTCACTCAAGCTTGAACTGCATTGTAAACTTCTAAAAATTCCACAGCCCAAACTATTTATCAGATCTTACTCAAATATTTTCAAGCATTTAATATAATTAATATTCAATATAATCTATAGTGAAGTGCACTGCATTGAAACTTTCTGTGATGAAATAATAATCTATTAGCTAAAATCTATAGCAAGTCTTAATACAGAAATTATTTTAGTCAAGCTGGGATCACCGACTTCAGCAAACTCCTGAGCTTAAACTATCTATCAGATCTTGCTCAATTATTTATAAGCTTTTAGTTATATATAATATAATCTATAATCAATATAATCTGCACTAAAACTTTCTGTGCTCAAAAAATCTATAAGCCAGCCTTAGTTTAAAAATTATTTCAGTCTAACTTGAACTACATGCTGAACTTCAAAAAATTCCACAGCTCAAATTATCTAACAGATCTTGCTCAATTTTTTACAAGCAGTCAGCTTAGGCCTGCCAAATAGCATAAAAAATATAAACTTGCCATATTTGATTGATTTATTGATATACCCGTTACTTTTTGTTTATAGCGTATGCGCCCCTTTGTTCCAGCGTCTCTCGCTCTGGCTCTTGTGCTTTTTTTTCTTGCGTCTGTGCGGCAAACGACACTTTGACATTCGCTCAGTTTGTTGCAACATGCTTAATGCAATCCACTTAACAGCTGCTTGTATTTCACACACACACACACACACATAAACACTAAACTGTGACTGACGCTAGGCTCTATTATAGCAATTAGTTGTGCTGCTGGCGCCACGCCTCCAACTCCCAGCGCTAAATATATATATATATGGTATATAGTATAGTATAAATCAGCACGCACATTGAGCACGCCCATGCCCTTGTCTTGAATCATGACTAGCGTCAATTTAGTAAGCAATTTGTGTGCGTTTGTATTCCAGGACACGCAGAGCAGCGCAGACCAGACCGCCAGGCAGGAAAAGCTATTTTTCCCCTTCAATGTCAAGCAGCAGCAGCAGCAGCGTCAATTGTTGCCAAAGCTTTTGTTTATTTTGGCGTATTTTAAACGTTGCTTAAGTAATTTCTCTTTTTTTTCGCTTTTCGCTGCTATTTTTGGGCGTATTTAGTGGCTGGCTTATCTGGCAAATATGTGGGCGGAGCTTGTTTTATAAATATGAATAAATAATTGTGCTCAAGCAGCAAATTGCCTAACGATTAAGAATTATTAATAACAATACACTGCTGAAGAAAAGGTGAATAAAGATATAAAAAAATATTACAGACTATAGAATCATGTAGAGTAGAGAAATATATAGAATATAGTCTTTCATTTTTGCATTAAATAATATTAAAAAAATACTATAGAATTATATAGAATACAGTCTTTGATTTAAGTCAAGCCCCACAAAGGTTTCTGTTTAATTTGACTTTTTTTTCTTAATCAGATTTGAATAATCACTGATAAATTTCTGTCTTATAAATTACAGAGCATTTAAAATTCAACTATTTATTTTTTAGGAATCATGACTATGTCACAGCTGTTATATATACAATGTATACAATTTATACGCCAGCATATTTATATATGTTTTCAAATATTGCTTCAAAAAGTAAATATAGCTCGTCGCTTTCAGTGTTGTTGTTGTTTATTATTTGTTGTCAAACTATTACTGCCAGAGCATAGCATATATATATAAAGATATATATCTGTGTATTTATACTTTTCAATTTGCCTGCCTGTGCTTTGAGTTTGGTTGATAAGCTGCGGCACACACGCGACGCAAGTAGCTGCCCATAAATCTTGTACCCAAAGCACATAATATATAATTTATATATATAAGATATATATATGCTATAAATAAATGTATGCTAAAGCAATTTGTGCACAGCATTAAATCAATTATAAGTTGTAAGCATTTTTAAATAGACAGCGACGCGTATGTAAGCCAAGGCTGCAAGCAAATTGCGTTTAAGCCTGAAAAGAACGGCGGCTTTAGCTGTTGCAAGCGGCTAATTGAATACGTGAGACTGAAACAATTACGCTACAGCTCATAAGCAGTGAAAGAGGAAAAGCTGCAGCAAAGTGGCTGAAAAGCCAAGCAAAGCAGGCAAGAGCCATTTGGCATGTAAATGAGACGCCGGCGCGGACCTTGAAGTATGCAATAAAATATTTTGCAGCAAGCTGGACATGAGCAAAATGTTGCATGTCGCACAAAAAGCGAAAACGCAAGTGTAGGCGATCTGCCTTTGAATTATGCAGAGGCGCAACCTTGAAGTAGCCTAGGCAACTTGCCACACACACACACACACACATGTGTGTTGCAACGCGAGCTGCGTACTTTTGTTTCATTTATAGGCGCACAAGGTGTAAAGTTTCCCATTGTGTGATCGATAAACTGCCATTGACTTCTTATATATTATATATGTGTGTGTGAGTGTCCTTGAAGGGCAACAAATTTACGACAAAATAAACAAGTTGGCGGCAGCGTCTGCGCCTGCATAGATAAGCCAAGACATATCTTTATGACCAAGACAAATTGCCTATAAAAAGCAATAAAAAAAATATCAAAAATGTTTGTTTGTTGCAACATTGCTGCAAGTTTTTTATGATTTTGGCAAACATGTTTAAAGTAAGCTTCAAATGAGCTTTCGCCTTTTTCCGGCTGGCTTAAGCTTAAGCTAATCCTAGCCACAGCGACTATTTGGGCAAACATGTAGCCAAATGAAGCCAAAACTCTTGCGCTCTGTGTTGACGCCGACGTCGGCGCCGACTGCGCTGTACGCTGTTCGCTTTGCTATTTCCTTTTTGCGTACGAAATTTTTTGGGGTTGTTTATGTTTTGCTTTGTTGCTTTATTGCTTTCTACTTTTGTGTTGAGGTAGGATGCGCCCAAGCGCTACATTTTTTTTGTATGTATAAGTGTGCGTGTGTGTGTGTGTGTATCACTAGGTGTGTCACAAAAAACAAAAAAACATTTTGTCATACTCACCTTTGACATGACAGTTTCTTTAGAGTGCTATCCAACAATTAATATTTGTTTTTTTTTTTTAGAAATATTCTATGCATTAGTTTAATTAAACATTGCTGTTGTTATGTTTTTTTTGCTTATATATATAATGTATAGATTACATTTTGTCATTGAACACGCTTTATCACTTGATTTTGTTTTTTTTGGCTGCGAAAAACTTCAGAAATTGTCTAACTGCGTTACTTAATATGCTTTATTACTAATACGACGCGTAAGCCACATCAAAGAGCTGCGCGCAAACAAAACAAAAAATTAATCAATTGGTATTTTAAGTACATGCATTTAACTAAAACGATAGCAAATGATAAGATATAAGAATTTATGTAAATTATTTAAATTTGTGCTGCGGCAAAAGTTTTGTAGTTCATTTTGCTTTTCATTTTTCACGCTTGCTGCTGCTTTTTTAACACTTTCACACGCACGTGCTGCAATCTCTTGGCCATTTTCTCTTGCAGTTTTCTTAATATTTGCTTTACTTGTTGGCTTTTCTTTTGCTAGCTCGACTGCTTGCCTTAGCCTTCAACACATATACACAGTACATTTTTTTCACACACACACAGACGCATACATACACACACACACATACAGCAGAACATGTGCGCAGGTGTGCGCCTTGATTTTTTTTCAATTACACACAAGTTAATTGAATAAATTTGCATAAATTTACGTTTGTTTAAATGTTTGCCAAACGAAAAACAAAACGCAAAATGTTTGTGGCCAAGCGAACAGCAAAGTTTTTTTCTTTTAGCTATTTAATTTTTTTTCTTTTTGGTTTGCTGGCCGCTTGTCTGCAAGTTTTTCTCTGTGTGTGTGTGTGTGTGTGTGTAGGTGTGTGCATAGTATATGCTCCAACAACCACTGAACGCGCCCGCGCTGCTGCTGCTGCTGCTGCCTGCCTGCCTGCCTGCTATGCTGCTGCTGCTGCTGCTGCTGCTGCTGCTCTTTGCGTGCGAACGTGCGACGCGCTAACGGTTTCACTAGCAACTGAGCATAGCTGGCAAGCTTTTGCTGCTTATATGACATGGCAGAGAGCGCTGAGCGCTGAGCTGAGCCAACAGCTGTTTATAGCTCACATGAAGGTGAATAGAGATGAGCTGTGATCTTTGGCGCAGTCGAACGTGCGTGTATAGTAATAATTTATAAAAATTTATATGCTATAGTAAACGAATTTATAATTTTCATTTTACATGCTTATTTAATTTTATTTTGTACAAAAGATAGAGTGAGCTTTAATTGCTTAAATAATTTACTTTTTTTTATTTTAATTTTTCGTAGTGCACAACATTTTGTTTTAAATTTTAACTGTTATTGATTGCTATAATTATATTTGCTGCTTGTGGTGAATTTACATGCAGTACTCACCACAGCTAGAGCGTCAGAGCGCGAGAGCGCGCGCGCGTGAGTAAAAACTGCAGCAACAGGAATAGAGAGCGCGAGAGAGCGAAAGCTTTCGCCTAATTTCGGTCAGAGCTGAAGCTGTGTGAAGCACATGGCATTTGTTTATATTTGTGTCGTTCCAGGCGTGCTGCTGCCTTGGAAGCGGCATAAAAATAGAATTGCATATTTTTAGGCTTGCGCTTTACAATAGAAAAAACGACAAATGGAAGCAGCGCATTCTTTCTACTGAATTTAGTAATTTTTTTATGTTCTAACCAAAAAGCAAAGCAATTACAATTTCGTCTATCAAATATCTATTAAAAAAAAATTTAAACAAATATCTTGGCGTTGATAGCAGCAGTTTGTAGTTAGAGCTGGGCAAGAACAGCGTGCACACTCTCAATCTTCCATAACGTTAGCCTCTGTGCTATTGTGACCAATGTTGAGCGCCATTTCGGCCTGTGAGTGCCGCAGCGGATACAAATGATCCATGTGATCAATAAATGGTCGCACGCCCTCTGGATTCTTCATATACTTGGCCAGGCTGAGGATGATGTAACGAAATATCTGATGATCACGGTAGGCGGCATTGGGGCGTCGCTTTTGTGGAGGTCTAAAGTGAAGCCATAAACGAAAAAAAAAAGAGCAGCGTTTAGTATAAACAAATCTTGTTGAAAGGCAACAAAAGAAAAGTAGCACAAGTTGATGGGCAAGCTGAATGGGCAAATGGTCTACGATAAATGCATCACTAAAATCATTTTTTGGGTTGCAGCTAAAATTTAATTAGCCCTTTGGCTTACCTTTCTTGAGCGCGCTGAATGACACGTCTACGGCGTACAACTTCTGTTCTACGGCAGCTCTCGCAGTAGGCGAAATAACCGCAAATTGAGATGACAACAACGGCGATGGAGTAGATTAACCAGCTCCAGCCGAGAAAGCTGCAGGGCAGAGTTGAATTCAATTCATTTTTCATTTCGAGCTACTTACGCTACAAATGTTGCATTCAAATCCTTCCAGATTTGCGAGACATTATCTCGCTGTGCTTTCTTTGTCTCGTATTTCCAGAAGGCAAATGACAACATTGTCCTTTTTTGTTTGGCTGCCTTTCACGTTTTGTTTCTCGCCTACAAACTCAAATGTGTGTGTTGAGAATTTTGTTTTTTATTGCCAAGACGTTTGTGTTATTGGTTGCTTATAGAGAGTGTCAAATCGAAAGTACGTACCGAAATAAAAATGCTAAATAACTCAACGAGTGTTGTTTACAGCAAAACAAAACAAAACAAAGCAATGTGGAAATTGATTATAATGCTTAATAAGGCAGCAAGGCTGAGATCGCGCGAGATGCACAATCATTTTACTTTTAGTTTCCGCAAAACGTGTCAAAACTTGCGCAATCGTGATCAAATAAATTATTTGCCGACTTGACAGTGTCAAAAGATCTAGCCACAGTTGCAACTTGAAGTTGCAGCTTGCATTTGACAATTTGCCAGGCTCGACTGCGACTGCGACTGCGACTGCGAAATTTATGGCCAAGTCAAGTCTTCTGTTGCCACAAAATGACATTGCATATTGCTCCGAAAATTGACAGCAACTGCAACTGCCCAGCCCCACAGACAGACACAAATTGTGGCACAAGCCTGCAACTCCATCGGAATTCTGCTGACACATGGCCCCCAACTTGTTCTAAGTTTATGTGCGGCTTTTTTATATGCAAATACTAAAAGTATCTATCGGATATTTTTGCCTAAGTGCAATTGAAGAGCGTTTGATTAAACAATTATGGGCGTCGTTATATTGTTATAACAGCTGAATGGGCCAGGCTCTCGCTTCATGCGAATCGTTAAAGTTAAAATTATGTTTATGCCTTGTGCTTAAGATTTTCTTATTAAATTTTCACTCAGCTTCACTGATTCACGCTTAAGAGAATCAAATGTGTTTAAGCTCTCAGCAATGAATGAAATACAAAATATTACTACCGTAAATCAATAAAAAACAGCGTTTAACCAAAATATTCGTAAAGCTGCTTGATTTGCATACAAGTCGCTGTTAGATTATTTATATCAAGTGTTTTTCTCTTCTCACAGTTTTTTCGATTTGATTGCCACTTAAGTGTTTTGGCTTTATTTAGACACGCTGCTTCCTCCAAAAACTTGAAGTGATCTTGCCGCTCATCAAAACGACTGTCAAATTAACTAAACACACACACATAAACAGACATTGCGTAGGTTATGCTAATGAATCAGTTATCAGTTAATTGTGTGAGCGTCCCAAAGACAAGTTGCTGCAGTTGTTATCAGCGCTTTTAAGTGTGTAGGTGTGTGTGTGTGCAGCTAATAGGCCAATAAATACTGCTATACTGTATAGCTGTGGCTAAGCGCAACTCTTGCCTGCAAATCCTTTTGACAAATATGCGCATAGCAATCGTGACTATGTTGACAGCTTTTGGCATTGTCGCCGCAATTGGGCAAGGGCATAAAAACAAGTTCTTGTAGCAGCAGCGTTCGCTCCATGGTAAGATCAGCAGCAGCATGGGCAATGCACTAAAACTGGCCTGAGCATGGGCATAAGACAAATATTTAACTTAACAACTAGCAAAGAAGGCAGCCAGAGCTCTAAACGTAAAAACCATAAGGCGCAGCAATAACAACAACAGCAGCAGCCACAACAAGAGCAGCAGCTAAAAATGTTTCTAGTTTAGCTTGCGGGGGCTGCAGCAGAAGCAGAAGCAGCAGCAACGTTCATTACGCATTGAAACAAAAACAAAGACAGCAGCGTCGACGCAGCACAGCTGCTGCGCTTTGCTCTCTTCTCTGCTGCAGCCAACGCAGTCAAACGCAGGCAGCAGCCTGGCACGCACTCTCGCTCTGTTGCTTACGCTCCCACAGACAGCAGCGTCGACGCATCTCAGCTGCTGCGCTCTGTTCGCTGCTCAGCTGCAGCCAACGAAGACACGCACTCTCGCTGCTGCTTGCGCTCACACCTTTGTTCGTGGCGCACGATCGTGTCGCTGTCGTCGTCGTCGGCTCAAGCGTCGCTTTGAAAACGTTCGGTCTCCTGCTCACATTGCTCATACGGCAAGTTCAGTGAGTCTCGGAACTTTGTTGCGTTCAGTTGACTGCTGTGTTCGTGCCGCGGCTAAAAAATAAATATTGTGTGTGAGTGTGCGAGATCAACGAAATTATTTGTTTTAGCAAACGGCAATTGGAGCTTATTAGCAAGTTATCTGTAGCCAAAAATTAATTGAAAAATACTCTTAAGTGATTTATTGCACTGCTGCTTATTGTTATAAATAAATTCGCTGCAATTTATTGTTTGTGATTTTTGACATAATTGTGTGCTTGTGATTTATATTGCCGGGTCCATTGTCTTGGCAGCATACACAACTCGCTTGGACTTGAGGCCGCTGCCATGTAAGTAGTAAATGCAAATGCATGCTAATTATAATTAAATTCAATTATTTATATGCCAACTGAGTGTGCGACATTTCCTCGTACATTCGTCTTAATCAAAAACAGATTTCAACTAATAATTTGCATAGGATTATGGCCATTGTTAGCCTGAGTTCTTGCAAACTGATTTGCTTAGCTTAAGCGTTTATAAATTATAAATTAAATATGCAAATAAGCTTAAAGTTCAATTGCAATTAGCGTAAGCTGCAATCATATGCTGCATTAAATTGTCATTGAATTCCACAAATATTTGAGCCAACACCTCGTTAATCATTAACTACTAATTACGTTGTTTAGGCTTCCTTATGGCCAACAACACTCGAATGTGTTTTTAATGACGTGCAAGGAAATGACCAAAAGTGTCTGTTTTATTGTTAACCCGTAGATCCTAAAATAAGCTTCCGTTGCCATATAGATATAGCAAAAATGTAAAATTGTGACAATGTCACGATCGCTCAGCTTTATAATCGTGACTGTTGACAGCGCTTGTCAGCGAACAGCAACAACAATAATATATAGTATAACATAATCAAAATATGTTTATAATATTATATATGACTGACTGGCTGGTGTATAAATTTTTGCTTTTTGTAAACTGCAAACACGAGTCATTAATTTTCTGTTGCTGTTACTCTTGTTGTTGTTAATTAAGCAAAAGTCATTTGCATGAATTACGCAGCTAACGGTAAACGAGGTTTATGTCTTTTCGAGGACTGTGGCTCTGGGTCAGAGACTAAGCAAAAGAGTTTCGAGTTTAACTGCAAACTGCAGGCAACTGCAACTGCAACTGTCTATGTCTATATATTATGCGTGGGCGTTCGAGCCACGCCCATTTACAGCTGCAAAAGCAATTAGCAAACAGCGACAGCCATACATGTTAGCCAGACTCTGTAAAAAGCAAAGCGTAGCAGTCTTTTAGTGCAGCAAAAGTTGCTGCGTACTGCGTACAGCGTTCGCGACTGTCGGCTGTGCACAGCTTTGTTTTGCATACTCTTGAAGTTTGAACTTGTTAGGGTCTGAAGTTGAAGTCTCGTTATGTTGTTTAGTTTTGGCCACTTGTTGTCATTGTTGGCCAAAATGTCAAACTGTCTGTCCAAAGCTCGAACATGTGAAAACTTCAAACACATTCCGTTTAATTGAAACAACAAAGTGTAAATAAAAAACTGTAACATGTCAATAAATGTCAATAAATAAATTAAATAAATGAGGTAACATGTGTAGTTGATAAGAGCCTTATGGCTTAATAAAATGAAATAACTGTCTCAAGCTTAAGGAAGATCTGTTTGATTAGCTGTCAGATAAGATCACATATATATGTATATATATATTTTTTTTTTGCAAAATATAAAACAAACAGCTGCTGTTTGGTTTTCAATGGGTTATTGAACTGAAAATACAACAACAATTGAAAAATTTAAACAAAGCGTACACAGGCTGTCAATTGTTTGAGATCTAAAACATTTTACAGCTCATCGCAACAAAATTAATTACAAATGTGCGTTTGCCAGTGCGTGTGTGTGCGTGTGTGTGTTACCAAATATTTCCATTTGTTGCCTGTTGTTGGCGGCGTTAAGCTTTTAGTTTATCTCTTTATAAGAACTTGAGAGGCGCGGCCCAAACATGTTGCAGTTGCAGTTGCTGCGATTACACAAAAACATAAATAAAAACGCAGCTGTTTGCATTGCATAAATACAAAATATAAAAAGCAAAAAGATATGTCTCTCCTCTACACTCTTAAGCTGAAGTCTTTAAATCTGAGGGAAAGGCAGTCGAGAATTTAATTAACATTTAAATGGCCAAGCTGAGTAGCTGTTACTTTAAATTACGCCAACAAATGCTGCATAAAATACGTATACGCACACTTATGCTGAGTGTGTATGTGTGTGTTTAAACAGGTTGAGTTTATTTGGTACCCACTATATAATTAAGCAATTGCATTTTGCTTGCCAGCGTCTCATGATTAATGTTGAAAATGCTCAACTTTTTATTAATAAAAATCTTAGCTAAGCGCATTCTACGAAACATTTCTCACTGCCATGCCACAAAAAAAAAAAAAACACACAAGACAAGCACAAAATAAAAAATAATATCAACTGGCTAAACTGACATGTAGCGAAGATATATATAAACCAAAAAAACTATTAGATACAGTGGGTAAAACTGTGTGGAGAAGCAGGAAATGATAGCAGCATAGGATTGTAGAGAAGAATAATGTGCCAAGATGTGATCAATTATTAATTAATTTATGTAAATTTGTGTTTACATTGTTTAGCTAAAACAATCAAGTCTAAGATTTTCATAGCTGATTGTTCAGTGGAAAGAAATTTAAAACGCAAAATAGTTTCAAATTGCAGTTGCATAGAAATTCAAAGAATTACTAAAATAAATTAAAATAAAAATTAGAATTATAAGTAAAATGTGCTTGGTTTGATTTTTATATTTTAATGCTTAGAGCTACAGCTAAAAAAATGTATCAAAATTAATTAGTTAGCATTATAAAAAAATAAAAAAAAAATGTATTATAAATAGTAGATTTTATAATGATTGCAGGCATAATAAATTTACATATACCATTAATCAATTAATTCTTAAATTACTCAGTTCAAATGCAGTCGAACTTGCTTCAGTTGAATTGCTTGAGCTTAAACTTTTGAGCGCATGACAATCAAAAAGGCTTCACTGTATTCCATCAACAGCTCATGTGGTATATACTATATGTCTGTGGCTTTCAGTTATACATATATATATGTGTACAACTTCTGCTGCTCGCATCTTTTGTGATTCATTGGCCATAGCTCATGTCTGGGTCAGCACATGTACAACACACACACATGGACACACACACACACACCGTCTATGGACACCCACAGTGGTTGTTGTTGTTGTTGTTAGTCTGACAAAAATAAAGTTGACATTCTCATGCTGAGACGAATGCCGCTTCCCTGTTGCTGTTGCTGTTGATTCTTCGGCTATATATCTATATCTATGACTTGGAGCTGGTGGCTGATTTATGCGCTGGGAAAACAAATCAATAACATTTAACACACGCACTAATTTCCTCATGCCACAAACGCTCACCCACACCCTCTCACTCGCATTCATTTAAATTCGGGCTAAGCTGCAGCCCAAACTTGATTTATAAGCCAATGCCAGCGCTATTAATTAGAAATATATCAAAATATTAGCGTTGCCGGCGCTTTTTATATACTATATAGTGTATATTTAGTGGATTATGTGTGTGTGTGGCTGTGGGCATCGTGGATTGATTTATCTGAGGACTGACCAAATTTGGCAAAGCGCACAAGGTCAAGGCAAAGTTGTCAACGCAAATTCAAACTTAGATTTCAATGGAAATGGTTTTGGCAATATTTTTGTGTTCATATTTTTTTTTTGTATGCGTCTGCAGCTTTGATTAAGCGGCGCTCGCTCGGTCAACCTTTATTTTAAATTTTATAATATTTTGTGTATTTCGTGGAACTTTCAAAGTTATGACAACTGAGCTCTGGGCTGGCAGGCTTGTCTGGCTGGTCGACAGGGTTTCACTTACTAAGCGGCTTAAGGCCGCACCTGATGTTGCCACAAGCTGCTGCAGCAACAGTTTTTTAATAAAGAAAACCCTTCATATGCAGCAATTTTTAATTAGCAATTGTTGAGCTTTCATTTGGCTGTCAGCTTGTTAATAATTGAAAGCAATTGAAAATTAGCGCCTAACATAAATTTAAATTGTGTAGCGCATGAATATTAATAAGCTCATTGAACAATTACAAATAATTATAGTTTTATTGCTTGACAAATGCTTGCCACAAAAGGCGTCACGAATCATTAAATTAATATATGCCCCAAAAAATAAATATGCATATTTTGAGCTGAACAAAAAATTTAAACACTTCCGGCTTTGGTTCATTTCAATTTATTGCGAGTTCAGCCTGCTGCCAGGTTCACTTAACTGTTAACGCCTTTTTTTGTATTTTTTAGACTTACGTTTTGTTTGATTTATACGACACAAGAGATTCGGCATACTACAGGCAAACGCGTCATGTTGTACAAATTGCCTTTGTTGGCTGCCCCTTCACTCTCACTCACGCTGCTGATCAAAAGTGTTGCCCACTCGACCATGAAAACGCCAATGGGCCAGCTTGCCTGCGTTCCTGGCCACTTCTGTGTAGCCCTTTAGCTTAAGAGTTTGTTTAAACAGTCAGTCCAAATGGCTGTAGCGGAAGTTTTCTGCATCAATAAACAAATTATTTATAAATAAAAAATTATGACAGCCAGAGCATTGCTTGCTGCCTATTTATTTATCAATAATAATTTCAATATTTAGCTGCAGTACTTCTAACTAAAAATTAAGTATACGACACTACGTCTTACAAATTAGTTTAATATAATTTTTTGCAGAGCATGCAGCTGTCTTGACTGCCTGCACTACTTAATATATATGCTAGCTTTAAATTAAAGTCAATGGACAGGCAGTGCATTGAGACAAAGGAATTGTTAATGAGCCAAGCTGAGATGGACAGGGATAAAGAGTCAGCGTCAGTCAGTCAGTCAGTCAGGCTTGCATCCGTCTTGTTGCTTACATTTACTTTAAGCGTTGCGTACGCGTGCTAAGCGACTATGAATTTGTTAACGCTTGAGCGAAAGTGAATGCAACAGAACAAAACTTGATTTGAACTTAACTAAAGTCATGACTTTACTTTAAAATCTTTGCAGCTTACAGTTGACAGAAATGACGCGACTGCTTTGGCTGCTGCTGCTGCTTGCCACAACGGCAACAGCGCTTAGGTTGAACAACACCAACTCGCATCATCTACATCGTCAGCAGCGTCAGCGTCATCATGCGCCAGCTCATCATCGGCATAGTGTTAAATCAGATGCGGAACTGCTGCCGGGTGCAACGCTGGCGCCTTCGACGCGACTGCGACGCGTGCAGCCGCCACATAATCCTTACAACAACAAGCAGCTTAACCGACGTCATCACTCGAGCAGCGCCCGAGCAGGCGAATGGGACTACAATACGTATAACATTTATACGAATACCTTTGGTCCGCCACCGCCGCCTGTTTCACCCTATGCGGGCAAGGGTCAGGATAATACACAGGATGTGGAGTTTATAGGCGTTAGCGGGCGTGGGCGTGGCTATGACTATGTGCCCGCCATAACTACAGCAGCGCCGCCCACAAATCTCAATCGTCGCTCGCTAGGCGGCGGCACTGTGCCCCCCCTCGTGCCCGCTAGACGTGGCTATAGCTACACCACCAGCGCACCGCCCAGCATTACCACTGAGGATAGCTTGGATAGCAATACAATCAGTCGCCATTATCCCACAGATGCCAAAGAGATGGAAAGGTAAGAAATTTGTTTTATAAGGGGCGTATGATTAATATTTCTGCTTAATAGCATTTAACAGAGGTCAACATTCAAGGCTGTAGACTTTACCTGCGGCTTATCTTGCCGCACATAAATTATAAAATATAAGAAAAACATATACTTATGACGTCTGACGGTCGTCGCCGTCGCCGCCGCAGCTCTTGGGCTTCAATGTCAACTGCATTAATTTATGCGCGCGCTTCAAATGTTTGTAGTTAAGGCCTGGGCTGCCAATTGTGCAACAATTGCAGCAAATCAAGTGCAAGTGCGCTCCTTAAATGTAACAAACGCGCCAGCGATCTTCAGCTTAGATAGCAAATGGCATTGAACTGCAGCCAACAAGACACTCCAAGTCCAAGTCCAAGTCTTTGTCGTTGTCATTGCTGTGCGGCTCTTGCTCTTGTCTCGTTTTAAGGTAATGAACTTTAACGAGTTTTCAATTGCCAGTTGCATTGCTGTTTGTTGGCCTAATTGGTATTAATGTGACGCTACTTAAGGGCACAGCAATTGCAATACGCTGCGTATACGCAATCTTAAGCACATTATTTAGTCTGCCAATTATAGTTGTTGCTGTTGCTGTTAGTAGCTGCGGCTATTTTGTTGCAAATTATGACACTTTTTTTGATTTATGAGGCAGCCACAACGGAAACTGCCAAAAAGCGCCAGCAGGCAAACGTTCCACAAACATCATCAGTCATAAACATTTGCCTAGGCACAGTGGTTAAAAAAGTGAGAGATGAATATGCCTTATATACTTAAATTCAGTACCAAGTGCACTTAGCATTTGTATTTTATTTTTATATATATTTTTGTTTATAAAGCTTTAAAGTAAATTTAATATTTTATGCCAATTAGGTGAACTTAATAACTTTAATGAACATATCAAGATTTGATTTTAAGCCTTAAACAGCATTGATTTAACAACTTTATGCTAAATGCATTTTTAGCTTTATCTTTTAAATTTTTATAAAATATTTTGTTTTATTTTAAATATTGTATATCGAATATTTTAGTCTATTTAAGGGAACTATTCCAAGAAAGTCATTTAAATCCTCAAGCTAAACCAATTAATACTGAATGGACTTTTAGCTTTACCTTTTCCCTTTTTATATAATATTTTGGTATAAATATTTTATATTGAATATCTTATCCTATTTAGAAGAACTTAACGAACTATTTACTCAAGTTTAACAACTTAATGCTGAATGGATTTTTCTAGCTACACCTTTAAGCTTTTTATAAAATATTTTGTTATATTGAATATGTTATCAAGCAAGTCAATTTAATGCTTAAGTAGCATTGATTTAAAATAAATTGCTATTGAATTAATATTTGATGTTGAATATCTTATCCTATTTAGGAGAACTTAACAAACTATTTCAATCTTATATGGATTTTTAGCTTCACCTTTTTATAAAATATTTTGCTATAAATACTTTATTTTATTTTAATACACAAACAACATTAATTTAACAACTTAACCTGAATGCATTTTTAGCTTTACCTTTTCATAAAATATTTTGCTATAAATATTTTATATTTTTTAATGCTCACCACTGTGGCAGCAGCAACAATAACGTTCGCAGCCTTGCCTCTATTTCTATTTACTCAAGCGTTGCACGTGCAGCAGCTAAAGTTGCAAGTATGTAAATGACTGCCACGACGACGACGTTGCAGCAACGCCAACGTCTGTTTAATGGACAGTGCAACGTTTCAATTGCAATTTGCGCCAGCGGCGGCAGCAGCAGCAGCAACAGCCGCGTTAATCAGCGTCATATGCAACGAATCGCAGATAAAAAACTATTTGCTGACTAGCTCAAAAAAAAATAAATATATATATAGATGGCAAGCTGATGATTTCAATTTTAGGCAGCAATTTGTTATTGTTGCTTTGCTGTCTTGACTTTTGACAATTGATGGATGTTTGATTGAAGTTTGCAGACTGCGGCGGCGGCGCCGCCGTCGTTGCGTCACTTTGTGTGTGGCAAATGTTTTAATTATAAAGGTGTTGAATTGAAGCAACTTATGTTGGGCTATAGGCAAATCGAAATCGAAATCGAAAGGCCACTTGCCACAGCGTCTCACAAACTAATCGCGCAATCTCACAACAAAGCAGAGCCTTGACTTCAATTTGCAACAAACAATTGTTTAAATCAAACAACGACAACAAGAGTTATGTGCACTTTATGCAACATTGTGTGACCCTAAGCAAACTCGTTGCCTCTAAATTGCTTGTCAACGTTCAATGCAGGCGTTGCAACTCTGACTCTGACTCTGACTTTGTTCTTTATGCCTGTTGTAATAATTACGAGCTCGAGCCTCGATTCGATGCGGCTCGTGGCTCTGGCTCTGGCTCTGGCTCTGGCTGCTTGCAAATGGAAAATTCGTTAACTCCGGGCTGGGTTGAGTTGAGTTGAGCGTAGCCAACGTGACGTATTGTGCGCTCAATGTGTTTACGCCTACACGTGCCTAATGCCAACGCCCCCCCCTTTAACAAGTCTAGCCTTTTAATTTTTTATCTATCAAGCCCCAGTCATGCCATCAAGGGTAGACCTTGGCCCAGCCAGCAAGCGTCTTTAATGAGTTTTTCCACAGATTTTTCACAATGCTGGGAAATCTTTGTAAGCAAGCGAGCAACTGTTCGTAGGTGTTTTTGGCTAAGGCACACGTGAGCAAACAAATGACAACTCAGCTGAGCTAAGCAATATTAATTGAATTGCATGCTGAAACTGAAACGAAAAGAAAGTTGCAGTTTAACAGATAAAGATTAAGGCAGAAAATTGTAGAGCGCCAAATCATGGTAAGAAAGAAAATTAACAGGAAAACGCATTTAAAAAACAATCACTTTTTTATTAATTATATTTTAATGCGCTCATGTTCATGTTCTTACAAATCTGTGCAAGGCGAAAAAAAACTTAAATGAATGTGCGCAAACTGAAGTAACAAAAATTAATTGAATTTAAATAAAAGCGCAGTTTATATTAAAATAAATATATGACAATGGCAATGTTAATCCAACGCTCAATACTAATTGTTGTAAAAGTCAGTGTGGTGCTGGCTAAAGTCAATTAATAGATTAAATAATAATTCTAAGCCTAAAAATACTAAAATTCTAATAAATCTATTTATTTTACATTTTAAGTCTTCGCAGCAATTATAAATAAATAAAATAAATTATTTATTTACAGATGAATATTTTACAAACTAATATAATAACTAAAAGTGTTGAGTGCTAGGTACTAAGGCCATCGAATCGACAGTTAACTAGATGCTGCTTAGTATGTTATTATAGTCTAAGAACTTAATTAATAATTTAACGCTATTGTGGGTAGGTGCGGTAAGAAGCGATTTTGATTGGATCTGGCCAAAATGCTGGATGCTCGAGTTGCTAAATTGTGGGCATGTATGCAAAATGTGTTGCGTTCATAGTTTTCCTACGCGTTTGAGGCAACTGGGTATGGGTTTTGCTAATAAAAAGTTGGAGCTTAGTATGAGAAGTTTTAGAAGTATTCAGCCTTGCTGCAATTTGTATGGTCAGCAGACAACTTATTAATGTAGTTTAAATTTAAATGAAAAATACTTTCTGTATAATTTTTAAACAATTGAAGCTCTAGCCAAGTTAAAGAAGTTGTAGATTGGGCAATTTATGAAAGCTAAAGGCCAAGACGAGAGTTAACAATAAAAATTAAACAAAGTTGCCACAGCGACAGCCAATGCAATTTATAGCTCAAATGGGCAACAATTATAAGAGACGGCCTAGACTGCAACAAGTGTTTGCTCAGCAAGCCAGACAGACAGACAGTCCGAGTTGAATGCAATTAGTGTGGCTAAGAAATAAAAGTGAGTAAATCACAAAATCCACACAGAGAGCGAAACAATTGAGACAAAAGTTGCAGACAGTGGAACAGAAAGACGGACAGGCGGACGGACAGCACAATAATTTGCAAATCACGCATCTCAAAATGAAAATTGGGTTAATGCAATGCTGCCAGCAGCCAAAGACACTGGCTTGAGCTACAGTGAGACGTACAGACGGACAGACAGTTGGCCAGCTGAGACATATTACATGTAAACTTGTTCAGCAGTTGGGCTGGGGGGGGGCGCTGCACTGCTTTTTGTCTTGCGGGCAGCGAGCGAACGAGCGAGCGAGCGATTGAGCGAATGTGTGTTGTATACAAAAGACAAACAAAACTGTTTGCGACTGCGCGCCACACACGAACATGACGCACAAAATTCCATGCCACATGTAGCAGCAACAGATAAGCAGCCGTGGCTGGCACGCCATTTGGCTTACTTAATTATGTTGCAATTGCATATGAGATGACTAGAAAACTTGCCCCATTTGCACACACACACACATGTATGTGGGTGCAACAATTACTTGAGCAAACTGTAAATTGTCGTCTAGCCTAGACAAGCGCTAGACGAATCGCTTTCGAAATGAGATTGGCAGCTTAAGCTGCAGCCATTTCACTCATCGTTCGACACGCGATTTTCGATAATAATCTCAAACAGCTGGAAATATGTTAATTTGGTAAACAATTTATAGCAGCAACTGTAAGTCTGTATGTGTGTGTGTGCGCCTTTTGTTAGCCGTTTCTATGGAACGTATAAAAATGGAAATCGTGTCTTTCCCTTTTGGTTTTTAATTCAGAGCGAAGCGGCGCGAAGCTTCTGCCAAAGCTCACGTTGCAACTCACTAATCGGATTTTCGTTTCTTTCGTCTTTTGGGCAGCGCTGTTCGTTGTTTAAACAAGTTTTTGGGGCATTAATCATGCTTTACAGCCAGTTTCAGTTACAAGCTTTGAGGCCTTTGCCTGCGCTGCCCGCTTGCATTAGTAGGGCGCAACGCATTGACAGCTCGTGTTGGCCCAAAGATCGCTTATCGTGCGATTATGTTGTGGCCACAACGCAGCAGCGTACAGTGAACTCTATAGAATCTCTTTGTGTGTTTGGCCTGCGGCAACACTTGTGCCTGGTGACTTGGCTAACTCAATTTTCGCGCGCTCACAGTCAGTTTGTCTGCAATTTTCATTTCACTTTTCCAACGCTCGTTCGCTCGCTCACTCGCCGGAAGAGTCGTTATTGCATAATCAGCGAGCCAAGACAAATTTACGGCCAAATTAGAACTGACGTCGGCGGCATGACTGTGCGAAAATTTCTAGTGCTCAGTGTTTATTATGGCTCTTAGAGCGTCGCTTAGGCTAAGCGACTTTATGGCTGCATTAGCTGCACAAGTAACTTTGAGCTACATTTGAAATGCAAAAATAAAAAAGTTTTAAAGTTTTTATATAAGCCTATATTTTACTGTCGCTAGATGGCGCCACAATGCTAACTAAACTTACATTTTTAATTGTTAGCTTAAACTTTTGTATTAATTTTATTTCATACTTATTTATATTATTATCTTATATAAAGTTTGTATGTTATTTTCTACGCCGCTAGATGGCGCTGCTGCAGTAGCGCATGCATTAGTCTTGCAACTTGTTGCAAATTGCTCAACTCACTTGAGTGCTGTAATAATTCTTTGGCGTTGCAACTAAAATAAAGAAACATATAAAAACTAAAAGCTTGGCCAACGTTGACTGCACTTGCCTTGCCTGGGCTAAAATATTATTAGAAATTCTGGATGCAGTGCGTCGAGGCGTTGCTTGCTTGCTTCTCTTTTTTTTTTTAGCAATTTGAACGCCAACTAAAGCGTGCCTCAGTCTCTGGGACCAGCAGCTGGAGCAGCTGTGTGGCACCACCAGGAAGCAAGTCTAAAAATTGCAGGCAAAGCTTGTTTGTTGTTGTTCTAGTCGTGGTCTTGTCGTCGTCGTTGTCGTTGTCGTCGTCGTGTTATATATATACCCAGGCTATATATATATATATGCATGACTGCATAGTGGGAGTTGTTGCTTAGCCTAATGATGCATTTTGGTTCTAAGTCTGTTGGCCAATTTAGATTCTAATTTCATGTAACAAATCAGATTAGGCTGCCTGCTTGCAGTTCAAATGGTCAGTACAGTTAGAGCCTGGTCAACAGCCCAAGCAGCGTTTGGCCTCAAAAAAGAAAAAAGAGTAAACATTTTCACCATGTTGAGCATGTTGGTAATAAAATGCATTTTTATGTGCGCACAGCAACAATATTTTTATGTTTTATATACATTTGTTGTTATTTGAAATGCGTTTTGCATATTTCGACTTTGGCCTAAGCCAAAAGTTAAAGTCATTTACAGCTGTTAAGTGTCGCCAACTTTCAAGCTTTTACAGTTTTACATTTTCTTTGTAAACGGGTTCGTTGTGTGCGTGAAAACTGCAGCTATAATAAAAATGATTTAAAGCGTTTAAAATACCAAAAGCAAGTTGCTGCTTTTGTTTGCAGCGCAGGAACAAAAGAAATGTTAATTAAAAACAACTTAAGCAATCAGCTACAAAGCAAACTTAAGAGCTTCAGTTAAAGATTAAGCAATTCCATGCTATTGTTGCAATTTACAGCCTCTTAATTAACAAGTTAAGCGCTTAAATATATTAAGCAATGCCTTAGTTAGGCTTTTTTATATAGCACACTGCTCGTTCATTTATTAGCCCACACATATAAAAACACCCGCACTTTGTATCACCTTTTGGCCCTTGGTAGACCAAGAAATTCTGGGAGACTGACTCAGCCATCAATTCCCGCTTTGGTTCAATAAAAATAAATCGTAAATCAATAAATTAAAGTTCAAGCGCAGCTGGAACTCAACTTTCGTTTGCTTGGCTGCATTTTGCTGTTCGAAATTTAACAGTTTTAAATTATGTGATTAATTGGCCTGCATTGCACACTTTCAACTTTAAAAATACCAAAAAAAAAAAGATAGAAATTATGCGCTTTATTTTGATTGATGTTTTTATAATTTTGAAAAGTCATTCTGCAGCTAAATAACGTATACGCCTTAGGTACAGCGCTTAGCTCTTTAAAATAACTGCGCTTAGCTGTTGTAGGATAAGATAATATATTGCATTCATCAAATAAATTAAGTATACGTTCTATGTACAGAGTCTTGTGTAGTCGGCAGCGTTTTATTGTTTTAAAAACTGCGCTTAACATTCATAAGACAAGCAGCTGCTTTAGCTTTTATGCATGCCACAGGTGTTGCTGCTGCTGCTGCTGCATGCTGCAATTAAAAATTCAAATTTAATTTTAGTCTAAACGTTTCTAAACAAAGCCAATCTACATATATATATAAACACACACACAGACAGACAGACACTGAGACCATTGTCTGGCGCAGCGGGCTGCCAACGTATCCGCCGTGCCAATGATTTATGCGGCAACAAAAAAGATATACAAAAAAACGAGAAAGAATCTTTTGGAATGAGCACAACATTTCATGTTGCACTTTTGGTTGGCACAGTTTACAGTTTGTTTTGCTACAGCGTAAACTTCCGCATTTTGTTGTTCTACTCATGGCACCCTTAAATAAAAAAGGCGAGAGCAGCGCACTGCGCATAAATAACGTGAGAATTATGTTTGAGGCAGTTGCAAATGCATAAATATGCATGTGGCCACAACCTTAAAGAAATTGTTGCAACAGGACCAGGACCCGTTGTGCCACTTTATGCTGCCGCTTTTGTTTTTTATATTATGCTGGCCAAGTCACAAACACAAGCAGCTAAAAAAACAAAGCGTGGTAACAAAGCTGGCCACGTTGGTTGACTGCGCTTTGCTTTAGGCCAACAGGCTACAAGCCCAGTTATCAGCTTGAAGTACCAAACTCACAGCCGTCACTCAGTTGTTGACCACATCACGCGCCTGCAATTGTTTTTGGCTTTTGCGCGGCCCGCATTGCCAATTACGACACCAACCAGCAACCAACAGCAGCAGCAGCAGCAACCGGCAACCAACAGCAGCAGCAGCAATTGTTTGCCAAGTCGCGCTACTTGCAATTTATGGATGCACCTTGGCTTCTTTTATGCTTATTTATATTTTTTGTTGTAGTGTTTTTTTGGTTTTTCAATATTGTTATTGTTGTTGTTTTTGGCAATTCACAAAAATCGAAATATCAAAAACCGCTTATTATCAGCGTTTATGTGTTTTGAAGCCCTGGCGGCAAAACTGGGCAAAGGTCTCTTCTGTGTGTTTACAGTTGCGCACAGTTTGGCAGCCACTGTGCTCAAAGCAATTTAGCATAATATGATTTTCACACATTGCCAAACAGTTTTGTGCGCTTTAAATGGCATTTAAATATAAACCGTTAGATAGGGACAGTTTATTTGAATATTGATGGATTGATGGCAGCAATAAATAAATGTAATATCAAAACATTTATAACTTGCACAGCAGCTGTACCAGAGCATTTAAAATAGAGTAAACGTTTATTGAAATTGGCATTTACAGTTAACTTGAGTGATGGAATATTCCATCATGCAGCAGCATGCATAAAAACTTCTCAGAGAGCGATCAAGTGATATGAGCGCAGCTCCTGTTTTGATTTGTCAACTGCACTCTCTCTCGCTCAACTATCGCCTAGCTCACACACACAACGATGTGGGTGAGTCGCTGCCTTATCGCCTAAGCAGCGCAGCAGCTGAGCGTGTGAAAAAGGGAGAGAGCATGCAGGTAGGCTTCAGTGCCTAACGAAAGGTCGCACAGGCTAGACGTTAAAGCTGGTGTGGGCGTCTTTAATTCGATATAAACGGTAAACATGTCTGTGCATGCTAAACTGTTGTGCTTTTATTGCAAACGTCATTGAATGGACATGCGTAAGTTAATAAAAGTGTTGACTTGCATTAAAAGTTCAGCAAAAGACTAAACAGTTGCAACATAATTTATTTAAATTTGCTTTTCGTGACATGTTGTTTGACAATTTGAAGACAGCGCATAATAAAATGGTAAAAACATTTGTGACAATTGCCGACAGATGGGCGCTTGGTCAACATTCAAAGCTGTTGACCAGTCTTTTTATTATGACAGTAATTGGCTGCTGTCTGTGCAGCTGGAAAAGTTAGTTTCCATTTCAGTGGCACCAGCTACAATTTCACTTTTATTAAAAATAAAATAAACACTAAACTAAACTCTTTGCTTCAATCCACAGACGACACATTTGCGTGCAGCAGCGCACTATCACGATGCCAGTGAAGACAACGGAGGTGTACACGCGACCCACCTGGAAACATGTAAGCACGCCTTGTCAGCCGCCCACGTTTGCGGGCCAAATGTGTACCAAGGTGCAGGTGGTGCATGAGCAGGCCTTTAGGGATGTCATCAAGCACAAGCCGGCGCAGCAAATGACTTACGATTGCTGCAGCGGCTGGAGCCGTGAAACTCCACGCTCCGATGCGTGCATGAAACGTTAGTACAATCAAATGATATATAAATATATTCTAACTTGGCTTAAATTGCAGCTAGTTGCACCACGCGCTGTCAGAATGGCGGCAATTGCACGGCGCCGCAGACTTGCAGCTGTCCGGCGGGCTATACAGGTCGCTACTGCGAACAGGATGTGAACGAGTGTCATACGGAGAAGCCCTGCGATCAGCAGTGTGTCAATACACAGGGATCGTATTACTGCCGCTGTCGTCAAGGCTTTGTGCTGCAGGCGGATCAGCAGAGCTGCCGCAAGCTTTCCTCACACGCAGATGATGCCTTTGAGGCGCGGGATTTGGAGAATGATATAGATGATACAGATGCGGAGGTGGCTACGCGACTGCAAAAGATCGAGCGCTCGCTGGCCAATGAGCGTGTGCATACAAATGAGCTGCAAAAGTCGCTGCAAGCCACCTACAGCGTAGTGGACACGCTTAAGAGCAGGCTCAGCACGCTGGTAAGTTCATGCCAAGCTCCTTTAAAACTTATCCCTATTAATCCGTTCTTTCAATTGCAGGAGAAGCAATCACAGGATGTTAATCGCATGCAAACGAATCTCTACAAGACAGAGTCGCGCACCAACAAGCTGGAGGGGATGCTCAACATGTTGCTCAAGTGTCGAAACGGCCCCAACGCCAATTGTCCCTAAGATTTACAGTGGGCTGCAACCGTGCCAACACAGAACTGCATTTTTTTAACACTAGAAATTTATACAAGTTTTAGTTTAATTTTAAAGATTTATGTTTCTTTTCGTGCCGTGCCGCTCTCCTGCTTGTAAGCCATTCCCAAATGCAAGTGCCTCTGTAGTTCATAGAAACAAAAACAAAAACAAGTTTTATATACCATAGTACTTAAGCGAACGTGTCATAAATGTATGTATTAAAAAAACAAACGAATGCCTTAGCTGTAAGCCTAAACATTGCTATTTACGTGTATGTGTCTAGTATTTGCATGTATTTGTATATAATATATATGAAAAAGTAGCGTCACAATAAATACATTTTCGTATTCATTAACATAATTTTAAATTCAAAAAACCGCCAAAGATTGTGCGCGCATGCGATAAAGTGCTGCCACTATATTAAATGCAGCCCTGCTTAAAATGTTGGATGACAGTCGCTACTCTGCACTTGTTCGTCACATGTTAGATGATATGTGCTAGTATTACTTGTGCTTTTGTGAACAGCAACAATATTTATCAAATAAAAGGCATATAATTGTGTATTTTGTAGTTTGTGACGTCAGTTTAAGCATTGTTGTGTGATCTTCATTAACGTACTATGCGGGCAGTATTATTGTTATTGAAAATAAACAGCTGCAATTGGAGTGCACACAAAACAAAAGAAAATATTATCAGCAACGTAATTGAATAATAAGTCCAACTGTGAAAAGCTAATTCATTGCACACTCATCGCGTTGGAGCGTCAAAGCAGAGAAATCTTGCAAATAGTGTGTAATTGCGTCTTTTTTGTGGGCTGCGGTCGCGTTTGTGGGTGGAGGAGGCCATTCATTGATAATTTCACTTTCACACGCATCTCATACTAATCTACAACATGGTGGGCGATAGACTGCCGCTAAAACAGGCCGAGCTATCGGTGCAACGTTTCCAGGATATGGCCGTGCCACATCACTTGAGTCTGTTGCAAAATCATCGCAGCAATATAGAAAAGAGTCTGGCGTTGGGCGACTGGCAAAAGATCAAGAAAGAGGAACTCAATGCCATGCGGGTCATCAAACAGATAAAGAATTTGCTGGTAGAAATGGATGCTTTGCGTGAAAAGTTGGCTGAGCAAGATCAGCAGCGCTTCGATGAGCTAATGAAGCCAGGCAAGGACAAGGCCTTCGCAGGCATGCAAAAGTTTGCAGGTGAGTGGCTGCGATTTATGCATAAGCTAAAAATCTTAACCCTCAATCTTTAATTAGAGCTGCAGCTAAAGTCTCCCAGCACCGCGTCTGAAGATGATGCACCCGCAGCGGATATAGATCAACTGCCCGCTTTGCAACAAGCCTTGCCACAGCTACAAACAGATTTTCAACTAGAGCAGCATCAGCTGATGCAGCGTGAGTCGTGTCTGGAACAAATGGAGCATCTGCAGCATGAAATACAGGACTTGCATGGCATGTTTCATGGAATGCATCAGCTAACCCAGGAGCAAGCTGCCAGCGTGCAGTCCATAGCAGACAATGCCGAGGAGGCTTTGGAAAATGTGCAGCAGGGCGAGCAGCAGCTGCGCAGGGCGCTCTACTATAAAAAAGCAATGTATCCTTTAGTGGGCGCCATGCTGGGCACCTGTGTTGGCGGTCCCATTGGCCTAGTAGCGGGCATGAAAGCTGGCGGTCTGGCTGCCGTTGGTTGCGGCATTCTTGGCTTTACTGGTGGCTCGGTGTTGAAAAGCAATCCAAGTGTTCTGCATGGCAGCATTGAGGAGCAGCAGGCACAACAGGAGGGCGACTCTACTGAAACACTGGAGCTGGCGGAAAAGTCTGAATGACCTGCAAGCAACTGTCGTGCTTTAGTTAGCAGAACGCAACGCATAGAAGCCGCCACCACGGGCGTGCTCTGCAGCGTGCGCAGCTATTGTTCCATACAATAAGGAGGAGTTCCATCTTTGTTGGTATGTTGGTTTTTTCGTATTTAGTGTGATTTTTTATGTGCAATGCAGTACCTTTAAGTGATCTATTCATTCATACGCTGTCTAGGCCACGACACATTCTCGAAAACAAAATTTACAAGCTCTCTTTTAGTAGCATCCATTTACTGTTTAAGCGTTAAATATGATATTTGTTACTCCCGCCATTTTGTTTAGTTTAAGGCTTTTTTAATCGCAATATAAACTCTTAATGTTAAACAATTCAGTGACTGTTCCTATGCTATAAACTTAACAGCTAGAGGTGCTTTTTACAACGGCACATTGACCGTAGTCCAAGCTTGTTTGAAGTTCTTCTTCTGCGAATGTTGCTTCTTGCGTAGGCGCTTGGCAGTCTTCTTCTTCTTAAACCAGGCTGGGTAGTTGCCAAACTGATCTTTAAGCGTTTTGCTGTTGAACACATGCTCTACGCCTGATTTCTCGTTGACCTGCACCACTTGGCTGCCCTTCTCCAGACTCTCTTGGTGTTCAAAGCGCAATTCTTGTTCTTCTTTGGATTTGGCCGCCTGTAGTTGTAACTCTTAGTCAAGTCTCACATTTTTAATTGTTGCAAACTTACTCTCTTAAGTTCCTTGGCTGTCTTAATCTCTGCTACTTCGGCAACTTCCATTGCAATCTCTTTGCCATCGGCGTCCAGCAGTCCAAGCGTTTTCTTCAGACGTATCAGCTCCTTGGCATCGTAGCGTGCCTTCTTTATCTTGTTCATCTCATCGCGGCGCTTGCGCGAGCGATTATTGCGGCCCATTTTGTTTAGTTAAATAGCAATTTAAAATAATATGCGTTGCAAACTATCAACACGTGCAGTAGAGCAACATATGTTTATCACATATAAATGTATCGATAAGCGATAGGTTTTTAAAGTGCAGCCAACTTCGCGCAACGCAAATATGCGCATAGCTAGCGTTGCCATACTGCTGTTTAGCGTTAATTTGAATATCAATCGTTAAAGTAAAATAAGTTTGCATAGCAAATTCAACATATGCTGATTTCAACATTTTAGACTACAGCACAATAATTATATATTGTATGTCTACACTTTGCTCAGCTGCTAAATTTAAAAATAAATGAACCAAAATACATTTTAGCCCCGCACTCTAGCTAACAGAAACTTTTTGTGTGTGTACATAAGTTTGTATGTACTTATTGTGTGTTAAAAAGAAATAATCATCATTGCTCTGCACATGAAAACCTGTTCTCACTCTCATTCTCAGCAAATGCAATATGATTTTTGTGTACAAAACAAAAGTCAGCTGCTAAGCTGTTTGAGAGCAGAGAGAGCAAGAGAGCAAGAGAGCAAGAGAGCAAAATAATTACGTTGTTGATTAGAGCATGAACGACTTGCTGATACGCTTAGAAAGAGTGTTTGCTCATTTAAACTAAGCTAAAGTAAATAAAGGGCAAAAGTAAAGTAAATAAGTAAGGCAATTAACAATTTCGTATCTACAAGAGTAACGTAGAGTATCTGCGTAGTGTTTACTTGCACTGTCTCGCTCCCTCTCTCTCGCTCGCTCGCACAGGCGCAGCAACGTTTGTGGCAGTGGCAGCAATAATCAGGGTAAGTGTGTCGAGCTCAGCTGTAGACCAGACCAGCAGCAGCAATAGCAAATCTAACCTAACCAAGCCACCAACTGGCAACTGGCAACTGGAGCCCTCTGCCTTCATTCGCTCGTCGTCAGTCGTTGTTAGCATACGTCACGGAGTTTGTGTTGTGTTTTATTTACTCTTGCATCCATTACTTCACACTCTTGCACACAAACACAAACAGAAACACACACACACAAAGACAAACACTCTACTCTCTCTCACCCCTGTGAGCAGCCTAAATAAAACAAAAAACAAACACAACAGTGCGTTGAAATTTATAAAACTAAAAACATTTATAAATACTTTTGTGCAAAAAGCTAAAGTTTGTGGTACTATTCTGGATCAATAAAAGCTAAGCAGCAAGTAAGTGCAATTTTAACCCCCATAAAATACAATCAAAGACACACACACACAGAAATCTCAAAAAGCAAAACGCAAAAGACAAAAAGCAAAGACAAAACTTTTGCGGAAGTCAACATAAAAAAATGGCATAAAGAAAAAGCTACAAGAGGCGCATTTGGAAATCTACATACACACACATACAAAGGCAAGTGTTGTGTATGTATGTGTGTGAAATTTTGAATTTAGTTGAATGCATAAAGAGCAGCCAAGCATAAAAATAATATAAATATATATGCAGTTTGCTTCACTGTAGTTTGGCCAGAACTTGTCTACACACTAACACACATACATATGTATAAGTGACTGCAAAACTGTTGCCTATAAGACATAAATTTGACTTGCATCACGTTTTGCACATTTGCAATGATTCTAATCAATTTGCAGTGGCGTATCCAAAGTCAATATGCTGATCCCCACTGTGCATTGCTATGCACGCCACTGTGCTAACTAACAAACAATGAGCTGCAGCTTGTTTTTCACCTTGTTTGGCAGCCTTACATTAATTTCCTCAAATTCTAAGCAATGTTAAAATTTGTTATAAATTGAAAATTTATGGGACAAGTGCCAAGTATAAAAGCAAAAACCGCAAAATAAAAAAATATATAGCCAGTCAACCTTTATATATTTTAGACAAGGGTACAGACAAGAGCCAAAAGAGATCCCAAGTGAATCATGCAGGTCTCGCAAGGAACAGGTCTTGAGGCCAGGAGCAGGCATTGTCTGCAGCTAGAGCAGGAGAGCGAAAAGATAAATCAAGTTTGAGCGCTGCTAAAAAACATAAACAGCAAACAGCTGATGTGTGTGTGTGTGTGTGAGCTCGAGATCAGACACGACTTAAACTTGAACTAACGAAGCAGCAGCAGCAGCCACTGCCCAGCCAATTTAATTGGCAACAACAAGCTAAGCCAACTTGGCTATTTTTGTTGTTGCCACTTGCAACTTTTAGAGACGCGTCAACAATTAAGTCATCATTAGGCGCGCTACCTGTGCTACCAACCAGGTAGTAGCCCAAAAAGTAAGCGGTTTAGGTTTAGGCTAAGGCAACAAAATGGCAACACGCATTCCTAAGGGCCAACCAACCAAACGTTGTTAATACGCTTAGCTATAATTAGAAAGTTAGTCAGCGTCTGCAGCTAACTGTAATTACGTCTATCAGTCATAGACACACACACATGCATTAGTGTATACAAAAGGCTTCAAGTGTTTTGTTTTTGTGTCCTTTTTAGCTGATTTATGGCTGTAAACAAAAGGCGAAAAGGCAAAAAGTAAATTTGTTTTCTTTTGAGTTGTTTACAGTGCTAGCCAAACTGCACACATACATGCACACACATGCATATGTGTAACTTATGCAATCTCTAGGGTTTTGTCTTATATAAAATGACGTCATAATTTCTAAACGCAGCTGCTTGTCAAATTGAAACAGAGAGAGAGAGGCTATTGTACTTAGCTGGGCGCACTCTCATACTCTGCGCCGCTCTTGCTGCCCACTGTGGGGTAGTTTACACCACTGTATTATATATATATATCCATCAGCTTGATATGTTAATAGCTGACGTGTAGCTTGCTGGTTTGGCATTGAGCCATTGAGCGCTGATTTGCAGTAGCAATAATCAATAGACTGCAAAATTAACACGGCCCAAAGCCCAAAGCCAGTTTCAAATTTAAATTTAGGCTACGGCAAACGCTTCTCTATATATAACATATATAGTGTGTATATGCCAACTGCAGTGGAAAACCCATATCCTTATATATAGCATAGACATGTGTGTGCTTGTTACTTTGTAACTAACTGTAAAAAAAATTGGATTTGTGTGCGCACTGCGCAGGTCAAACACACAAGCAATTTGTTTGTAAACAAAAGTGCCAATGCCTTTACAGAGGGTGGCCAGGAGGCAGGCTGAGAAAGAGAGAGAGAGAAATGTAGAGAGAGAAAATGCGTTTAACAGTAGCGCTAATTATACGTTAACTGCAATTTGACCAAAGCTATTTTTAGGCCTTGTAACTGTGCCAGGCTATGGCAGCGTCAGTGCTGAAGGGAGGAGTGGGGACTGCTAAGCATAAATTTATGCTTAGTTTTATTTATAATTATGCTGCAGACTGCTTGCAAAATTTTATGCGTGTGTATGTGTGTCTATGTATTGATTAATTTGTAGTGCAGAGCATGAGAATTTTTACACTTGTAGCCAGAGTTTGTCAATTTGTTGCAGCAACAATAAGTTTATAACTTTATATGGCTTAAAAAAGATTTTAGATGCTATTAAATATAGCTAGTGCTTTATTATTGATTTACTGGCAGCTATGCTCTGCGCAGTGGCGTAGCCAAGCAGCCAAGAGGGTTAACAGATATTGAAATTCAAATACAGTAATTGGTTTTTTTTTGCTACGCTTACTATCTTATTAAATTTCAACCCTTAAATCAAAGCTTGACGCACTATACAGCTTTAATTTATATTTATACATTACTTTACTTTTTTTGTTTCAAACTGAGGTATTATTTAATTTGCCATTAGCAACAGCTGCGCTTTTAATTACTTTTGATAACACTCACTGATGTAATCGCTGATTGACAGTTACATTGCTTAATTGACTGACTATATACATATATTATATAGACAGACAGACAGTTGACCTGCTGGCCTAAAACTGATAAACAAAGTGATAAAATAAAATGCGTGCTGTCTGTCCAGCGAATTTCACCTAAACATAAATTGCGTCGCAATTAAATTGTCGCGTCATTTGATACGATATATATAAATGATATATGCATATTTTTGTTAAGTGTTTAACAATGAGCACAAAACTTGAAATACTTGCACTGCTGTCTGCTGTCTATAAGTAAAATTAATTGCATGTATTTGTATTTGCTGGAACCTGCTCTTATGGCCATATATATAATTATCAGCAATCAGGTGATAAGCGCAGAATACAATGAACCTGCCCAAAAGGCTTGCCACACACACACACACACACAAAGCTGCCTTTGTTTATAAGTTAGAGATATATCTGTATCTGTATCAGATGCAGTGACATATGTCGCATTATAAATGCTTGCGTCAGCTTAGAAACATTATAAAGTCGCACGTTTCTAGCTCAGATTACCACATGCGCTCTGCTGCCAGTCGCAAGTTTGTTGCGCAGTGTACACTGTAGAGCAAAATTATGTAGGCAACTGCGCATTAATTATAAACTGAGCATTGGGGCAGAGTTGACTGCTGCGTGGGGTGGTTGGGCGCTTATGCGTCGCAGCCTTTTTTTTTTTGAAGTTAAACCGCCCGCCCAACGTCATTGGCAAACATTTGTTATAAACGAATTTGTTTATGTTTGGAACGCTTAACTCCAAAAGCTGCTGGCAGTTTGTTTATCAGTAAACATTGATTAGATAAAAAAAACTTTCATTCGCTTATTTTGTTTATTTAGTTTACGTTGCGTTGTTTTCTATTTCGCTTTGGCATTTTCTATTGACGCCAATTTTGTTTACGTTTTGTGCTCTACGCATGACGCGTGTAAATTATAAAAAATTTGTTTTCGTTTTAAAAAAATATAAAATAACAACATTTTGTTTTGTATACAAAACTTTGCCTGTTGGCCTCTTTCTTGGCTCTCGTCAGCTGTTGCATGAGAAAATTTCTATAAATATATAACAAGCAAGCTAACTGCATATAACAAATACACACACACACACACACACAAATTTTGGGGTGTATATAACCTTGAACCTGCTGACGAGGTTGTTTAGCTATTGCCAAAAGAATTTTGGTTCGTTCATAATTATATTATTGCAAGTATATAGCATATGGGAACTGTAGCTGTTTTGTATATAAAAGCAATAAATTTTAAGCTGATTTTTATTATATGCACTGAGCTGATGCAAGACAGTTGATATGGATATATAATTAGTTTTCAAAGTAAGCAGCAATTTTATTAATTAAAAATGTAGCTCAGCTGCGCTTTATTTATTTTTTTTAAGTAGCAGCGCATATAAATGAATTTAATAAAACAAAGCTGCAGCTTTTAGCATTTTAATTTTATTTCAAGTCATGCGCACGCTGTGAAGCATAAAAAACTTTAAAAAAAAACAATGCAATAATATTATTTAATTAATTAGATTGCCTGCAGCGTTTGGCAATTGCTGAATATCAAAATAGCAGCAACTATTGATTAGCATTTCGGCTAGTTTAGCAGTTCTAACCATGACTTGGCATTAAACAAACATAAAGAATTGTATTGAACATGCGCCAAAGTGAACTTTGAGCAACTAGTTGGTGGAGGGGTGTAGTGGGGCTGAGCAGCAGCTGTGCCAACTACTGCTGTAACGCTTTTTTTTATGGCGCTCAGCTTAGTCAGCGCCAAGAGCAGCGACGCGACGTCTGCCAGCGACAGCAAAAGATACACAAAACTAACAGTGAAGGCAGAGAAGAGGGCAGAGCAGCAGCAAACAGTGTGGAGTGGGGGAAGCAGCAAAATAAAAAAAAAGTGTGTCAGTGCGCAAACGTTGGCGCAGCTGATCGCTGAGAGAGCGCATAGAAAAAGAGAGCGAGAGAGCGCGCATGTTGGGGCGCTGCTGTTCCTAAACAAATACTAACACGTACTCTGCGTATGATCAACAACTGAACTACTGCTCAGCTGTGCGCTCAGAGCATAAGTTGGGTGTGTGTGTGTGTATCTCTCTCTCGCTTTTGTTTACCAGCTGCACTCGCTCAACGCCCCCCGCGCGCGCACTCTCTTTGTTATTATTGTGGCGTTTGGCTTTTTGCGTTTTAAAAAAATACATAATTATATGTTTAGTAACGCTCACTCTCTCGCGCTTTCGCTCGTTTGCTCTTTCTCGCACTTGTTAATGGGCGAGACCATGACTTGAGCTGCTGCTGACGAACGAACGCGCTCGTCAGTTGTCTTTGATATTCGAAAGCAAACGCAAGTCAAACGGCGCTGCAGCAGAGCAGTGCACTGAAAGAAATTAATAACAAAAGTGTGAAAAACAACTAAAGGCGGCCAAACTAAACGCGTTCATTTGGGTAAATACTAAACTTAAGCTAAGCTAAGCTATACAAGTGTTAAAATTTGCAACTAAACAGTTTACTGTTAGTTTACGCTCTCACACACACAGACAGTCAAACAGCTGAGCATTTGCTTTGGCCGCTGCCGTTGGACGCTGCGCTGATTCTGATTCTGTTTCAGTTGGCAAACGACTGTCGACTTTGCAATATCTGCAGTTTTTATTGTTTTGCGTCTGTGTGTGTGGGTGTGTAAACATTTAGCAATTAATTTTGCAATAGCAGGTGAGTCGATCAGCTGATTGTTTCAACTTGTAATAAATTGCAAAAAGCAGTAGACAAGGCCGCGCCACTGACGTCATTTGTCAAATTATTGCATAATTAGCAGCAGAACTAACTGTTAAACAAAAGCAGCAACTTTTAGATATAGCCACCAAGCTGCCTTTGTTTGCTTATCTATTGTTATTAATAAATATTTCATAACTTGCTGCAATTGATAGTTTTGCAATTAGTTCAAGTTCATTAGCCTAATCGTTTGTGAACTCTCGACTCTGGCACACATGCCAGACTTTGATACAGTTTATACTATAGCATATAGACTGAGTTGCAGCTTATCAATTCGCACTAAAGTGCGCCAGTTTGTTGACTTTACAATGCCAAGGCCATGGCACATATATATCGCATATATATCTTTATATATAGTTGCATAAGCAATTCAAGGTCTTGTTGCTGTGGCTAAAATAAAATAGCAGCAGCTCCTAGCTGCACTTCAAGGTTGTCAAAAGACAAAAGACTGTGAGCTGACAAAAGTGAAATTCATACGCTACATGATTACATGTCTATATGTCCGTCCATATCATTCGCATGTCAGTCGTTGGCTTTTGTTTACTTGCTCGGGTTATCAGCTGTAAATTGGCGAATATTAAAAATAATTCAAAATAAAAGTAAAAGCGCTGCACTGACATTTGAAGCGCAATAGCAAAACGAAACGTGCCACACACTTTAATGCCAACACGAACTGCAGTTCCCAAATAGGAACCATTGGGGTTGCCATAATACTATATGGCATATATATGCTCTTTTTATATTTGCAATATGCATGCTCGGCATGCCGCACGTCAAAGTCAATTGCTATTGTTTATATTTTAAGGCGGGGCATGCCAACTATAGCAGCTTTTAAACATATTTTAGTTATCAAAAAAGCAAACAATTTATTAAAACTTAAAAAATATGCAACAAAATTATTCACATTTATTTTTAAATGATTTATGCTTTGCTTAGTTTTTAAAAATATAAAAGCGTTGCAAAAATATTATTTAAATTGCTTGATTACAAGCTATATTTAAATATATTTTTATGTGTGCGTATTTTTTACCTCAGACTTTGTTAATTATCAAAAAAGAAACACACTAATTACTAATAATAATCAATTTTATAGCAGCTTAAAAAATATACAACAAAGTTACTCAGAGTTCTTTTTTAAAATGTGAATGCTTCGCTTAGTTTTTAAAAATATAAAAGCAATGCAAAAATATTATTTAAATTGCCTGTTAGCTGTCTAATTACAAGCTATATTTAAATATATTTTTGTGTGCATATTTTTTTATTAATTATGAAAAAAAGCAAACACTAAGTGCTAATAACTTTTTAAATTTTATAGCAGCTTAAAAAATATACAACCAAATTACTCAGAGTTCTTTTTAATAATTTCAATGCTTTGTTTAATCTAGTTTTAGTTGCTATGATAGCTGTCTAATTAAAATTTATATATTTTATATTTTTGTTTACATTTTTTGCTGCATTTATTTTCCACTTTCGCTCACATTACGCTCAGGCTAAAGTTTACAGTTCAGCGTTGTGCTGGGGCTTAACAACAAATTGCTTGTGGCTAACTTGGCGTTGACTCTAGTTAGTCGCAGCAGCAGTCGTGCTTGGGTTTAAATTACGTTTTATTTATGTTTATATTTGTCTGCAGATTTCACTTGCAGCCGCGTACCTAAAGCAAGATTTGTTAGCTAGTTAGTCTTAGTTTTGCGGTCAACTACAGCTAAATTGCTTTTGTTTGCTTCAGCAGCAGCAGAGTTTTCACTAACAATAATCAAATTGCCAGAGCGCAGAGTTTTTCGTATTCGTTTGCCCATTGGCACAGTTTTTTATGTATTTCAAACAAAACAAAAACTGGAAATAGCAAAACGCTTTGGTTCAATTCAGCCAGCTAAGTGGCACTAGAGATAGAAATAAACACACACAGATACAAATTGCAGCTACAGCTACAGATGTTTCTATTGTCATGACGTGCGCACAATTTAAATGACGTTAGTGTATGTGTGTGCGTGTGTGTGTCTATATAGACTCGTATATAATTGCTTTGATCATATGCTAGCCGCATGCACAGAAGACTTGAACCCAATGCGATTGAGCAGTGGCTGGGGGGTGGGGGCTGCTATCAACTTGGCAGCGACTGTCAGTGCAGTGCTTGTCAAACTGTATTGATTTAAATACAGGCGTAATCAACAAAATAATGACATAAATAACCAATTTCACTTTCATAAGCGCTGCAAAGTAATTAAATATATAATATTAAGTAGCCGCCGCATACGCCCACGCTCTGTACGCTGCTCTGTTTGTATTTGTGCGAATTACGCAATTTCTTTTGTGCACACAATTTGCTAAGCTCATTTTGTTTCTTTTCTATTCTATTTGCAGTTACAAATCCAACGCTGAACGACAAAGACGAACACACAAGCGTACAAAACAAAAAGGAAAAATAAAAGACTGACAACTAAATAAAGCATATAAAACATATAATATACACACACACACACACACACCGAGCAATCTCCAAATATATATAGCTTGATCTCAAAACTCAAACGATAAGCAATAAGCATAGCAATCAATCGAACAATCGTTCAATCGAAGCAGCGCCGCAGCCTTTGAATTCATTTGTATAATGCTTAGCAGTCTCGCAACGTTTCTATTTGGAGCGCAGCAAGCAACTGATACAAGTGAAGCGAACGCAGCTCAGCAGTCCAACGCCAAGTCGAACCAGGAGCCTGCCCAGGAGCCAACAGCGGGCGATGTAATTGAAGTGACCTCATCGACGCCTTCGGTGGCAGGCAACAGCCGCGGCACAGTGCAGCGTGGCAAGCGTGCTGCGGGCAAGAACAAGCGTGGCAAGGCCAATAAGCAACGCAGCAGCAGCAGCAGCGGCAGCAACAAGCAGCAGCCGAATCTAAGCAAGCTGCTCAGCCCCAATCAGGAGGAAGACTTTGACGAGGACGAATGGTATATTGTAGAGAAGCAAGGTACGTCCACTCAGCTGGTAGCTCAGCTTCAATCTCTAACTCACTTTGTACTTACAGACGAGGAGGATGGCGAGTCGGACTCGCTGCCACGCAGCGACTCCGAGGAGGAGCTCTCTGTGGGCGAGCTGCTGCCCAAGCCGAATGTTGCTGCCATTGCGGCAGCTGCAGCAGCAGCCGCGCGACGTCGCCAGCATGTCAATACGCATTCCCTGTACAGCGGACCGCGGCCGCAGCAGCAGCGCAACTATTTGCAGCGCACGCGTGCCGCCGCACGCCCGCTGAGCATCAGCACCCTAAGCCCGCCCAGAAGTGTGCACGCCGCCGCTGGCGACTCTGACACGACTGGTCTGCTGATCAGTCAGTCGCTCTATGCGCCGTCACTATCGCCCACGGGCAGCGAGCTGGCAGCTGGCGCTGGAGCGGGCGCTTTGATGGAGGAGTCCTGGTACGTAACACCGCCACCATGCTTCACCTCGATTGGGCCAATCAATATGGAAGCATCACCTTTTGAGAATCTATTGATTGAGCATCCAAGGTTGGTGATTTTTGCTATACACATGCGCCCCAAAACCCACGCACACACCCAGCGTATACTTAATATTTGCTTATTAATTGTGTTTCTTTTTTTTGTTTATATTGGCAGCATGTCTGTTTATCACAGTATTAGAAGCAGCCAGGCAGGCACCGAAAGCTTTGTAAATCTTGATCTCGCGGCAGCAGAGGCCACTGAGTCCGCCGCCGCTGTCGCCACGCCCCAGGCAGCAACTGTCGCCGTCTCGCAGTCGCAGCGTTCGCATAGCGCGCGCTATGATCGTCATGCAGCTGCCGAGCTGAAGCAGCAGACGCTGGCACGTCAGAGCCAGAAGGTAAGTCTGTCAGTCGAGTCAGTCTAGCCGAAAGTATAACTAATCGATTTTGATTTCATTTATCACAGAGCAACACCAAGAAGCAGCAGCAGCAGCTCGGCCGCAGCGCCATTAAGCGTGGCAACAAGGTGCGCGACGCTCAGGCTAAAGGTCAACGTCCGCGCCGCTCCGATATGCAGCACTGCAAGCTCGTCAGCGGTGCCAACAACAATCGCAAGTGCTGCTAACTGATCGGAGCAACAACAGCAACAGCAACAGCAACAGCAACATATGCAAACAATCAAGGCAAAAAACAACAAACAAACAAAAAACATACAAAAAAATCAATTTTAATTAGTATTTTAATTGCCAAAAACTACAAAAAATCATGCAAAAAAATTATAAAAAATTTAAATGCTGCAAAAATATCAAAATTCTAGCACCTAACTTACTTAAACACTAAACAATTTAACAATTAGTAATAACAAAATCAATGTAAATGCGTAGTTTTTAATTGTTCACAGTTACAAAAACAACAAACAAACAAAAAAACATTATAATACCAAAAATTTAAACAAAACTCGTATAAAATGCAATAAAAATTTTCAAAATATGCAACACGAAAAATGACAAAAAAAAAACATGCAAAAAAATGCTAAATTTTATTAATCATAGCCTTAATACAAAACCAGATATTAAACATATATATTTTATTTATTTGTATTTAACTATTATACTTAGTAGCTTCTGTTTTATGTTTAATGAATTGCAACACAGCAAGTGAATTTAGTTTATGTTGATGATAACAACTGAAATGTAGCGATTGATGAATGTATTTGTGTAAACTTACCTATGTGTATGTGTATTGTATTACGAGTATAAATAACTGGCGAAGTATATATCTGTTGAAATGAATGCTGTATGCCTGAATTATGTTAAAGCGTATGCAAAGTGTGAAAAAAATACAAAAAAAAAATGATGATATAAAACATATATGAATGATTATCAATAGTGCAAAACAACAAAAAATGAATAAAAAAAAAATTATTATGCTAAAAACTTGGTCTGACAATTTCAATTTTTGATTAACAAGTGAATTTTAATTTTGCAACATCATAAGCTAGAGTTTTGCTTATAAATAATTGAGCTGTTCTTTAGCCAGTTGTTGTTGCTATGCTAAAATGCATAAATTAAATGGAAGTCTTTAGCCTGCTTGACTTGATTTTACAGCCATTAAAATTCTTTGATTCTTGAGCATAAAAATCGAGCTACTGTATTTTAGACTCTTTGCTAAATTATTGAATGTGGATTGATTTCGAATTTAATTCAATTTGATGCCTCTAAGCAAGGACTCTTTTGAATATTAAATTTTAAAAGGTGTAAAGTACTGGCGACTTACACTGATAAAAGTTTTATTTATTTATTTAATGTCAACTGTGGACAGTCAACAATAAAAGAAAAGGATTACAAAAAATATTTTAAATCAAATTTAAAAACAAATTATTTAATTAGTTTTTGCTTTTAGATTTGATAAACTTGTAGATTGGGAGTGTTAAACAGACCCAACATTCGTTGCAAGGATTAGGAAAAACCCAATCAGGTCTGGCTTAGTGTTAATTATTAATAGTTAAAAAAGTTAAAATAAATCTTTTAGTATTACAATCAGAGGCCTCTGTGTTGATAACAGAATAAAGTTTGTTGCAATCAGCACAGAGTTATTTTAATAAGTTTTAATTGGTTGAGCAGTATGTAATCAAAGTTACAAATTTATATTGAAAGAGGCAAGAGTTTCAAACTACTTTAGATTAACAACACGACTAAATAGTTTGTTACAAATTAAGTAATTTATGATATGTTTCGAAGTGAGCTATAAATTACGCATCATAAATCGTGTTAAGTTGAGACAGCGTCCTAGGCGGTCAACCACTGTGACTGCAGCCGCTGGCCGTGGAGCTGGCTCAGGGTCAAGCCGCTGGTGGGCGTGGACGTTTTCGTTGTCGCCTTTCACAACTTGTGGTGGCTGTTTAACAAATTAACTGGAGCTGTTATAAACTGCAAGAGGGGTAATTAGCAAGTTGGGCTTAGTTGCAGCTTAACGCTTGGCAAGCAACACAACAACACAGTTACAGTTAGATGCCGTTGACCTTGGCTGAAAAGGTAATGGGTCAACAGTGGCGCTGCTGCAAGTTGCGCACTCCTGTTGCACTTCCGCCTAACGGCAGCGGCAGCCAAAGCAACGAAAGTAAATTAAAGCAAAACTGTAGCAACTGCTCTCTCACTCACGCTCACTCTCTTGCTCTTTCACAATAGCCTGCCCCTTAAAGAAGCAGCAAACTCTATAAAGCTGTGCGGCAACCGCGCTTCGCTTCACACCTGTTCGCATAGCCGCCACGGCATAAAGCACAAGTCTGCAGCGTCTAAGAGTTCAACAGTCCAAACGCTCGAGTGTTAGAGAAGGGCTATTATGTAAGATTAGGCAACATCCCCCCATATATATATATATGTGTATACTACTATGTGCTGCGGTCTTTGATTCTATTTTGGCAAGTTGCACTTCAGTGATTTCTGCCCAAAACGGAAAACCAACAAAAGTTTTACAAACGTGCAACATGTAAAGCAAACCCAGCTAAATGGCATAAATGGTGTAGAAAAAAACAACAACAATAACTACAAAATATCACGCAATACCCAAAAAAAACAACCACAAAAAACTGTTAACTTGAAAGTGAAAATCAGCGTCAAGTGTTGCTGCCACGCCTCGTCAACTTTAATGTGTGCAAAGGATATCACAAAATAAGAAATGGGCCAACATAATATTTGATGTCAGTTGGTCAGCGTGCTTGCGTCTGTGTGTGTGTGTGTGAGAAAAGCGCGTTAAAGCAAAATACATAATCAGTTCAAAGTGAGCGCAGCCAACAAATTGCGGCAGGTCAGTTTGTCGAGCAACTTGCAGCAAGTAACACAAGCTGTGCTATATACAGTGAAAATAAAGCAGCTAGAAGATTAGCAAAAGGTAAGCTTAGCTCTAATGAGCAACATATATTTAAGTAGACTAACAATAGTTTTAAATTTAGCTGCGCATTTGCTTAGGCTAAAGTTTAAAGTAGATAAATTAATTGACTGTTTGACTGATGAGTCATTTCAGTTTATATTCTTACTGAGCTCAATTTATTTTAAGTAGCTGTGCTTATTTTTGTTAAAAAGATGTCTGCGCTGCTATTTGAAATAACGTTTAATTAATTAAGAGCTAAAATGCTAATGATTATTAATTATACGCACTGTATTACGCAACAGACTTTTAAGCTTAACAACAAATTGTTCTTTGAAGCTTTTCTCATTAATGCGTAAATACTTTACTAAATTTATATTTTATAGTATGTATTATTGGACTGTTTATATTTATTTATATTTAAATTATTTAAATTGAAAACAGAATATTCAAGTTGACTAACTAATTTGTATAGACTTTTACTCACAATTGAATTAAAATATAAAACTAAATTAAAATCACCAATTATTATAGTAAATCACCTTTTATTATAGCTTTCCAATGCTGCCCCTTGATTTACTTTCCATCAACAAATATTTATATATATTTTTGTTAGTTTTACCAACTGCCAAGCTTAAAGTCTTAGTACATTCTTTTAATGAAGCCTTCGTCTTTGGCTGTGCAATCACTTGACTTTGACAGTTCTAATCTAGTTGCAATTAATTTTAGTTATTTATAGTTTGAGTGCGGTCAACAAACCACAAAACGCGCCCGCCCAATGCTCACATTTTAAACGGTGCGCGACACTGACGCGCGTGCTATTGGCCATAACATATATGTTACCGTTAGTTGGTGGCAAGCAACAACAACAATAAAACAGCTCAAGGTCAGGCAGTGAGCAATTAAAAATAATTATAACGCAAAAGCAGAGGAGCAAAGCGTGGGCAGCGTTAAAGAACGCAAAATAGTTAACAAACTAAAACTAAAAACAAGCGACTAAACAAAATTAATGAAAGCCAAAAACCGCAACCAAAGTTAAACTTGAAGCAGAAGTCGAAGTCGAAGCCGCAGCCGTGTCTATTGCATAACACACAGCTGTAAAGCCCAAGACATAAACAAAAAAAAAAGAAAAACGAGGCAGGCAAAGTCAGCGCTAAGTAATTATAACAACAATTAAGCAAACGGCGTGCGTTTTTTACAGCTAAGCGCAAGAGGCAACCAAGCAGCCAACAACAGTTTGCGTTGTTGCTGTTGCTTTTAGTTGTTGTGGGTGCGTTGGACGCAGCTTTCATTAAAAACTAATTTAAGTTTAAATGCTGTGTGGCTGCTTCGGCTGCTGTGTCTCAACTAATTAAAGCGTTGCAAGTGGCTGACAGTTCTTATGTTAGTTTTATGCCTTTGACCTTAACGCCTGACAGGCTGAAGCGCTTGACGGCTTTGTCAAGCGTAGATTGTGGCTGAAAGTTATGGCTATAGCTCGAGCTATCTGCATATTGACCACAATTAATTTATGAAGCTAAACGTACTTCCTTCCTCAGATTATTACGCATAGGCTGTAACTGATGCATGTCCATTGTGGCAGCACTTGAGTGACCACTAGCAAGGTCGAGCTCCAGCTCCATTATAGACTTTGATTCTCATATTGCGCGCTTATTGTTTTTTGCAGTTGTCAGTTGAGTGGCGGACATGAAGCTGTGCAGATTCTTAACGTTGTTGCTGCTGCTTTTAATGCAGGTAAGTTTGCCTTTCACACACATAGTTTGCAAGTTTGTTGCCCAAGTCTTTTGTTTTGTTAGCTAGAAAAAAAACAAATCTATTTAACAGTTAAGTTGCATTCTTAGCTGATTATGCTAAACACATGAGCCACATGAACCGTTAACAATCGTTGGCCAATCGCTCGCTGCAGGCAAAGCAGTCTTAACGGATATGCGGCCACAGCATATTGCGTAGCCGCCCCGCATGCGGCGATTGATTGTAAGTTCAAGCGAGCGGAAGAGTTGGCAGCGGCTCAAAAATTATGTTGTCATGTTGCGCAGATGGCAGCCGCGATAACTGGCTTCAAATCTTCAAATTTTATTGCGCATACGCCATGCTTAACCACAATGAATCACGTTTCCTATCTCTGTATTTGAACAGCAGCACAGTTGGAGCTTGGAGCTTAGCACAGAGTATGCGATAGTAAGCAAAGCAGCTGTAGCCACCACCACTGCAGCACCAGCACCATCCCAACCCACTACTTTGCCCAATGTGCGCAGCTTCAAGGCGCGCATACAAACCACAACTCCAAGAGCTCCAGGCAGCAAGCGCAAGAGTCGCCCACTGGCCACTGAGGCACAGCAGGCGCAGCAGCAGCAGCTGGCGGCGCTGAGCTCCAAGTCTTATATATCTGGACCCACTACACAGGCTTCCAAGCTGTCCAAGCGCGCTGGGTTGCCAGCTTCAAAGAAATTCTTGAAGGATGTGCGCAATCGCAGCAGCAGCTTGGCCGTCGAACGCAATGGACTGCAACATAATGTGGTAAGTTAACCCTCAGAACAATAATGCAGACTCTATATATTTTATTTATATATCTGCTAAGCCCGATCATGTGCCCGACTCCTCGGGCTATGTGCCGCAGCGTTTGGGACATCCAGTGCAGTTGGACTACGGCTCTACAGGCGTGGACTCTAGCGGCGCGCCCACTGGCAGCGCTGGCTATCATGCTGCGCCTTATGATGGCAACAAGTGGCATGAGGAGTACTGGGAGCAGGACTACAGTGGTCAGCAGTTTCTACACAACAGCACCAGAGTGCAGCGTAGGGCAGAGCATTTATTTCAAAACTATAGCCAAACTAAATCGCTCTGCTATTCACAGATATTGAAGCTGAGTGCCAGGATGATTATATGAAAATACGCATAGGCTTTAATGGTTCGTTCAGCGGTTTGCTTTACTCTGCTGGCTATGCATACGATCCGGACTGCATGTATATAAACGGCTCTGGTCGTGACTACTACGAGTTCTATATACAGCTAAATCGCTGCGGCACTTTGGGCAAGAATTCGCTGCAGGAGGAAAGTCGCAAGAATCCAACAGTGCGTATGCGTAACTTAAAAGCGTCTTGAATTAAATTAAATGCATTTGCAGAACTTTATGTGGAATACAGTCACAGTGCAGTACAATCCGCTTATAGAGGAGGAATACGATGAGCATTTTAAAGTAACCTGCGAGTATGGCTATGACTTTTGGAAAACTGTTACGTTTCCCTTTTTGGATGTAGAGTAAGTGAAGCTAGCAGCTGCCAAACACTACAACTAATCAATCTAATGCTTTGCAGAGTGGCTACAGGCAATCCTGTTGTGTTTACGCTAAGTCCACCCGAGTGCTATATGGAAATACAGAATGGCTATGGCATAGGTGGGCCGCGTGTAACTGGCCCAGTGCGCGTGGGCGATCCTTTAACTTTAATCATCTACATGCGCAGCAAATATGGTTAGCTTTAGATTTAAGTGTAATCTGAGCAGCTTATAAACAATTTGTGTAACTTGCAGATGGCTTTGATATAGTCGTTAATGATTGCTTTGCGCACAATGGCGCCAACAAGCGCATACAGCTCATAGATCAGCATGGCTGTCCCGTGGACGACAAGCTCATCTCGCGCTTTAGAGGCTCCTGGACAGATGCAGGCATCTATGAAACTCAAGTTTATGCCTATATGAAGACGTTCAGATTCACAGGCTCGCCTGCTTTATATATTGAGTGTGATGTGCGCATGTGCCATGGTCGCTGTCCCGTAAGTTGAGCAAACTTTTTAGTTAACTTTAGTTAATTTGTTGTTTTTGCTTGCAGAGTCAGCCCTGTCACTGGCGCAACTTGAAGGCGATAACCAAGCGCGACATTTCCAATCGAACAGCTACAAATTTGTCGCTGCCACCGCTGAGTGAAGCGCCTGAGCACACTACAGATAATCCTGCGCAGCCTGCGCTTTCAGAGAATGTGAATCTGTTTCAGTCGCTGCGCGTGCTGCAGGAGGGCGAAACGGATGGCGACGATGTCTATGCGCATCGGCAGTCCAAGACGCAGCTAACGCAGCAAACTTGCCTTAAGACAACGACGTTCTCGGCGCTTACCGCCAGCTGCTCAGCGCTGCTGGGCGTGTTGACTATAAGCCTGTTCATAGCCTGCTCACGCCTGAAGCAACGCAAGCAGTCGACGCTTTATGATTCTTATATAGCGCACAAGGGACAAATCGATTGATATTAGTGTATGTGGCTTTATTGTAAATAGTTTAATAATATTTGTTTGTGCGTAGCTTAGTGTAAGTGATAAATTTGTGGCAATTAAAGAAAAACTGTAGCATAACTTGCAGCTGCTGTGCTCAGTGACCAACTGCTGCCTAGCTTCAGGCGCTGCGCTTAATATTGCAGGTAAATTAATGCCGCCGCATGCTTGCCACATGAGGAAGCAGCCACAAAACGCTGTTGACATCGTCGCCGGCAACTTCCTCATTGCACGACTCTCTGCACATAAACAAATGGATATTGAAACATGAACGATTTATGTGCTAAGCATTCGCCTTTTATGCTTTGCTGTTTTGTTCGTGCAGCTTACACATTTGCTGCTCATTGCTGTTGCCTCTGTGGCTGACACAAATTTGTGTGCGGCGCGCCGCAAAACATTGCCCAAAGTGTTAATATGGTTGAGGACTTTTAATATTGCTCAACTGCCAGCTCAGCTCAGCTCAGCAGCAAACAACAGACTTTTGCTAATTGTGCAATTTTCGGTGAGTTGGCTCATTTTAGTGTTCATAATTCGTTTTTTGTTTTAGCATATGCGCAAGAATCTTTGGTGTAAAAATTAACACGGAATCATTAGAGTTTTTGCTGGCTGTCTTGCCATGTTTGTCTTGCCATGGCTAATTAATTTATTTAGTTATGAGAAACAAAGCGCAGTCGCCAGTGACAGAGACAAAGGCAAAGACAGACACAGACTATAATGTTTATGGTATCACATTACGTTTCTCAATTTCACACACAATTTGCATAGAATGAAGTCGTACATTTATGATTAATTGCAGTTTAAAAGGCGAAATTGTCAAGCGGATGCAAAATGAAACAATTAAACAAAATGTGAAATTAGCTGTTTGGCTATTGCATAAGCAGCATCAATATGCTTAGGCATGCGCCCTCTAAGCTTAAAACATAACTGTTCGAAAAAACATTGCGCTTTTTTTTTTTTAGCTCTCTTGGGTGTTTAGCGCTTTTTGTAGGCCATCTTCAAGCGCACATCTCAAACACGTCGACGTGTGGTGCAGACCTTGAAAAAAATCACAACAGCAGCAGCCACAGCAGCTGTGCCCAAAAGTGTTTCAATTAGATGCAGTCATAATTAAACATAAAGTTTTTATTAACAAATAGCAAAGGCAGCAACAACAAAGCAACAAACAAATAGTAAATACAATTAATATCGCATAATTTTGCGTTGGCGTTGCCAACGATTTTATCAGTACATAATATATGAATTGCTGACTCAATACAAACTGCAACTGCAGCTCCAATGATGTGTGGTGTGTGTGTGGTGACACCAAATCGGCACCCAAATTGCGCCAACTACAACAAAAGCCTCAAATTGAGTTTTTTTTTTATACTATGCACGCTGGCGACCTTAGCAGCGCGTTTGCTTATTTCTTTTTCTTTGCGTCCAAGCTGCATGCCTCATAACGTTTTTGTGTGCGGCTGCACGTTCGTGGCCTGAGTCTTTCGTTTGCATTGTATTGCGCTGTCATGCGCATATGAAAATCATCAGCAGCAGCAGCAGCAACAGCAGCAACTTGAACAATGCTAAAATATGCTTTCATTACCAAACGTTTGCCATGCATAATATTTATTTCATTTATCGTCAACACATGCATTGGTGCTTAGTCCATTGTTCTAGCTGCTATCAATCAATAGCCATTCAACTAGCCGCTGCTCACGCTTAGTCATGGGCATGAATACAACTTAATTTGCCCAGCGAGCTAAAAATAAAACTAACTTTGCACGAATTATTGCCATAACTTCTGCTAAGATCAAACCCATTTTAATTGCTTAGCATTTGTAGTTGAGTTGGAGTTTGAGTTTAGCTCAATGCTGTACAAAATTTTCATTAACACACTCAGACACTTACTAAAGTTGATTTTGCATATCATTTGCTGGCCATAAGGAACTAGCAGCTGCTTAATAGCTAACGCCTCTGGCTCTTAATGATTAGGCGTAGCAAATTAAACAAAGCACAAGCTTGTAGACGTGCCACGCCCACTTGGCCTTTTCATGCGTTACGCTTGTTTGCTATAATTTATAGGCTTTGTCTATTGTGTCATAATTAAACTGCCTGCCAAGTCTTAATTAAACAAGGCAATCAAAACTGAGCGTAGCATTACTTTTCTCACGCACTGTACGCGCTGCTAAAAGTATGCTGACAACTCTGTTTGATAAACAAAAGCAATCAACAGCTGACTGCTGTGCCAAAGGTTAAGCAGCAGGCCAACCCCTAGAGCACATGCCTTTGTTTACAAACTTTTGCGCCGGGCCAACAACACCAAAGAGAGTGTAAGAGTGTGTGTGTGTGTGTGTGTGTGAGAGAAAGTGCCACCCCTTGCTCAGTTATCCGGCGTCTGCGCATAGCTCAGCTGCTCAACCCTAAGAAAAAATCTCATCAGCATTGATTTTATCCAGAGTTTTGCCAGCAGAGTTCTTAATCCGCACCCAAAACTGTCGCAGCATCCAAGCTGCAGCGCGCTGTTAAAAGTCTATAATAAATAGCATTAAATTAATAAAAACTTAGCCAATCATTTGTTTAACAAAGGTGCAGCATCAGTTTAACAATAAGTGCATAGCATATCCAAATATTCGCTTATAAACTTAGCTGTATATATAAAATTTTCAGCATGTGGGGCGTGGGCTGCTACCAAAGCAATTAAGTGGAAGTATGCCAGGCGTGCATATTTAAAAGGACTAGCAAGGACATTCGAAGCAATAAAATGGAGTTACACTGGCCCAGCAATTCGATGCTGCTGCTGCTCGCAGCGCTGCTATTGATTAACTCAGGTGCGTGCTTCCTTTCGATTTAGTATTATATGATTTATTATATACGCTACTTTATATATTATATAAGTATACCAAACTTTAAGCTAATGAATTTCTTAAGCAGTCTTCCAACCTCGCCAGGCTTTTCTTTAGCAACAATGATTTTTACAGCAATGATTTGATTTTTTTCTTAAATTTTATGAAAACGCGCAAGCAGCGGCGCCTTGACAAATTCGACAAGTTTCAATCCACAAAAACGGAGCCACAACCACAGCCACAGCCACACAGCCGCTGCCAACTGTTTGTATATACTTTAGACTAGTCTATATAGAGAACTGAAGCTTGTGGAAATTTGTCAAAGCGTCGCCGCTGCCGCAAACCGAAAAAAAATTTGAAATTTGAAAATTCAACAACTGCGCCATTCATAAAAGCAAAAAAAAAAAAAAAAACTCACTCAAATTTTTTAAAACAATTTGTAATCATTATTAGTCATTAGCTCAAGCTCTAGCACCCCGCTCTGTCTCTCTCTTTCTCTCTCTCTCTCTCTCTACGTAATTCTCTACTGCCGCTTAGAACTGTCTTAACACTTGCCTATATAGCTGCTGCCCATAGCTCTAGAATTTATTAAAGCTCGCAAAACTCTTTACTACTACCTAAACCTAACTATGTACTACTACTACTACTACTACTACTATTTCCATTAGCTAACTCTCTCACTCTGCTTATTGTAATTAACATTTTTAAACCTAACGTTAACAACTTTAAGTCCTGATGCTGCTGGATACACAACGCGCAAAAAAGAAATGAAAGCAAAGAAAAAGCAACAAATCAAATATCAAACGATAAAAGAACAAAGTACAAACAAACATTTTGTTGTAACGATTTCTGTATCAACTGCCGAATCTTAATTCATACTCCTTCTGTGCTGATGAGCAGTCCGAAAAGTATAGCAGCAAAAATAAAAACAAAAGAAGTTAACTTTAGTTAGAAATTTAAAGCACACAATGACAAAATACCCCCCCAAAAAAAAAAAAAACCAAGAAGGCGTACTCAAACTCAAGTGTAGTGCTTTTTGGGTATACACACACACATACACACATATAGTATATAGATACTGGCATTCAACCACCCATTACAACAAATACTTAGTTCAACTGCAATCAAGTTTGCCCAAAAAAGAAAATAAAAGCGCTATATACACATAGACAAGCATAACCCGGTCATGTTAGATACTTCACACACACATACACATATAGATAATCATATATAGACATACCAGCACAGGGACATTGCCATGCCCTACAGCTGAGGCTGAGCAATAAACAGCATCCAGTTTGCGTATGCGCTCTCTCGCTCGCTCTCGCTCTCGCTCTTGTGTGCTGCTCCCTTTTCGTAGCTGTCGGATAATAAAGCTAAAGTTGTAGCCTTTAAACAGTTGTAGCTAAACAAATTTCTAGCGTTTTTTAATAGCTAAAAACACACACACACACATACATTGACAATTGGCACTCTCTCTCTCTCTCTCTCGCTCTCTGTATATAATTGTAGCTCTAGGACTGTTCTCTGTTTTTGCGGCCTTTGCAGCAACTGTGCATTATAGTCATAGCTATAGTTTACAGTTGTTATCGCGCAAAGGCCGGTTATGCGGCGTATACGCAATGTAGGCACAACGAACAAACATATGTACTGCTTACACACATACACCACACACACATACACACGCACAACTGCGCGATCTTAACGTGTTGTCGTTTCTCACTTTCATATGCAAAAAAAAAACCAAAAATGTAAATCCAAAATTGTTTAGCTGTAACAATAAATCGGCCTTAAGTGTACTACTACTATTTGTTGTCTCTATCTTTCACTCTCTGCCTCTCTCTCTCTCTCTGTCTCTCTGTCTCTCTGTCCAACTCTCTGTCTAACATAAGCTATATCATAACAAACTAACACACACCAACTACCATCAACAACAACAACAAACCAAAAATAATCTTAAAGCGATGCAAACAACAAACAAATTGGCTCATAACATTCTACGTCTTTGTTTCTTCTGTATTTTCTGATTTGGGTTCCACTGTTCGGTTTCTTAATTTCTTATATGTTTTGGAATATAGTCGGTGCATCCGAAGACGAAGAGCGCCTGGTGCGTGACCTCTTTCGAGGCTACAATAAACTTATACGACCCGTACAGAATATGACACAAAAAGTTGGAGTAAGATTTGGTTTGGCGTTCGTACAGCTAATCAATGTCGTAAGTGTTCACAAACAATCCTATGAAAAAACTAAAAAAAAACAAACAAACAACATTAAAGTTATAAATAAATAATACAAACTAACAAGTCAAATATAAAGCTAATACTAAAACTAATTTATAAGTAGTAGCGTGTAACTGTAATACTAACTAACTTACGAGTTCTGTTCTTGAGTTTTGTTGCTAACACACACACACACTAACACTAACACACATACACTTAAACACGCACTTTGCACGCTGCCACGCCCACGCCAAGTTGCTTTTGTGGGCGTGGCCCGCGTGCCGGCGACTGTCAGTATTCTTTTATGAGTTTCGATTATGCTTTGTAAATAATTACACGTTGCTCTTGTCTTGACTTTGTATTCGTATTCGTATTCGTAATTGTATTTGTATTAGTATTTGTAGTGAGCATTCTTGCCTAGTGATACCAAAGTTACTAATGCTAATTAATAAACAACAAGCTAACAAATTTAAACTAACTTGCAAGCAAACAAAAAACTGAAACTGAATTGCGTAACAAATACAAATAATGACCTTCCCACCCGCTCTCTCTCTATCTCGCTGTCTCGCTCGCTCGAAACGTATCAAAATAAAATAAAACATACTTCGTTTCAAAACGCTTTTGAAACAACTCAAAATATCAATCTAAACCTGTAAACTGATTGTGTGTGTCTTGTTCAAAACGTTCTCTGCAAAAAAACAAACAAACAAACAATAAATCAAAATAAAAACCATTAAACCAACAACAACAACAACACCACCACCACCCCCATCATCATCAACCACCACCACCAATCAAAATTTTGTTGCGTTTCAATTGCCAATTGAAACTGCAAACCAAAAACGAAAAAAATTGCAATTGCATCCATGCAAAGAATGAGAAAAATCAAATTATGAAATCAAACGTTTGGTTACGTTTGGTTTGGTACGACTATCAGCTACAGTGGGACGAGGCTGACTACGGCGGTATTGGCGTATTGCGTCTGCCACCGGATAAGGTTTGGAAGCCGGACATTGTGCTCTTCAATAAGTGAGTAAATGGACTTTCTTTCTACTTGCACCAACTACAGTAATAAGAAACTCTAGTAAAGCTCTGTAAATTTCCATAAAGGTTAACAATTCTATGCGCTTGAACTGCCACTAAATTAGCTTCTTATTCTTTTTACAACACACGCAGCGCTGATGGCAACTACGAGGTGCGCTACAAGTCCAACGTGCTCATCTATCCGACGGGTGAAGTGCTCTGGGTGCCGCCGGCAATCTATCAGAGCTCCTGCACCATTGACGTCACCTACTTTCCCTTTGATCAGCAGACGTGCATTATGAAGTTTGGCTCTTGGACCTTCAATGGCGATCAGGTGTCACTCGCGCTCTACAACAACAAGAACTTTGTGGATCTGTCCGATTACTGGAAATCAGGCACATGGGACATTATCGAAGTGCCCGCCTATCTGAATGTCTACGAAGGCGACAGCAATCACCCCACAGAAACGGATATTACGTTCTATATTATAATACGTCGCAAGACTTTGTTCTACACGGTCAACTTGATTCTACCCACGGTGCTTATCTCATTTCTCTGCGTGCTCGTCTTCTATCTGCCCGCCGAAGCCGGCGAGAAGGTAACTCAAGCTCATAGCTATTTATATTTCACGCTTGCAAGCAAATTTCCCATGAATTTATCATTTTTATTTTTGCTGTCAGGTTACACTGGGCATTAGCATTTTGCTGTCACTGGTTGTGTTCCTGTTGCTCGTATCCAAAATCTTGCCGCCCACTTCGCTGGTGCTGCCGCTTATAGCCAAATATCTGCTGTTCACCTTCATCATGAACACCGTGTCCATTCTGGTGACGGTCATCATCATCAACTGGAATTTCCGTGGTCCGCGCACACATCGCATGCCCATGTGGATACGTTCGGTGTTTCTGCACTACTTGCCCGCCTTTCTGCTGATGAAGCGTCCGCGCAAGACACGCCTACGCTGGATGATGGAAATGCCGGGCATGAGCATGCCGGCGCATCCGCATCCCTCCTACGGCTCGCCCGCTGAGCTGCCCAAGCATATTAGCGCCATTGGCGGCAAGCAGTCGAAGATGGAGGTCATGGAGCTGTCCGATCTGCATCATCCCAATTGCAAAATCAATCGCAAGGTCAACAGCGGCGCCGAGCTAGGCCTGGGCGACGGCTGTCGACGTGAGAGCGAGTCTTCCGATTCCATTTTACTGTCCCCAGAGGCCAGCAAGGCCACCGAGGCGGTGGAGTTTATAGCAGAGCATCTGCGCAACGAGGATCTCTACATACAGGTGAGCAATATAAATTTATAAACAAAATATTGCATTTATTTCTAACATTTGCTGCACAGACGCGTGAGGATTGGAAGTATGTGGCCATGGTCATTGATCGACTGCAGCTGTATATATTCTTCATAGTGACTACAGCTGGTACAGTGGGCATTCTAATGGATGCACCACATATATTTGAGTACGTGGATCAGGATCGCATCATCGAAATCTATCGTGGCAAGTAAATGGGCGCCACCTTTTTTCAAATTCAAAGGCAAAAAGTTAAACAACAATAAACGAAAGCTTAATGAGAAGTATAAAGCGGGATTTTTAGATTTTAATAATAACAATTAGTAAATTAAACAAACAAAAGTTAAACAGCAGCAAAAACGAAAACCCTTACTAAACACAAAACGCTTAAACAACTAGGCATAGTACACATTTATAACAAATAACAAACGCCATAAAATTGTTAAAGGACGCGTTCAACTAGAGGAATTGTGCATTAACATTTGTTTAATATGTATAACGCGCATAATTTATAATTAAACTAAATATGAGAATGAATTTAATTTCCGCAAAACTCTGTTATATGCTAGACACTTAAGTAAGCAACCAAAAGTTTAATAATACAAGTTTGTAAATGCTTCAGGCAACACTCACACCAACACATACACACAGATACACACACACACACACACGAAGCAATCTGTAGACAGTACACCAATCAATAAGAATGCAAAAAGTTAATTAATAAAAAATCTAATAATGCAAAATCTATATTTATAAACTAGCTCAGCAGACTGTAGCTGCTGCATTGCGCATACGCCGCGTAGCCGCAGCTAATTGGCTTATTAATTGATATTGGCAGTTGACTGGCTGGCTGGCACTTTATTTATGAGCCTGGCTGAATTGTTTTGACTGCACGTTGCAGTGGCACGATTTATTGTTTTATGTTTCGCCGCATGCAAATGTCAAAAAGCATTTCACATGTTAATCAAATTACCCACGCGTTCGGTTCAAAGTAGCAATAGCTAACACCAAAGCTGTTCCTGGTTAACACTACAAGCCAGGGCCAGTTGGCAACTCATCATCAGCAGCAGCAGCAGCAGCAGCAGCAGCAGCAAACCCTAAACAAAAAAACAAAACTAACTAGTACGCGTTGTTATTGACTTACAATCGCTGTTGATTACCAAGCAACGACAGCAGCAGCAGCAACAACAACAAAAGCAACTACAAGCTAACAAAGGTTGCAGCATCATCAACAGCAGCAATGAGTCGCGCTCTGAGCCAAAACTTGTTGCCAAACACAAACTTGCTCAAAGCTTCGCTTCGGCTCACAAAATATAATTTTTTGAGCTTGCGCTCAGGCAGGCTTAGGGGCTGCTTTGGTATAAAATCCACAAGGGAGAACATTTGGGCATCATTCGATTTTCTGATTTTGCAACGAAGACGTCGCTTCGCTTGTGCTAGCTGAACCGCTGGATATATCTTTGCTCATATATAGAAATCGCGTGTGTTGCGGCCACAACTGCTAAACCGGTAAACAGTTGGATTTTGGTCTCGCGTCTTGTGTGTTCAGCTCACGGATAAATTCGCGTTTTAGTGTGTGCAACATGGTGAGTGCCGCTGCTGCTGCAACCAGGAAACAACTTCAACTGTCTTTCTCTCTCTCTCTCTTGCTCTCGCTCTTGCAGCGCATTTTATTGCCTTTGCTGGCGCTGCTCGCCTTGGGCAGCGTCTCAGCGGATGTCTCGCACTTGGATACCGATCTGCAGGAGGATGGCTATCACTACAAGCAGCCCTCGCTGCCCTTCCCACCACCGCCCTCTGGCAATGGCATTGAGGATAACGGGCTAATACCCGCTCCCATGCCCACGGCGCCGCAACCTTCGTATGGCCCGCCTCAGACGCAGCCACCACAGCCACTGCCTACAGCTCCAGCGCCTTCTTATGGCCCACCGCAGACGCAGCCACCGCGTCCACCACCACAGCCAATTCCAACAGCACCTGCGCCATCTTATGGCCCGCCTCAGACGCAGCCTCCACGTCCGCCTCCACAGCCGCTGCCTACAGCGCCTGCGCCCTCTTATGGACCACCTCAGACGCAGCCACCGCGTCCAACACCTGCCGGCCCGGAGTACTTGCCGCCTGATCAACCGCAACCACCCAAGCCACGCCCTACGCCTCAAAGGCCGACGCCACCAGCACCACAGCCAACACCAACTTATGGTCCACCACCTACGCAGCCTCAGCCTCCTAGTCCACGCCCACCAGCACCACAGCCATCTTATGGCCCGCCGCCCACTCAGCCACAACCGCCTAGTCCACGCCCAACTCAACCACAGCCATCTTATGGTCCACCACCTACGCAGCCACAGCCCCCAAGCCCCCGCCCACCAGCACCACAACCTTCTTATGGTCCACCGCCCACGCAGCCGCAACCTCAGCCACCAGCACCACGCCCAACGCAGCCCGCACCGGAGTACTTGCCTCCCTCTGGACCACCACCAGCTCCTACTTATCAGCCACGCCCACCAGCTCCACCTGCACCACCAACTTATCAGCCACCCGCACCTCCTGCGCCGCCTACTTATCAGCCACGCCCTCCAGCGCCACCTGCACCACCCACCTATCAGCCACCTGCACCTCCTGCTCCACCAACTTACCAGCCACGCCCTCCAGCGCCTCCTGCACCACCAACCTATCAGCCACCCGCACCTCCTGCACCAACTCCTGGCTACGGACCTCCGCCAGCGCCCATTCCAACGGACGCCGGCTCGCTGGGTCCCGATGGTTACAACTACAATAAGCCCGCCAGACCCTTTACCTTCTAGACGGAGCAACGTGGGCGCAACCGTAGTGCTGCCTTTCTTAGTAATACCTTAGCCTAAAGTATTTCCCCCAAGCCGCTTACAGAGAAGTTCTCTTTTGTAAATCGAAATATTCAACAATAAAGCAACAAACAGCAATTAGTAGTCAAAAGGCCTGACCTTCAGTGGGGCGTCCAAGCTGACGCGTCCATGATAAATGGCGACGGTCATTAGCGCCGGCAGATGCGCCAAGTGCAGCAGCAGCAGTTGCAACTGCTTGTTGTTGTTCTTAGCTAAAGTTGGAGTTGAGGCAAACCACTGCCGCCAGCATGGGGTCAAATCAATCAGCTTTGGGTCGCCCATAAATCAACAGGCGGAAATTCCTCACGGGGGATTTGCTGCTTGATTTTATGCTTGGCGCAACCATAAATCCATAATGTCTAAATAAATGGCAGGCAGCCGGAGCAGCAGAGTGGCGAATGCTGGTTCTCCATACTTGGCAGCACTCAAGGTGCACTTCTCGTCGGCCCAAAAGTAAATAAATAAATATAGCTAAGCGCCAGTGGCAGTGGCGACAAAGTTTAGTCTTAACTCAATTCCCACAAGCTGTCAGCAGCGCTGTGCATCAGTCATTTAGTCAATATACTTGAGACAGTGTTGCTGTTAACGCTTAAAATAGCAAGAAACAGCCACAGAAATAATAAAAAATTAAACAAGTGTGCGGCTAAAGCAAAGGAATGCTGAGTTTGGTATACACTTTGATAACAAAGATTGTAATCAATAGCAGCTATATTAACAATATATTGTCTGCGCAGCTTTAATATACCCGCTTGTCTTATATAAATGGCAGAGTGTATAAGCAGAATTGCAACTTGCATTGAGCAATGCTTGAGTCTGCTTAGGGCTAGGGCTAGGGCGGGGGCTGCTGTTGCGGCTGCTACTAATTAACAGCAAGAGACCTTCGATTTGGCAGCTGGACATATACTTGTCTGCCCTAGCACACGACCCAAGCGCTGCACTTTGACGGCTGCTCTAATGTTTTAAAAGTGTGTCTTATGTGCGCTCATTGTTGTTGCTTAGTTGCAACTGCAGCTGTTTGCTTTGATTTATGACTTGCCGCACGCTTTTGTTATGTTTGTCAAAAGTTTTGGCACGCTCTGCGCTTAGTCAACATAAGTTTCATTAGCCTAACCAAGTTACTAGTCGCTAGTCCGCCTATGACAAACGCTAGCTTAGCGCTAAGTTCTCGTTCATCCGGGTGTAATTTCCCCAGCAATGCCAATTAATATTGAGCAGTCTGCTCTGCGCCGCAAACACGCAAATGTAAATTTAAAAAATATCTATAAATTTCTATATATACGCAAGTATGCGATTTTTTTCTTGTAGCTTAATTAAACGTTGTGCGCCAGCGGCAAAGTGCTCACCCACAAGAATTTGTTAAGCCACAAACTTATAATTATGACTTAATCGTTTAGCAGTTAGCCAAACTCTTTCTCTTGTTAAGAACTGATTGCGAGTGACTGTCAGTATTTGCTTTAACGTATACGCAATGTGTTGAGCCAAGCCCAGTTCTTGCCAACGCCTCTTTATAAATCAATCATAAGCGAAATTGCCCTTGGCACAGTTTGTAGCCAACATTGTTAACAGCTAACGCACTTAGCCGTTTATGAGCTCAAACATTGCGTATGATGATTTGTGTAGACGTCACTCCACGTAAGACAAATGCTGCAGTTCACTCAGATGTAAATGAGTTTTAAACAAAAAATGGACTGCTGGTCACTCACGCATGCAAAAATTGTTAACTCATGCGTTGGCAGCGATTGCGCAAGCAACAAATAAATTGTTTGCCATAAATTATGCCGCAAAAACTTTTGCAATTTGTTATGTAAGCTTGGCTTAAAGCAGCTGCATACTTTAAGGCAGCTAAATAAGCAGTTAAGGTGGATTCACAAGCTAAGCTAAGCTTTGCTTGAAAGCTTAGTGCAAGACTAAAAGCACACTGTGCGTATGCTTAATGTAGTGCTAAAAGCAAGCAGTCAAGCTAAGCTATTAACTAAGCTTAACTGTTTGCGCTATTAATTATTATTGTTATTCATTAATTAGTTATATTAAGTCTGTTAATTTAATAGCATTTATTCTAATCAGCTTATTTGCTATTTATTGCTATTTTTAGCGCAACTAATGTACCATAACTTATTGTTAGATCTTGCGCATAAATTAACTTCCTCATGGCATTGCGATTGACCGATATTGCAAGTAATTTAACAGCCCACGCTATGTTATGTCTGATCGTTAAGCGCAGTCGCATTATGCATAAATTAATCAATAGTTTAATAGACGCTTAACAGCAATTAACCTTCCAGGCGTTCAAGTGCCAAATCGCAAACTATATATAAATCAAAACTGCAAACTCTTCTAAGTAGCCGAAACAAATAACAATTGACAGCTGCGAATTATGAATTATAAACAAAGGCGAATCAAAATCGAAAATTTAAATCGTTTAGCTGCCAATTGTTTGTGCCATTCCAGAAGCGTGCAAAAACAAAGAAATATACAAGACAAATGGCAGTTCATTAGCTATTGAATCTATTGTTTAGGCTTGAATGGAACGCAAACTGTAAACTGATTTTTCTTACAGCATAAGATTAGCATAAGATCAAGGCACTCGACGTTATTAGGCTTTAATTACAAATGCGACGAATCTAGAGCTAAAGACAATGCGCAGACAGACGACATCCGAGTAATAATTTTTTCATTTTTTTTAATTTTTAGGTCGTATATTGCCGCTGGGCGTCTTTGTCACGCAAATCTTGTTGATTGTTGGATTGTTGACAGTTAACAATTGACTGTAGAGTGTGCGCGGGCAGCAACTGTTGCTGGTTACTGTTACTGAGCTGAGTGTGAAACAATTAACGGCACGTCAGTGGCAACTGCAGCAGCAGCCACAGCAGCAGCAGCAACAACAACAATGTGGGTCGCTGCTGCTTTTGGGGGGCAACAATAGCTCAACTGTCAGCCGACTTGTCAAATGTCAGCCATCCATAATGCGTGTCAAAAACATCAGCGCTAAAGTAGCCAAGAGCGTGTTTTGTGTCCAACAAAATGCAAATGAGCAGCAGCCACCGCATAGTTGGCTACAACCGACCAAAAATTAAATGATCCAATGTTTACAATCTCTTTACAAATTTTTAGCCTTGGCCTTACCGCAACAACTTCATTCAAGTCATTTATAAGTTGCACAGACAAATACAAAAGAGCTGACTTGCGAACAAAAGCGCAACAACAACAGCAACAACGACGACGACGACGACAACAAACAAACATTGAAAACAATGTCAGCTCAAGTCCGTATAGAGAGTAAGCGAGAGAGAGAGTAAAGGCCATTGACTCATATTTATATTACAGCGCCAGACAGTTCGGCGTTGTTGGCCAGAACTTTTCGGCCACATCACGTGCCAAGCCTTTGCTTTGCTTTGCTTTGCTTGGGCCACTAAACAGGTTCTAAGATTCTCTCAACATTTGAATTTGCGCAAATTAACTTGAATGTGGCAATTTTAAAATTTAAATCAACTCGTTTGCTGCCACTGCCGCTGCCGCTGCCGCTGTTGCGTTCAAATTAAAGTGCTTAAGCTTAGAACGAGTTAGCTCTATTTATGGTAGACTTATGGCATATTATGTATAAATCGATAGCCATCATTTCGTCGCTCTGAACTAGATTTGTCACCAATCCATTCATATATGTATAGCCAATTAAGTATTTGAAAACGAAAACAAAAGTTCTATTAATATGCTTCCTCTAAGTCATAAATAAGTTACAATTCAATTCAAAGCAAATTCATTTCATATGCACATGCAAATGCTGGCGCGAGCCGGTGCCACAGAGTCTAATTAAATTGTTTATTCAATAGCTTATGGCAATCGTAGCTGCTGCAGCAGATCAGCAGCTCAGGCCTGCATAATTATATACAACATTTTGCATGTTTTTGCGAAATTTTAATGATCAAGTTAAATAATCATTTGATAGAGTTCTGTGTTTTTTTTTTGGTTGCTGTTTTCAATTTGTTAATTTGCATAATGGATGTGGATGTGGATGTGGATGTGGATGTTTGTGTGGTTTTTAATAAAAAAGTTAAATTGGCTATTAACTTTCACAGCGCGTGTTTTTTCTTTGACTCAAATTAGCAGCCGCTGTGTCTAGCTATTAAGAACAAGCTGCTGACATTTAAAAAATGAAATAACTTTCAAAAAAATTAGTTAGGCCATTCAACGGAATACACTGCTTACCAAAAGTAGGCTGCGCGATTAGCTAAGCGTAGGCGGAAATCCTATAAATTTATTTATTTTTAGTTTTTCACTCTTATAAATCAATTCAAGTGCGTCGCCGCGAGCTGTGCAGATTCACATGATCAGCGCTCTGCTCTGCTTTTAATTATGCGTAATTTATGAACATTTGCTATATTTGCTGACGTTAATTGGCAGACGGTGAATGTGAATGTGCGGAAGCCTGTCAATTTACGACGCATTGTTTTATTTTTATTTTTATATCATTTTGCACACTTGTAGCTGTCAATGCGTGGTATGCGCAATTTGTAAAAAATGCTGCCCCCAGCCTGAAGGTTGCTGGCTAACTGACTGCAAGTTGTTAAATTGTTGCGTTTTTAGTTATTGTATATTTATGCTAAAAATGCGACAACAAGTCAAAGATTTGGCATTGCGCATACGCCTTGTTAGCTATGTTTTGATAAAAATGTCAAAAGAAAAACGCAGCTAGTATGTGTGTGTGCCTGTGTGTGTGTGTGAACAATAGACAAACAAACAACACTTTGCTCAGTCAACACACATTTATCAAGCTTTATTATTTAACTTTTAACTTATTCAAATGCTAAGCGCTTGAGAACGAGGCGTGTGCACCTTATATAGACATTTATTTGTTTCTCTGTTGGGTTTTTTTTTCTCAATGTTTTGCCTAAAGATTGGCTTGGCTTTGTTCTTATCAATTGGATCGCATGTAAATGTGCGCTAAACATGGCTTGGATAACAAGTTAATTGTTTTAAAGTTCCAGCTCTATTTCATACGAGTATATAAACTGCAAGGTTAATGACTAAGCAAGTCATGATTTTTCGGCCGAGTGCAGTTTGAACTTGTTTCTTTAGATTTTCCATAATAAATATAAATCTTAGATTCCACTGACGATAGCCGATAGTCGCCAGCTATGCTAATTGGCCAACGACTTTATTTTTTTTTTTTGGGTTCCGGTGCGGCAACAAGTTGTCAAAGATATGAAAGGAATTAAAGCATAAATTAAATTTAAATCTAATTCCTGCTGCTCTAAATTGGAGCACAATAAATCGTTGCATATAAGAATTATCTCTAGCGCTTTAAATGACAAATTTTTTTTGTGTGTGTGCAAGGCAAACTGTTGGCGTTCGTTTCTGATTTCTTTTTGTTTTGGCTTGCCATGACTAATGTGAGATTTATGAGCGTTTAGTTATTGAAATTTAATACGCCAAGCACAAAAAGACATTATTAATAGCTTTTTGCAAAATTTTCTAATAAGCGTAAAAATAACAATAAATTGCGTGTACAAGTTAAATAAATGCGCAGCAACGGTTTATGTTTCATCTATGCGCGTTGACAAACATTCAATTAATCATGGCATATTAAGCTGCGTCGGCTGCTGCTGCTGCTGCTGCTTCTTTTCGATTGGTGAAAGGCAAAGGCAATGATGTCACTTGCTTAGGCGAGAACCAGTTATTAACGCACTAATTTGTTTATGGGCTACTAGTTAAAGTTCTTTTGTTGCAGCCTTGCATAGCTCAGCTCGAGTGCCCAACACCAACACTTGAGACACTTCTCTTGTAGGTGAATGTATTTCCCCCACACAGTTGCACGAATTTGTAAACGGAAATGATGTTTGTCTAGCCCAAAGAGTCGTAAAAACTGTTGCTTGTTGCTGTTGCTATTGCTGTTGCTGTTTGCTTGAGTAGTTGAGGTCAAGTGAGCTTAGGCCACAAATTGATGAGCAGACAATCTCCTCAACATGTCATGAACATCAAGTTTGATGTTTGTACACCAAGAGCCAAAACAAATCCTAAAACTTTTCTGTTTTCGATTTTCTAGGCAGCGTGTGGCAGTTGCCTTTCAGATTTATGGGCAAAAATACATAATATTTAAGAGCTTTGGTGCAAAAATATTATGCTAACAAAATGATATGCAAATTAAGGCGAAAGAACCAGAACTCAATACAAAAGACTTAGGCAACAAACTTCACTTGAGACACGAGCCGTGCCAAGCACCAGCCGCCAGCCTGACTTAAGAGAGCCTGAGAGTGAATTTGCTCTTAGCTCGTTAAACTGTATGCGTCATGTACAGTGACGACAACAAACTGATTATGCTTATGTGTGTGTGTCTGTGAGCCAAGGGACGGCATCTGAACGATTCACTTCTGACTATGGCTATGCCGCCAATATCGTTTTATTTAATTTAAATTTTGATTTGAATTTGTTTGATGTTGTTAATGTGGTAGTTGTTGCTTTGGCTGCTGCTGTTGTTGCTTTATTTATAACACATAGTACGGTATGTGTGTGTTTCATCGAGTTTTTGGCGGTCGTTGTTGCTTTGCTTCTTCAACGCTTTTGCTACTCTTAGCCGAACCACAACGCTCAGATATAGTATAAATTTAATAGAAACTGCCCAGCTCATCATCATTTGTGCTTTGAACTTCTTGAGTGTAAATTGCTCGTGCGCTGACGAACGAGAAATTTTGTTGCCCAACACACTAAACAAAAAAATACAAACTAAAAATGGTATGTGCGCCAAGGATATCAAGTGCTCCCCAAAGGAAATATTCAAAATATTTATAAAGACAATTCAGTGCCTTTTGTGTTTCAAGTGCAAACGACTGAAGTGAACAACTTCATTGTGCTCAAGTGCTACCAAACGCGCCCAAAAAAAAAAACTTACGCTAAAAATAAATTCCTTCTAAAGTGTGATATTTGCTCTTGTTTCCGCACAGAAATTCTTTGTGTTTATCGCTTTGGCTCTGCTCGGCTGCGCCGCTGGCGCTCAGCTGCCCGATTCGGCAACGCAGGGACCCAATCCCCAGGACATTGCCACACCCGAACCGGAATATATCGACATTGAGGATCCAGCACCAAAGGCACAAGCAGCTCGTCCCGCTGCTCCACGTCCTGTTGCCGCTGCTCCACGTCCCGTTGCCGCCGCTCCACGTCCCATTGCTCGTCCCGTCGCTCAGTCCTTCGCTCAGCATGTGCAGCATGTTGCCCAGCCCATCATCATGCACTTCCAGCAGCCAATTGCTCAGCGTGTGCAGTATGTGCAGCCCCAGCAGCAATATCTGGCTCCTCAGCAGCAGCAGTTCCAGCAACAGGTGTCAGGACATGCGTACAACAGCCAGAGCGGCTACCAATACCGTCGTCCAGTCTATGTAAGACGCTTCTATCGCCAGCGCTATTAGAGAGGCGCCAATTAATTTTTTTTGCACTATTTAATATAATAATTTACGACCTTTAACTTTGTACTTGCCGTTTTTATTTACTCAACAATTCTCTTCTCTCTTTCTCTCTCTTTCACAATCATTCGCCTCGCTCCCGCCCCCCACGCCATATCTCTATCTGCATGGAACCGCATCGACACTCTAGCATTAACCAAATACCAAAACTATCTTAAACCCAGCACATATATCACGCTCCACTACGCACCACCAACACACACTTTGACTATCAAAACTTTACACACTAACAAAGACCCTAAACCAAGACGTTTTTTAACTTTTTTTTCCCACGCAACGCTTAGCTAGTAAAACAAATCAAAAAGTACAAAGAGACAAATGAAGTTCTGAAGACACACTACGAAAATCAAAGTATTCCAAAAAAGAAAAAAAGCCCCAATTGTTGAACGAAAAACGAGAAATAAATAAACAAAAAATAAATAAATTATTTGTAAAATTCCTAGAAAATATCTATGTTTCATTTTGCTCAAGGTCTGCTGCTGCAATATCGACGCATGTCTTTAATTATAAGATTCACAGCTCATCAAAACGATTCAATAAATGTGTCGAATGCGTTCTTATTACCCCCATGAGGCACAGTCGACCGCCACTGCCACTCATCATTAATCACGAAATTTTTGAATATCAAGTTAGACTGGCCTGGCCTGGCCTGGCCTGGTCTGGACTATTATTTGCATACATACGGAAGCTCTGCAGCACACATTGATGCCAATTGTTTGCTGCTGACAGCGAATTATTACTTGTTAAACTATTTACGCAGCACTAAATAGTATTCATTCATTTTTCGCTAACCAGACGTATACGTAATAATTTAGAATGTCTTTAACGTCCGAACGTCTGTCTGCAAGTAAACACAAACAAATGTATAAATCTTACAAAAAATACTTTCAAAATACATTAATTCAACCGGTTTACAAGCTGCTGTTGTTGCTAGATTCGTCTTTAAATTAAAGAAGAAAAAAGTGTAAAGTCAATTTGGCTTTTAGAGCAGTTTAAAGTGGTTTTGTTAGTTAGTCGCTTTAACTATACGCACGATTGAACGATTTATTGTTTAAGCCCCCTCAGTGCCTATTTACAGCAGCTCTTACTTAATACGCTTCTATTAATGTCAAGTTTAGCGTATTAATGAAGCTTTACATGGGCGTGAAGTTAGCCCCCAAGACTTCCGTATGGAAACTCCCCTCCCCGCTCTGCTCATCATTACAATAGCGGCAACTTGACCTTGTCTTTGAATTATTATGATTTTTATATTGTTACATCAAAGCAGGTGAGATCGGCTTATGAGACAGTTTGACACTTGAAACAGAAAGCGCGCGTAATGCTTAAGTGCTTGACTTCACTTCTCTAATGTGAGAACAATTCTTAATTCTAAAATTAACATTTCAATTCAACAAGTCAATCAAATGTAATTTTAGCTTTATAAAAGTTTTACATATTAGCAGACAGTTTGTAATAATTGTAATTGACAGCAAATATGCCAAAACAGTAAACAAAATAAAAAGAAAATGTTGAAGATGTTGTCTGTGCAATAAAAAATATATAAATGCTTCTCAAACTGCTAAGAAGAGCATCGCGCCACTTGCGCTCACTTGCTTATCGCTCATTGGGTGGCCCAAGCCTTTCTCACTCTCTCATTGCGACACAGCGCAGCGCATCGTTCGTTCAGTTTCGTTCAGTTCGGCGCTTGCACTTGCTGCCTCTCTCTCTTCTTAGCAGTGAGAGCACTGCACTCGATGCGCTTGATTTCGTTCAATGCGCGGCCCTCGCTTGCTGCCTCCCGCTCAGTGAGTGCTTCGTTGACAGCGTGCGTGCATTTGTATGCGTGAGCATTTGTAATTAGCGTCGCTGCTCTAATCAGGCGATAGTTTAGCGTGGGAAAATTGAAATGAGTGCAAATTAATAAGAGCGGTAAGTGATTAACCGCCAAATATTTTTAAAATCACTTAACAATATGCAGCTTATATTTTTCATTTATTAAATAGTTTTATTAAAAACAATTGATTAATGTAAAGTTACATGGCTGCTTGCTTATATTATTTGTCAATTGCTTTGTTTGTTTGATTGATATTATAAAACATCCAAAATCAAAAAAACATTTTATATGCCACTAATGCTCGAAACTGTTATACAGCTGTACAAATTATTATTTAAAGCATACTTTTGGTAGTATTAAATAAACGCCTAAAGCTAGCCAACACTTTTTTTGGCAACACTCTAAGCTAATATTCGACTGCCGACTTTTGTTTATGTCACGAACATAGTTCAGACAATAAACAATAGACAGCAAAGTGTTTAAATATTAATTTTATAGCACATAATAAACTAATTTGGTTATTAAAGCTGCAGCATACTATTAAATAAAAATGACGCATACGCAGCGTAAACACAATAAATCAAAGCAATTTGTATAGAAAGAAATATTTTCATGCAAACAAGTTGCAAAACGAAACTTGCGTAACGCTCGGCGCATTTTATGCATAAAGCATAAAACGTTGATATTTAAGTAATTAATTTATAGACCATGTATGTTTAAACAGTGCGACGAATAGCAGCAGCTGCTGCAAAATAATACAAAATAGAAACATAAAAATTAGCTAAAGATTAATAAATTTGCGTCTGCATATTGATGGGGCAAGCGTATAGGCAAAACTGGTTATGGAGCACTCTGCTTTCAGCACTAATTCAGCATTAAATCATGAGCAAGAAATTTGCATAAGTACCAACGGCTAGTGCTAGCCCCAAGCCACAGAACATTCTAAAATGCCAATAGTTTCGGCAAATAACGTTATTTATTTCCTGTTTGCTTTTGTTTCACTTTCACAGCAATATGAACACAGTGGGCGTCAACGGCGCACAACGGGAATCTTCACATTAACAATGCCCGCCTTTGTTCGTGTTCAAATATTAAATTTTTTATGTGGTTTCAATTACTCACGCTCAATTAACAGATGATCAATAAATCAAGTTATGGCTTGGTCAAGAATTTTTTGAAACTTAACTCAGTCAACAAGATCACGAACTTGAATTTATAGTGAATAGTAGGCGTGAAGCTTGACAGAAGTGGATGAAGACCAAATCGAAGGCTGCTTGTTGAGCTAAAATTAAACCAGCTTGAGATAATGAGGCCGCTGACGTCTGAATACAACAACAGGATGCAAGTTGGGTAAGTTTGTCTAGCTTTAAGCTTTTTATATATTTAATAATTTAACATGACAAATACTTATGGCTATATACTAAAATGGCTTAGTAGAAGAAAGGCTTGGCTGGTGGATCGTAGTGATAGCCGGAGTGCTCCTGAGGTGCCAAAGGCTCAGCATAGGAGGGAATGGGAATCTCGAAGCTAAGCTGCTCCTCCACTTTGGGTGCAGGTGGCAGATAGGCGATGGTGGGCGTGACAGGTGGCAGATACTCCACCTTGGGCTGTGCTGGAGGCAGATACTCCACCTTGATTTGTGCTGGCGGCAGATAAGTGGGCGTGGGTGGCAGATAAGTGGGCGCGGGTGTGTCTACCTTGACTGGCAGATAAGTGGGCGATGGTGCGGGCAAGTCAAAAGGAATTGCTGGCGGATCGTAGTGATAACCGGGATGCTCATGATGATGCTCATGTCCAAGCAAATGCGACACATCAGCAGCCACCAGCGATACACTCAGCAGGGTAAGCACAAGCAGTTTCTAAAATAAACACACATTTTAGCTAAAAGTTTAATTTAAATTTAAGCCATACGCACCATTTTTATTCCTTAGTTCTAACTGCGACGACGACTGTTAGCAAATGATACAGTTTCCGTAAAATGCTTCTTTATTTATATGCGGCCGCAGTAGCAGCGCTGCTAAGAATCGAACACACCATAAAAAATAAAAACAAAAAAAAACCAACTAAACTCGAACGGTGTCTGTCTGTCTAGAATGTTATTAATTCTTTTAATTTCCAATCGTCTTGGGTGCTTGGCCTTTGTTGTTTTTAGTATTTTGCGCTTAAGCTTAAACACGGTAGCGCGTTTATTCATTCATTCAAGCTGGCGGCACGACAAGTGACAAGCGTAAAGTGTACAAGACTTTGATTGAGCTGCATAATGCTGACAAATTTGTTATTTCATAATTATAGTGTAGCTATCAACGCCTCTGGTCAAGCTAACGCTGATATAGTTATAAATTATAAGTGTGTTGATTTAAATATTTATTTAAGCAACTTGCTTGCATAACTGTTTTGTTTTTTTTATGGCCAACTTATAACCGCTTTATGATTTACGTTAGATTTGGAGCAGCTGTGGCCTTGCCATTGAAAGAGGTCAGCACAAATGTTGTACGCATCATTGCTGCCGGCTGCAATTGGCAATTAACTATTAACGATTTTCGCTTTGCTATATTACACAAATAGTTCGGCACTAATCAATGGCCAAGCAGCAGCGGCAGCATCATTTATCATTTTGGCTATACGACAATAATTAAAAACGCTGCTGCAGCAAAGTCCGCGCGTGCTTCGGGGGCTACGCATGAAACAGATTTGATAATAAACGCGTTCGATCTTTTGTATAGCTTTATAGCGAACTAATTGGTTTATGAAATAGTCTGTTGTGGCTTTTGGCGCGCTGTTGAAAGCTGCAACAAAAGCGCGAACAGCAAGTGAAATTTCTTTGATAGTTAAATCTGCATATGAAACTAACTAGCGCAGCTTATATTAATGAGGCTTAGTTCAAGTAGCTTAACACTCGCCTGGCCTTGTAAAGGCTTTAGACACGGCTAGTTGCACCTAAGCGCAGCTCCCGCTGCTAAATAGATTAATTATTTAATATGTTTGTGTTTGTTTATTTGCGCAACTTAAAGTAAAATGCAATGAATAATAATTAACTGTATGTGTGTGTGTGTGTGTGTGTAACTCTCTTTGCTGCTCTTCTAGAACTTGAAGCGACGCTGTGGCTGATTGTAGCGATAGCCATCACCCTGTGGACCAGGCAACGCAGGTGAGGAGCTCAAAGGCAAAGCATAAGTGGGCACAGGAATGTGAAAGTTGGGCGCTGACAGCGGCAAGGACTCAGAGTGAGAGGGAGGCAGATATTGCGCTTCGGGTTGAGCTGGTGGCAAGTACTGCGGCTCTGGTTGCGCTGGTGGCAGATACGCTTCCTTAGGAGCTGGCGGCAAATAAGTTTCCTTAGGAGCTGGTGGCAAATAAGTTTGCTTTGGCGCGGGCTTTGGTGGTGGTGGTGGCAGGCTGGGTGGCACCTTAGGCGGCAAGTACTTTGGAGTTGGCGGCAAGTAAGACTTCTCTGGCTGAGCAGGAGGCAAATACTTGGACTCTGGCTGAGCGGGCGGCAAGTACTTGGTGCGTGGCTTCTGTGGTGGCAAGTAAGCAGCTGCTGGTGCTTTGCTTGGTGGTGGTGGTGGTGGTGGAGGCAAGCTAGGAGCTACCTTGGGTGGCAGATACTTCTTCTCAGGCTCGGCGGGCAGATAAGCGTTGCTTGGCTTGGCTGGCGGCAAGTACTCGGGCTGTGGAGCTGGAGCTGGAGCGGCATAGTTGTAGCCTGAGCCTGAGCTGGGCGCAGCTGTATCCAGAGACTTCAAGTGGAAGTCAATGTGCACACTGGGCCGCTGGTTGAAGCCATGCCCATGCGACTGAGAGCCGTGGGAATGTCCATGGGAATAGGCACTGTTGTGGCCACCAAAGTGGCCATTCTGATGTGAGTCGTGATGATGCGAATGCGCATCGAAATGCGCATGCGAGTGCGCATCGTGATGATGCGCATGAGGATCAAAGTGGTGTGTATCATGATGATGATGATGATCATCGTGATGGTGATGATGATGATGATGCTGCGCTCCATGTAAGTGGGAAACATCGGCGCTGACGCAGGCGCCAAGAGCCAGCAGGGCCAGTAGCAAGGCACAGGTTTTCTAAAACGAAAATTTCTTTTTTATTTATTGCTTTCTATTTGCCAAAATAAATATTTTACCATCTTTGTTAGAGTTGTGTGTTAGCCGCTGTGGCTGGCAACTGGAAATAATGTTTATGTTGCTGATGTGACGCTTTTTATACCAGCGATTGCATTCGTTGTTGTTGTTGCCTAAAACTCCAGTTAAACTTTTTGGGAAACAATCAATATTGTTGTTGTTTTCGTTTCGGTTTTTGTTGACAGACAAAGGCCAATGCATAATTTGCCTGCGTTTATTGTTGTTTCGCTGCTTTGATTGTGTTTTCTTCACACTTTTCTTGATTTTCATGAACTTGAGCCGCATACAATTATCGGCGTGTGTCTTCTATCCAGTTCCAAAACTATATATATCTTTTAAACATGTGTTGTTTTGGTGAAAACAATTATAGCTAGTTGATCTCATAACATCGAAAACTTCCACACAACTCCAACTCATGCATATGCAAGACAGTTTGTGGCATGGGACAATTGATGGTGATTGCCTGTAACAAGCTATCAGCTGTTTAAATCTCGTATTTATTTACATTAAGAAAGTTATATAACAGCCAAAGCTACCTAATTTTATCAGTGTGGGCGGCATCTTAATAGTTTATGCAAATGCTATTAATTCTTGAAACTGCAAGTAGCCGCTATGTGACGTATACTTAATAAATTTAAGTCGTTTCAACTTTAACATATCAGCGCTGCAATCTTAAGCCAAACATTTGTATAAATAAATACTTTTAATATAACAACTCTCTAATAAAAAACATTTAGCTTAAATTGATCATTAGCTTGTCTCTATTTTCATATAAAACACAAAAGTTTGTTAACAATTATAATGTATTTGAAAATTTTGAAGCTTAAAGTTAGTAAAAAACAAAAGTCCAGGTCAACAGTCAAAGAGCAGATGGCGTAGGGTCTTAGAATAGGAAACGCTGGGCAGGCGCGTCATAGTGATAGCCTGGCTCTGGATCTGGCACAACAATGGGTGGCAAATAGGTGGGCGCTGGTGTAGGCGCACGCGTTGTGGTTGTGGTGGTTGTTGTGGTTCTTCTGGTAGTGGTGGTGGTTGGTGGTGGTGGAGGAGGCAAGTAGGTGGGCACAGGCTTAGGGGGCAGAGGAACGGCAGCTTCGGTGGTGCTGGTGACTGGCGCAGGAGGCAAGTAAGTGGGCGCAGGAGTTGGTGGAGGTGGAGGCAGATAAGTGGGTGCTGGAGTAGGCGCTGGCGTTGTGGTCACCGCTATGTCAAAAGGCTGCTTGGGCTTGGGATAGTCGTAACCATGGTGATCATGATGCTGCTCCAGCTGCTCCAGCGGCAAATGGGAAACATCCGCAGCCACAAGCTGCAACAGCAGACAACCGACCAAAGCAAGTTTAAGTGACGCGTGCTGCAAGCAAAATAAATAAAATAGATTTCTATAAATTAGTCTGCACGTTGCTTTGGACTTGAAGAAGTTGACGCACCATCTTACACCTTGAGCTCTTGAAGCGTAAGTGTTTGGTCCAACTTAGCGACTGCTGTTTATTTATAGTCACAATTCTAAAACGCTCGTCCATGGCTCGCGATAAGGCCAATTATTATTATTTAAATCGATTTGGCCGTTTCTCGATTATGATATACATATATTCTTTTTGTCTTGCATTTGTGTTTGTGTGTGTTTGTTTGCTCACATGCATTATTTACGGTTTGCTGTCGAGGGCTGCTGCTGCTGCTGCTGCTCTTTGTCTTTGACTCGTAAATGTCTGTGAGCGTTTCCATCAACAGTGTCATTAAGTCAGTCGCTCAGCTCGCTGTTCTTGTTGCTATTGTGTCAAACGCTTCCGAGCTGATTGTGTTTGGCCGCTGGGCAGCCGTTGTAAGCGCTTCATAAATCATTTAGACTTCATTTATAATAATTACGCTGAAGCTTCTGCTTGTTGTACAGCTGCTCAGCTGTTCAGCTTTGGCCCTCATCTTGTTATAGAGTTGTCTGTGGCACTTAGCCTAAGCTCTTGCAGCTTGCGGAAGCAACGCTTAATAGACTATCAAATGCCAGCTTAACACCTACATCGAGTATGCCCAAATAGTTAGGGCAGTCTAAAAGAATTTGTAGTTCAGTTTCAGTTCAGTTTGATTAGCAGTCTTGGAAGCGTTTAAATATAAAAACTTGCTGCTGACATTGTTGTCTACAACTATCACTTTTTTGGTGGCTGTGTGTGGTGTGTGTGGATTTCGAATCATCTGCAGTTTGCTAATGTATGCGGGTTGTTGAACCGCCAACGGCTTGAGTTAATATCAAAAACTAAACATCTTTGCCACATTTAGGCTATGAGTTTGCAAATCATTTAATTAACTAACCCCGCGCGCACTCTGTACGTTCATTTAAGGCTACATGGTGTTGGCCATAGCGCGCAAATTAATAGCTAAGCCAACTAAATCAGATGCCAATAGCATGTGCAAAAAGACGCATAATCGTCAGCAACCGGTTTGGATTTAAAAACAATAAACACTAGACCATAAAAAGTGATGTGTTTGTTTTTATTTTTGTCATCTGTGTGTGTGTGTGTGTGGCTTGATTCTAAGCAGTCGCCAAGGCAAGTCTAAGCCCTCATCAAGGGCTCGCCCAGGTGAAAGGTGCGCCCGCCCAAATTGATGTTGTGTTCTTGATTATGTTGACGACTCGTCTGTCTGCTTAAAAAGCAATATTTCAACTAGATTGTGTATAAATCCATATATATTGCTCTCTAATCGCTGACGTTATGGGATTTCTACACATTTTAAAACAACGTTTTATTTTTAGTTTTGTTTTTATAATTTATAGTTCCAAATTTTTGTTATTTAGTGCGCTCAGACTTTGGTACAAACAGTTAATAGATTAGAAAACTTGCAGCTTAGCTCTTGAAGCGCTTGCTGGGCACTTGATAAGCATAGCCATGATCCTTGGACGAAACGTAGGTGGAGCTGTCGGGATATGCGTCTGGCTCTGGCTCGGCTACGCCCAGCTCAGCGTCTGAGGGTGCTACGGGTATGGCGTCCTGTGGAAACTCCTGGCCTGTGGGAAACTCATTGTTGACCTCCAGCTCCAGCTGCGTAACCCGCGGCACATCGTAGACAAAGCCATTACCAGAACGCACCAACTGCGAAACATCTGCCGCAGCCAATTGCAAGCTCAGCAGCAGCACTGCCAGCAGGCCCAAGCCAAAGAAGCGCTTCACACGAAATTAATAATGAATGCCGTGTCGATCGGTTGAGCTGCACTTACCATTTTTGTTGCTGTTTTTTCAAGTCTCAAGCGATATTTGTTGCTTCGAGCAAACATAGCACAAGACGAATGCAGGCAAACGCGTAGAGACTCAAACTATTTATACTTCTATATGTATGTTGAGCGTGTTTGCTTTGCCATAGTTTATTAATTGCTTTTGATGTGTATGCTGCTGTGGCTGTCGAATCTGTGAATCTGTGAATCTGGCTGCGCCAATCTAGCAAGCGAGCGGCCCTAGATAGACGAATAATAATCTATGCATATATGACTGAGCACTGGAAATCAAAAGCCAAAGCATCGCTGGCTCACTGCCAAGGTCAATACCTGTTTATGTTTCTTGGGGTCAAGTGTCAGTGCGTTACGTTGCGTCTCGCTGTCTTCATTTCGTATACAACTCGAATTAATGATTCTATGCACTGCTGTCAGGTCTCTCCCAGCATCCATCACTAGACAATGCGGGCAGCTTGTAATAAACACAAACTCTGGCCTGTTGACAGCTTAAGAAAACTTCCGTTTTCAAATGCCAATCGAGTTCGGCTTTAACCATTTGTCTATGCCAGCCAAGCTCAGACATTAAATCTGCTGACCAAGACAGCTCTACTACATCCGCCTTAGTCCCACTCCCAATCAGCAATCTCTAGTCGAGACACCTGTTGCCAGTTTAAATTTGCTGCATACTTTAAGTCTAAATCGAATTTATTTTAGCGCATGCGCAGCTTGTTGCTTGCATATTTGCAGGCTTTAATTTGCTGCTTGTATAACGTAGCATATGCCAAGGTGTATTAGTTGCAAATCTTAGCCGCTAGAGGGCGCAACTGTTTAACAAACAAGCGTTTTATATATTCAAATGTTTATTTTCTGCGCCGCAACGAATCGATCGGCTTAGATCTGACAAACTTGAGCCAAAATAAACTTCGATTTAATTAAATTAGCCAATAAATCTAAAAATATATATATGTGTCAAAAATGATTGTATCACAGTTTTTTATGTAAATTATTATTTGATTTTTGTATTTTGTATATTATTAACTTTTGTTTTTTAAGCAGCTTAAATTTGCTGAGAGAAGTTTTTAACGGAAACTCATAAGCATAAATTTCTTAACTTTGATTAACATGACAAAGACTTTTTATTAAGACTTGGCTAAACTTTTCTGCTATTGTTTGTTTTTCTAATTCCCACATGTAATATTCCCAGTAAGAACAAATGTATATATTTAAATTTCGTTGTTTGTTTATTTTGAAAGGAATGTGTCTAATACTACAGGATGGATGCCTGGTTCCAGCTTAAAAGTTGAATGCGGGCTGAGGGTCGTTGGGGTAGCTGTAGCCCTTGTGGACAGGCTCTGGGTGATACACAGGCTCTGGCACACGCACGACAGGAGCTGGGTGATAGACGGGCAACACAGGCTTGTGCACAACAGGAACCACAGGTGCCACTGGATGGTGGACAACTGGAGCCACTGGGTGGTGGACAACTGGAGCAACTGGGTGGTGCACAACTGGAGCAACTGGGTGGTGGACAACTGGAGCAACTGGGTGGTGGACAACTGGAGCCACCTGGGTGGTGGAACACCTGGAGCCACTGGTGGTTGGCAACGGGCAGGCAGTAACTCGTTGTTGACTCTTAGCCTGGACATCGACGATGGGGCTGTGCACAATTTGGGACTGGGCACAGGTTGTGACAATAGACAATTGGAAGCCACTGGGTGGTGGACAACGGGAGCCACTGGATGGTGGCACGACTGGAGCCACTGGGTGGTGGACAACTGGAGCAACTGGGTGGTGGACGACGGGAGCCACTGGATGGTGGACAACGGGAGTCACGATCTTGTGAACAGGAGGCAAGTACTCGTTGTTGATCTTGTGCACAACTGGGAGTGGCACTGGATGATGGACGACTGGAGCCACTGGGTGGTGGACAACGGGAGCCACTGGATGGTGGACAACTGGAGCCACTGGGTGGTGAACAACTGGTGCGGGTGGCAGGTACTCATTGTCGGGCTTGTGCACGATGACCTCTGGCTGACGGACGATGGGAGTGTGGTGGACGATGGGAGTGTGGTGGACCACTGGCACGCTGGGAACGTCAATCACGAAGGGCTTAAGTGGCTCCTGGTAGTGATAGCCATCCTCATGCAAGTTGTCGCTGTGCGAGAACAAATGCGAGACATCAGCGCTGACGGCTGCCACCAAAGCGAGGGCGATCAAAAGTTTCTGCAAAGCAAGCGGTGAGTTGAACAATTAATTATTAAATAATCCAGGCGAGTGTTGCACTAATTCACAAATTAATTTCACAGTGTTGCACATTTATATATTTTGAGAATTTTTTGTTGAACACATGTGGTTTATCCTCTGTAACGATCTGTGTTCGGGTTGCTTACCATGTTGCTCAGCTTGAAATTCACAACACAAATGTCGAAATATCACTGTGCTGGCGTTAAAGACTAGCTGATTATTTATACCTCGTCGTCGTCTGCTTCAGGATAGCGGCGACAACAACAGCAATCAAAGCCAAACATGCCAAAAGCAGAAGCTTCTCGGCAACAGCGAGCAAGCAGGCAACAGTTATTAAGGCGGATCGTCATTCATTCGCGTTGCCGAGTCTCGAAAAACCAAAAAAACCCAAGAGAAAAAAACAGTCGAAATGTTTAACGAACCTGATTGGGCTGGCTAACCGGCTATGACAGAACACACTCATAAAATTATTCTGCTCATCCTAAGCGTTATAGATTTTAAGCACAATGAAATGCAAATATGTGTAGTAACTAAAAGAAAATGTGTAAACAACAATATGCAAACTGTGGATACTCTAACAACTGCTTGAATTTGTAGCAATTTGTTTGTTAGCAATACAGCCTTTCATATTACGTATACGCATGCGCATTGCTCAGTGTAATGTTGTGCCAAACGAAGCTTAAAGTGTATACGCTCTTAGCTTAAAGTTAACGTAATATATTCATAATTTTACGGCCTGTCAACAAATGGCTTGTGTATGTATTTAAATAAAATTATCTATGCCTCAGCCAAAACAAGAACTGGCGTTCAACGATCGATAAGCCTAATAAAAAACTAAACAAATTTAAATAAGCTATTGTTTGTAAATCCAACAAAGAACTATTGATAAATCTGGCAAATACTTAATGTATTTATCAGTTTCAAGCGAGTTTTAGTACTTCGCACGCAAGTTATCATAAAAAGTGTATAATAAACTTTTATTGCAATTAATGAAATTGGAGAACGTCTTAAATTCAGTTCTTATGCCTGCTTAAACTTAAAGATTGCTATCAAATTTAACATGCATCATTTTTCGTGGATAGGTGTGGTAGGCATTTATGAGCCTGCAATTACTCAGAGACTGGCCTAAACAGCCTTCGAGCTCAATTTGCGTATCATCATATATTTGGGGAAACGAGTTTTTAATGAAGGGACAGCACTGACCTTTGTCACACACACCAGCTGCATGCATGGCAGGCTCTCAGCTCACATTTGACCTATAAGTGTTGATTGCCGGCTGTTTAAATGAAAGTAAAATAAATAAGCTGTTGATTTCTGGCAATTGTCAATAATACAAGTTCGGCTTTTAAATTTAATTCGCACACAAATATATTATCAATTGCTTAATATCAATAAAAAAAGTTCTGTTGTGTCGTTAATTTCTGATTTTTTAAAGCCAACGCTTAATTAGCACGCAAACATTTTAATTTTATTTTTTATTTTTGCCACAATTTTTAAATGTTCTCGTCGCTTCATTTAGCAGTCATAAAGTTCAAAGTTAACTAATGTCGACTTAAAAATTATAAACCAGCACGCATATTTGAATCATAAATGGTAAAGCATATTTTATAGTTTTATGTTATGAAAAGGGGATTTTTCTTTAGACAAATTCTTGAGTGCTTAATCGCCAGCAATCAAAATTTGAATTTATAATTGCAAAAGCTGGCGTTTATTTTTATAAATATGATATCGTCATCGAATTGTTTTATTATTCTTGTGGTATTCATTTAGCTCTAGGCATAAGAGTATGGATCAACCTGCAATAAAGCAAACTAGTCATTGGAATTTCGGAATCACATTGGCCCTGAGCAACACTTTTGCTTTCATTGGTTTCTGCTTTTTAAAGTCATCAAACTATACTCTAACTAAAACCATATCAGAGCTGTCAGCTAAATCTATTAATTCAGCAAATATTTCCGGCACTTAATCCAAAAGCTGTACATAAATGGCAACAAAAAGTAGAGCACGTGTCAAAGAATGTCAACAAACAATGTCAATGTGAGCAAACAAACGCTACGCAAATTCATTCATAAATAGTAATTTATATAGTAAGTAGTAGCTTATTAATTTTACATTATTCTATGTCACAGGATAAATTACGTAATCAATGTCAAATAAAATAAAATATACATATTTTAATACTCGTGTCAGCACTCAAAACAAAACGGAAAAAAACACACAAATTTGCAATATTGTTGTCAACAGAAGATAACAAACAAAAAGCAATCGTAACAATGGCAATCCAGAATCCGAAAAAAAGGCAAATGCAACCTGTTCCATTAGTTTTTTTTACGTTTATTTTTAACTTTTTTTCGACTCACATCATCTCTGATTAGATATAAGTTTAATGCCATGTGTTCCATTAGTTTTATGTTAACTAAACTACAAATATGTTGCCATAGAACGTGTAGACCAAATGTGTGTCTTGCGTGTATTTGCATAATAAATAAATAACAACATTATACACAAATCGTATAATTTGTTAAGCATTATATACAACATAACGCGCAATCAAAACAAATACATATAAATTTTAAAGGCTAGGCGCAGGCTAACAGCGCGGTTTGTGTCTTCGCTAAGTGCCACTGTTAACTGCCAACTGGTTTAATGTTTAATAAGTTCTCTTTGTTTGCTGATTAAATTTTGTTTATAGAATTATTTTATTGAATACTTGCTTGAGAAATAAAAGCATTTCGTATTTTGTTTGAAAGCGACAAAAGTGAAAGAATATCAGCTTCATATAATATACCTTTTACAGTTAGCCTTAATGGCATTTAATGACTTGTTGAGCTGCTTCTAGATTTGCAACATTTTGAAAGCATTAACTGATTGCTTAAATTGGAATCTCTAGTTTAATGGCACTCACATACATAAGTATATCATTTAAATATACTTTTGGCTCTACCAGAACTCAAGTGGTACTCAGTATAAATATACGCCCAACTTAGCAGCAAACATACAATTCATAGCTTACACTTTGAAGGAACAACATGGTGAGTAGAAAGCGATCGCAATTTCTCAAGCGCCAGGCACATAAATTGCAAATTTTTTTCCATTTCCAGCATTTCCAACTCTTGACCGTCGCTTTGGCTCTGCTGGGCTGTGCTACCGCCTCACACGTTGCCTATGGTGGTGATGCTCTTAGCGGCTCCTATCTGGCCCCAGCTCGTGGCTATAATCCAGTGGTCTCAGTGGTGCCAGCCGTGCATCAGCGCGCTGCCTACTATCCCCAAGCCCAGGCCGTGTATCCCCGTTCCCAAGTTGTGTCCCATGTTGTATCCCAACCCCGTGTTGTTGTCCAGCGTCCCGCATACGTGCAGTCCGCCCATGTGCCCGCCTACACCACCAGCCATGTGACTCGCCATGTTGTGCCTCAGGTGAACACCTACCGCACCTACGCCGCCCCCGCTGTCCACCAACAGGTCTACGCCGCCCCAGCTGTCCAGCGCGCTGTCTACACCGCCCCAGCTGTCCACCGCGCTGTTGCTCCTGTGTACTCCACTGGTCTGGTCGCCGGACACGGAATCCATGGTGGCTTGGCTCGCACCTATCTGCCACCCAACGCCGAGTACCGTAAATAAGCCGTAAATAGACAGAGCAGCACATCCAACTGGTTTTTGCGGTTTATCCCACACCGCAAGCACTCAGATTGAGATTCATTCAAATGCAAATGCCGCGGCCAAGAAGAAATGTTCAACTTGATTAGCATTTTACCGAAACCAAACGCATAATAAAAAGAAAAAGCAATAACAAAAAGCAAACAAACACACAATTTTCAATATATATATATAAATTATGAATAGCTAAAAATATGGAAAAACTTTATGTTAACAAGGCAATAACCTTTGCTATGACGTTTATCCCTTATAGCTTTTTAGGCCATTAATTAATCATGAAGAATATTAACGTAGATAAGCCCACTCATGCTGCCATTTGCATATCAAAACAAATATGTTTTGTTCAAGATACAAATCTAGAGTGACTACTTTTTGCTTCAAGTGACTAAATCTGCTTTGCATATTTAAATTTAAACTGTGCGCTAACATATAAAAATTCGATTACATCTGCATAACATAAAAATTTCTTTTACTTCATTTTATGCTGTAGTGTATAATTTTAATGGTAGCTTCAAACTGATCTTAAGTGTTGAGAAACAATTAAAAACAATTTAATATATTCTTGGTCAATTAACAATTTTGCAGTTCTGGCTTTTGCTTTTTAATGTTGCTTCAACTTTATAAATATTCATGCACTGATATTACTTTTCGCATTTGACACAGCAACAAATGATTAAATGTTAAATATAAACAAGCAATAGTTGTCTATTTTTAATAATTTGCAGTTGCTTTGATTGATGGCTCGCATTACTTCCGTTCAAGTATTAGGACTTGCTGGCGGGTATAAAAGGAATGCGTTCCATTGGCAAAAATATTATTCGTTTCTTGTCAGCTGTTTAGCAGAAATGGTAAAATAAACACGTCGCTAACTATTTTGCGGATTATAATTGTAATTTGTTTGCTTGGCAGAAATATTTGCTTCTAACTTTGGCTGCACTGGCATGCGCCAACGCTCAGTCGGGCTACAACTATGGAGCTCCTGCTGCAGCTGCTTCAGTGGCCGCTCCAGTGAGAACCTATGTGCCACCCGCACCACAACCACAGCAACAGCATTTTGCAGCTGCCTCAGCGCCGGCGCCTGTCTTTCATGCTGCTCAAGCTGCGCCAGCACCAGCTGTCTCCAGATCTTATGTGCCACCCACTGCGCCCGTTCAGCAACATTTTGCTGCACCAGCTCCAGCTGCCGCCCCACAAGTTCATCATAACGCTGCTGCCTCAGCGCCAGTTCAAAGCTTTGCTGTGGCCGAATCTCATCCAGCGCCTGTTAGAACTTATGTGCCACCCGCACCACAACCGCAACAGCATGTGGCTGCGCCCGCTCCACAAGTTCATCATCATGTTGCTGCTTCAGCGCCTGTGCAGTCTTATGCAGCTCCTGCTGTTGCCGAGTCCATTGGCTCTGGCTTTGAGGCTGCCGCTTCTGCTCCTGCTGCTGCCCATGCTGGCTACCAGTATAGAACCGTTAGACGCAAGGTGTACAGAAATCGCGCTTAAGCCACAGTGCTGCACAATAAAGAACCTTAGCTGAACAAAAGTAGCGACTGCTGTTGGTTATTGAACTCGCTGGCGTATGCGCAATGCCTTAATAAATTTAAAAGCTGCCATGCCAAGTGAACTGAACTGATTTGCATTTCAATGCAGTCACCCAATTAAACAAATGGGTCACAGGGAAAATTCTCACGCTGCACAAACGGGTTTACGGGCTGCAAAGATTTCACTATAAAATCAACTGGCAATTGCAGAATCGATACAGACGTACAATGGTAAGAGCACAGTGGAATAACAGCTCAAGTGCAGCAGAGAACTAATCCCTTTTTTCTATAACTTCTAGTTCGTGTCCCAAGCCTTGTTGTTTTGCCTGCTGGCCATTGGCTGCCTAGCCACACCGCATAAGTATCCGCGCCATCAGCGCGAGTACTACGATGAGGAGCATGAGTATCATTATCTGCCGCATGAGGAGCGCGTCTCTCACTATCGCAACCAGAAGCACTCTAGCTACCACAAGGAGCCGGAGCACGAGCACGTCTATCATCATCAGCCCAAGCAGCGCGTCGATCATTTCCATCACTACGACAAGCAGCCCGACGTGCATACCAAGCACATTCATTACCAACAGCCGCAGGCGCCAGTAGTGCGCACTGCTGAAGTCTTTACGCCAGTGCGTCAAGTGGTGAGCAGACGTCGTCGTCCTGGCGCCAGAGTTTTGTACGCCAGTGCGCCCAACTCGGTGTTCCACACTCAAATCAATTTGCAGTCACAGGACAGCGAGCTCAACTCCGCTGCAGGACTTGTGCTAGATCCTGCCAATCAGTTGGCCGCCAATAATACGCCAGCTGCTGGCCAGTTGCCAACCAATGCGCAGCCCATTAATTGCCAATTTCCAGTTGCAGGCAATCCGCCGCTCAACTGTCGCAACGTGAATCCAGCACCAGGTGGTGATCAGTTGCCTGCCAATGCTTTTGTGCCAAATAACCAGCAGCCAACTGGCGCTCAACTCCCAGCAAATGCTTTCGTGCCCAACAACAACAACAACAACAATGGACCAGGACAACAGCCAGCGCCTGGCGGTGCTCAGCTGCCTGCAAATGCTTTTGTGCCCAACAACAATCAACCACAAAATAATGGCAATGGCAACAACAATTTCAACAACAACAACAATAACAACAACAATTTCAACGGCAATGGCAACAATCCACCGCAGGGCGCTCAGCTCGGCGCCAATCAGGGCGTGCCCAATAATCAGCAGCAAGGAAATGGCAATGGTCAGTTTAACGGCAATGGTCAGCAACAGACGCAGCAAGGTTTTTTTGATCCATCGCTGAATGCAGGACAAGCTCTGCTGTTTGGCCTGCAAACGCCAGTCATACCCATTATACCCGCTTTGGGTGCGCAGCTGCCTGTGGCAGCGCGTGTGCCACAGAATCTATTTAATCCTGTTTTTGGTGCACAAGCGCCTGCTGCAGCACCAGCTCCAATTCCAGCTGCGCAAGCGCCCATTGCTGCGCCAGCTCCAGGCGGCGCGCAGCTGCCCGCCGTCGCTAATCCTTTGGCCAATCCTGAGCCTGTGCTGCGCACTGGCTCGCGTCGTCGCAGTGGACGCCAGCGCAATCGCTCCAACTATCAAGGTCTCAATGTGCTGAGCGGTCATGTCTTTGGACAGCCACAGCTGCAGGGTCCTACACACTCCGCGGGCAATCAGCAGGATATTAACATAATCGATGGCAATTTCTATAGATATCCCGGGCAGCGCGGTCTAGTTCGCGTGAATGGCAATCAACGCAATATATTTCTAAACGGTGATGATTACTTGGATGACTACGATGAGGTAACCACCACGGGCGTCGCCTTTACAGGCGGTGCTGCTGCTGTGGGCGCTGCCAGCACGCAGAGCTTCAGCGTGGATCAGCAAGCAGCAGGCTCGGAGCATGGCTACAGCTACAAGAGTCCCAAGCACATAAAGTAAGCCAAACGAACGAATATACTATATATATATCATAAATTGTAAATAAATTATAGCAGCAGCAATTGCTTAAAGAGCAGCATATAAATATAATTTAAAGCATTGCATAATTTGGGGCGTCAACAGCTATTGGCCATATCCGTTTCCGTTACGAAAAGCTTTAAGCTTGCTAAGCTGGCTTGAAAACAAGCTAAGCGCAGCTTTACACAGCGCTACAAAAATGCGGTTTCGAGCTTTGTGTTAATGGAAAACTAATTGGCTTAACAAATTAACAATTCAGTGATTTTAGCATGGAAATTGACGTTGCAATTTGTACACATTGTTCGAGCAAAAGCAGGAACTACAAGTGGACTAACATTATAGTCATTAATACTCAGCCAATTGGGCTAACAAATTAAGTGTTGGCCGGCGCAAAAAGTAAGTTAAAACTAGTTCAGTGGTTCGCATAATGGCAAGCGCTACAGCTACAGTGAGCGTTAATAGAAAGGAAGATGAGCACATCTTGGCTGCCCCATCCAACTATCAAAATCCAAACACAGCAAGCAGCGCTCAATTGTCAGCATAAATTAATGCGTTCATTTAGATGCGATTCTCATGCAAATGATACAAAACTTGAGCTTCAAATACAAAAAAAGCCAAACTAAGCTCGAACAATCGACGCTGTAAACACAAGTAGGAAAAAAATAAAGCTACAAACTCTACACAAATACGAGCTTACATAGCGCTATAGATATTTATTTTGATATAGGTATAGCATATATTTACCAAGTGTTGTTTATGTTTGTTAAATTCAGCCAAGCCCACACAGTTGATTGTCAATATTTGTCAGCTCGCTCTTCAATCATAGCCACAGTTGTTGGCTCCGCTTCAGTTGCAGCTTCAGTCATTACACATGCAAAGCGATTCGTTAGCTAATTAATTAGGCAGCCACTGTTGCGTACACTGCGCATCAAGATCTTGAGCTTGAGAAAGCTCTTAAGCATGCGCTATAAATCAGCACAAATGCGTTTTATTTACATTTATTATTATTTATGGCACTTTGCATAAATATTAGAATAACAGAGCGTTGACTTGAACTTCGCTGCCGCTGCCGCTGCCGCTGCGGCTGCGTGGCAAGTTCAAGTATAATTTTTGCAAATTTATTTTTGGCTTGTTTCTAGGCGAGTAGTGCTGGAGTTCAATGATCCGCATAGATAGAGTACCCGCAGTAATTTTATACGCCCCGCTCAATTGGCACATTGCCTATGAGCTCCGTAGCCAAAAACCCTGGGAACTTAGCCAAAGGGCCGCGTTTACATGGATTGCGTCATGCTCAAACATAGATCGAGAGCTCTCGGTCATGATTAATATGTTGTAATTTCAAACTAGAAATACAATTACCAAAATCTCAAGCTATCTTCACACTTGTTGCCATCGATCAAGCAAGCAAGTTGAAAGCAAAAGAAAAAAAACTTTTGTTGTGCCACGCGTATGAATTTATAATGAGCTCGCCGCGTGTTGGAAGTGTGCGCAGCTCTGTTTTTGTGTTTTGCTTTTATTGTGTTTTATGGTTATTATTTTTATTTAATTTCTTATTTTGAGTAGGTATTTATTTCTTTTTTATTCGCTAGTGGGAGCTGAAGATGCGCTACATGATGATGTTGATGGCGGCACTTTCTAGTTGCTGCCAGCAGAGCTTGAAGATAAACTGGTTTTCAGAATGATTTATCATACATTTAACATAAACGCAAAAAGAGCATTAAAAAACAAAAGCTTAATTTATCATAAAAGACTAAAACGTGTACTTAACAAGAACTTTAAATCGTAGCAAGCAAAGTAAGCTTATTAATGCTCTAACTTACAAGAGAACATAACGAACTGTGTATCAACTTATAAATGTATTAATGTTGGCTCATAAAATATACAAACGTTTATTTTTCTATGCGTTAGCTGCAAGACCTTTGGCTTAACGTAAGTCTATGCAACTTTATTTGGTTAGGGTATACGCAGCGAAATGAAGTCGCGCGTGTGCTTCTTTTTTTTTTAGGAAAGGAAGCGAGTAAGAGTTTAGCTGCATAATTCAAAGCGTATTAAATTAATTATAATAGAATTTGCATAAATAAAAGGCGACGTAAAAAGGTTTTGGTTAGACTGTGCGACGCTTTGGCCAGCAATTTGCAAATTATCCACACAGACTAACTAAGCGCACTGCCAAACATTTGAAGTTAGGCTTGGGGCTTGCTGAAGCGTAGCGGCAAGGCGGCTAAGACGCAGTTGGTAACACAATCAACTAACAACTAAGCTGCTGTGTTCCCAGTTTTAGCCAGAGCTACTGGCTATAATAAGATGCGTAATATGTGCACAGCCGTATTTATAAATAGTATGTCTTCGCTATCGGCTGACAATATAATGTTTAATTCTTATGATGCTTGTGTGTGTGTGTGTGTGTGTGTGTTCTCGATTCTATGGTGGGACGAGTCTAAACTGCCATTCACTAATTTGCATATTTATGCCATTTCAGCATAGACATTAATTTTGAAATGGCACTTTTAAGTGCTCGGACCGGCTAACCAAAAATACAAGAAACTAAAAACTGCTACAACACTTTGCCATATAATAAACGCGTTGGTGATGTATTGTCTTCGAATTGTATAGAATAGAATAGAATGGAATAGTGTTTTATATAGAATAGTATCTAGCTGCGTAAAGAAAGGCATAAACAGGTCTAGAGCGGGACTGATGCGTACATAGATTAGTTTCTTAATTAGTCAAGTTATCAATTGTTTGCCATTTTCTAGTCTAATGTTGCACGCATACAGGAAATCTATTGTTTATCAAATCAAAATTAAATTGAATAGAAATTCTATTTTATGGCCCGGTCTACACTGTGTTTATAGCACAACTCAATTAGCCAAACTGGTTGCCAAAAAAAAAAAAAAAAAAGCAATAACAATTTGGCCAGCATTTACCAAATTACCAAGTTACCGAGCTTAATGCTGACATGGCAGCAGCAGCAGCAGCACCACCCACTTAACAATGAGCGAATCTCAAGTGCAAAGTTAAAGCCTTGAAGCCGTGCATAATTATATTGTTGTTGTTGCTCTTGTGTACTTCTGGAAATTATTATTAAAGTCATCCTTCAACTGTACGGAACCAATTAGTTACCTGGCGCTAGACTAACGAGCCTGGCTCTTTAATGGCACAATTTAGCATTGATGTTGATAGCACTTAAACGTTTGCAATTCCTTATCGATTTTTTGAGTTGGCAACGATCATTAATCATGCAAAAAAAAAAAAGCTTAACTATTCGCAGCTTGAGCTTAAAATTGCCTTATCGATTTCATGGCTAATTTATAACAAAAGATTGCAGATTAATATAGTTAACAAATCTATTAATGCGCTCAAACAAGTGTGTGCACAAAAGCGTGCCAAGCTCGGCTAAGCTGCAATGATAAATATGCGATGCGTATACTTAATGTTAAGCAACAATAAAAGCGATTGTATGCTTCTCCCAAAGGATCGTTTTAGCGCTGCCATTTACATTTTATAAATAAATGTGTGCTCACTTAAAATTCAATTTAGTTTTTCTGGCGTTGCAAGCTTTTGTTAAGCGATTTGCCTATTGTTAAATAAAACTATCAATGGACCAATGGCAATATTGCGCGTGTCTGCCAACATCTTCTTATATACGTATATACTTTATATCCGGCATACAATATACGCACTAAATAAATTATAACGAAATATGGCAACATTATATCAGCGTTTTGTTTGATTGAATGCCGTGGCTTCGCAGTTCCTGCAAATGATTAATGAACAACGACGACATGACAACAATACTTTGTATACAGCAACATAACACAAGTACAAAACTAACATAACATATGTTTCTATATGGCAGATGTGCATATATACAGATATCGGTTTGTATTCTGATACAAATAAGAGACTTTATTATATTTTTGGACATTTAAATTTATATTGAACCGGCTTGATTCAAATAAATGTAGTTTTTGTAGCTGCTTTTGTTTTTATTGTTGTTGTTCTTCTTCTTGTTGTTGTTGTTGTTGTTGTGTTTCAAATGCTCCAATAGCAAACGACAGTGTGTGAGCGTGATGTCCATCAAATGTTTTGCATAAGATCAAAGAAAACAATTAAGAGAATCCGTCCGCAGCGATTTGGCCAATAAACTTTTTTTTTTTGTGTTTGCTTTTCAGCATCTCTCAAGCTTGTTGTGCGAATGTAAGCGTTGACGCCGACGTCGCTGCCGCAGTCGCCATAAGCTGCTGAGCAAGCTGGTCACTTGTGTGCTCCGAGTTAATTGAGCCACAGCCGCGACTTAGAACTCATGCAGAGCGACAGAGCCGTGCGAATTTACACCGCGTGTGAAGACGCTTACGCTGCCGTCGCCGTCGACCGTCGACCGTCGACGTTCGCGTCGCAGCCAACAGCGACGTTTCGATGACGCAAATGCAGGGCAGCGCTACGTAGCGCTGTAACTTCACTCTGCGCTGGCTAGAGCGGAGAATTTGTATAAATACCAAACGTTCTGCGTATTTCATCATTCGAGTTTCGGTTTTCCTGTTGTGAACAAGCAGCTCAATCGTTCAAAATGGTACGACACCTATCCCACCTCCATATCCATCTCCAAGGATTAATTTCAGTGCTGCAGTGACGGATTCTAATCTAACAATTTCTACTCTTGATTTGCAGAAACTGTTTATCGTTGCTTTCGCTGTGATCGCAGCTGTGGCCGCTGATGTCAGCCACCTGCCCACCAATGAGTACTTGCCCCCTGTGCAGGATGCTTTCTCTGTTGCTCCCACCAACGAGTACCTGCCCCCTGTGGCCAACACCGTCGAGCAGGGCGAACTTGCTGCTGATGGATACCGTTACAAGACCCACCGTCGCACCGTGCTCCGTCGTCACCGTCGTGATGTCAACGAGCTGTCCAACGAATACCTGCCCCCAGTTCAGGAGACCGTTGTTGCTGCTCCCACCAACGAGTACTTGGCCCCAGTTGACGCTGAGCCCGCTCATGAGCTTGCCGCTGATGGTTACCGTTACAAGACCCACCGTCGCGTGATCCGTCGCCGTCGTGATGTCAACGAGCTGTCCAACGAGTACCTGCCCCCAGTTGCTGCCCCAACCTCCGAGTACCTGCCCCCAGTTGCTGCCGTTGAGGCTGCTCCAGTTGCCGCCGTTGAGGCTGCCCCCGCCCATGAGCTCGCCGCTGATGGTTACCGTTACAAGACCGTCCGTCGTGTGATCCGTCGCCGTCGTGATGTCAACGAGCTGTCCAACGAATACCTGCCCCCAGTTGCTGAGGCCCCAATTGCCCAGGAAGTCGCCATTGAGTCTGCTCCTCTTGCTGATGATGGTTACCGTTACAAGACCGTCCGTCGTGTGATCCGTCGCCGTCGTGATGTCAACGAGCTGTCCAACGAATACCTGCCCCCAGTTGAGGCTCCGATTGCCCAGGACGTCGCCATCGACTCTGCTCCTCTTGCTGATGATGGTTACCGTTACAAGACCGTCCGTCGTGTGATCCGTCGCCGTCGTGATGTCAACGAGCTGTCCAACGAATACCTGCCCCCAGTTCAGGATACCGTTGTTGCTGCTCCCACCAACGAATACTTGGCCCCAGTTGATGCTGAGCCCGCTCATGAGCTCGCCGCTGATGGTTACCGTTACAAGACCCACCGTCGCGTGATCCGTCGTCGTCGTGATGTCAACGAGCTGTCCAACGAGTACCTGCCCCCAGTTGCTGCCCCAACCTCCGAGTACCTGCCCCCAGTTGCTGCCGTTGAGGCCGTTGAGGCTGCCCCCGCCCATGAGCTCGCCGCTGATGGTTACCGTTACAAGACCGTCCGTCGTGTGATCCGTCGCCGTCGTGATGTCAACGAGCTGCCCACCAACGAGTACCTGCCCCCAGTTGCTGCCCCAACCTCCGAGTACCTGCCCCCAGTTGCTGCCGTTGAGGCTGCTCCAGTTGCTGCCGTTGAGGCTGCCCCCGCTCATGAGCTCGCCGCTGATGGTTACCGTTACAAGACCCACCGTCGTGTTGTGTACCGTCGTCATTAAGTTTCATTCCTACACGAAATGTTTAACTAAGTGATCAAATTGTACTCATTTTGGAGTGCAATATTTGATATAAGAATAAATCCGATTATCATTATCGAAATAAAATATTTTGAAAACAAAATTTATTAAACATTTAATTTTATGATATGCCCATCTTTGGAGTAACTCATAAATTCCTTTGATTTTGTATAAGAACAAGGGTAAGATAAAATTAGGTTTGCCCCAAGACCTTAAGCCAACAACCACAAAATTTAGAAAAGAATTTTGCATGTCCCTTAAAAGGGAATCTAAAAATAATAGCATACAATATTAACATATTATTATAGTTTTGGCGTTTAATTTTTTGTTTCAACCTATTATTTTGATCACTTTATTATTTCATATGTAGTTTGCTAATACACTTTATGTATTTAAATATTTGATGGTAAATAACTGATTTGTTTTTAAATGGATGCGTTTATGCATCAATTCAATAAGAGTTAATGATAAGTAACTAGTGTAATTAATTATAATGTTTCAAATTACAACTATTGACATTAGATATTGCCTTTCGTCTGTCTATAAGTTTAAACTGTTCACCTTTTTGCGCTCTGATAATTATTATGTTATGCTTACAGACTAAGTTATCGGTATTTACATTTTATGTTAACAGCTAGTATCGATAGATCGCCAATATCGAGCGGCCAGCTGACCTACTACCGATCCTAGTCAGCTGGCCACAATATTTAACTTTTTAGCATCAAAGATTGGCAATATTGCCGGCACTGTTCTTATTTTACCTGTGAAATAATTTATTGACAAAATGTCTGCCAAAATGTCTGGTAAATTAACTCAATTGCTTAATTTGGAGGCTTGAGTGTATGCAAATGAAGTCTTAGCTTTCGTGTTGATTAGATTATTAGATAGAGATTAATATGTTTCATAAACGTTTTGAAGTGAAATTATCAAGTATTGCAGATGGAAGTCGGTAAACCAGATTTGGAATTAAAAAAAGTCACCGCCAGTTTGGTAGATTATAGATTTGAATTAAATGTGAACATCAATATTCATTGTCAGCGCTAGTTAAAAATATTGTCGGACTCAGTGCGGCCAAAAATTGCAAACTCGAATAAAACCTGATCGGCAAAACTATAATAGATTTATGTTCAATTTCATCTATTGTCTCTTTGAACTTTTTTTGTACAAAGCATCAAAAATAATTAATTTAAGCAAAGTTAAATGCAAATTTTTGTTGACACAGCATCAGCGCTGAGAATCATATAAATATGCGACAAAAGTGTAGTTAGAGCATCATTTCCATTTGGATTCTACAGCTGGGTACCAGTTAAGAAGCTAGCAAAAATGGTACCAAGATCCCTTAACAGCACACCAAACGCCACTGCAGGATAACTAATAACCTGTTGATTTTATTTCAGAAATTCTTGTTGATCTGCGCCCTCGTCGCCGCTGTTGCTGCTGATGTCAGCCATCTGCCCAGCAACCAGTATCTGCCCCCAGTGCATCACCAAGCAGCCGCTTCTTATGCCGCTCCTAGCTACGAAGCTCCTGTGAGCTACACTGCCGCCGCTTCGGCTCCAGCTCCAGTTCACTACAGCGCCCCTGCTCCTGCTGTCCACTATAGTGCTCCTGCTCCAGTCCAGCACTACAGCGCTCCAGCTCCTGCCGTCCACTACAGCGCTCCAGCTCCAGCCGTCCACTACAGCGCTCCTGCTCCAGTCCATCACTACAGTGCTCCAGCTCCTGCAGTCCACTACAGCGCCCCCGCTCCAGCTGTCCACTACAGCGCTCCCGCTCCAGTCCAGCACTACGCCGCCGCTTCTGCCCCCGTTGAGACTTACAGCGCCCCCGCTGAGACCTATGCTGAGTCTGCTTTTGAGAACTACGAGTCTGCTGCCAGCGATGTCGCTCCTGCCCACTCCTTCTCCGCCAACGATGGCTACCGTTACAAGACCCAACGTCGTGTTGTGCTCCGCCGCCATCGTCGTGATGTGAGCCATCTGCCATCCAGCGAATATCTGCCCCCAGTTGCTTCTGCTCCATCCAGCGAATACCTGCCACCAGTTGCTTCCGCTCCTGCTCCAGTCTACACACAAGCTGCTTCTGCTCCCGTGCAGACCTACTCTGCTCCCGTCCAGACCTACTCTGCTCCAGCTCAATCCTACGCTCAAGAGAGCTATGAGACCGCTTCCTCCAACGTTGCTCCAGCTCATACCTTCTCGTCCAACGATGGCTACCGCTACAAGACCCACAAGCGTCGCGTGCTCCGCCGTCACCGTTAAAAAACGGTTTACCATTGAGGCTTCCACAGCAATCCAGCATAATTCAATCAATTGTCTCCCTCGACATTGATTTGTAATTTACATGGTATTTGTTAGGAACAAATAAAAATATAAACTATCTCAGTAACCTTAACATTTTTATTTTAAACACGTTAGAATGCCTATTTTTTAATTAATTCTAGCTATTTAAGCTCAGGAAATTCTGGAAACACTAGTTAGGCACTCAGCAAAGTTATAGCATTGTAAGTAATACTTTTTTTGTAATAAATAGAGTTACACGCAAAAGTCTGTAGCTCAGAGACAATCAGGGTAAGTAACGCAGGTATCGGATGCAATTTCGCTGAATTACGGCTTATCAAAGTGCGATTTTTCACAAAAATTTGTCTTGTTAGTTTACTATTTTGTTCATAACTTCGCCAAATAATTTTTTAATTTCATACAACTCTTAAACTCCTTTAATGTGCTTCCAGCGCCATACAAATTGACGTATAAGCAATGACGCGGATTTTTTAGGCTTGAGTTACAGCTATGGCTAAAGTCTGATTAAACAAAAAGTTACTCCTCCAGCAATGGTTTTCTTGCCATAACTTGTGTCAAAACAATTTATTATTGATCGGTTTTTTGAAATACCTATTTTACAATATCAATGATTGATCCTCAAGAGACTATTTTTGAGTGTTTTTTTTTGGCCTGAGATATATTTTCTCAAAGTTAGAAATGATAAGAAATGAAGACAGCATCATTTTTGGGAAAAATTTTTACACGGGGTTACATCACGATTTTTTTCCAATATCGAAAATCTTAGAACTGACAAGTTTGTTTTGTTTGTTTGAAAATTTGGTATCAAAGTTCACTATTTTGTTCATAGCTTCGCCAAATAATTTTTGTACTCGCGCATATTTAGCCTAACATTTTAATTTATTTTCCCACGCAACATAAGACGTAAATAGAAACATTGGATCGGATTTTTTGGTATAGCTTTGCAAAAGTTTGAAATTAACAAGAAAGCTTGCTGCTTTGGCATTGGCATTTATTGCCAATTACTTGTCAAAAATTTTTGCTGAAGTTGCAGCCTATCATCAAAGTTTGATTATCCCACACAGAATTTTGGTTCTTTAGTTTACTGTTTTTGTTCATAACTTAGCCAAGGAATTATTTAAACATACCATACACCATCGATCATGCACCGCAGAAAAGTGCTGCATACTTTAAGAGTTAATTGAACCAAGAAGAGAGCCAATCGATCATGCATCGCCAGAACAAGTGCTGCATTACTTAAGGGTTGATTGATTACAAGAGAAGACGCATCGATCGATGCTACTGCAGAACAAAGTGCCTGCATACTTTAGAGGGTGAATTGTTACTTAAGAGAGACCATCGCATCATGCAACGGTAGAAAAAAAGCTGCTTTCATACTTGCCGGGTTGATTGGTACAAAGAGAGACCATCGAAATTTTTTTTTCTTTTTTATTTTATATTTAATAAGGTATACTCCCGCAGGGCAGCGTACTCGGACCATTGCGCATTCCAATAATCAATGGTTTTGCCGCGCATTCCAATAATCAATGTGTTTGCCGCGCATTCCAATAATCCATGGGTTGTTGCCTGCGCATTCCAATAATCAAATGTTTCCGCGAAATTCCAATAATCATTGGTTGCTGCCGAGCAGTCCTATAATCAATTGATTTGCCGCGCCATTCCAATATCAATGGTTTTGCCGCGCAATTCCAATAATCATTGTTGCTGCCGTGTTCTCCAATAATCATTGGTTGCTGCCGTGCAGTCGTAATAATCAATGGTTTTGCCGGCGCATTCCAAATCAATGTTTTTTGCCGCGCATTCCAATAATCCATTGTTTTGCCGCGCAGTCCTATAATCAATGGATTTGCCGCGCCTTCCAATATCATTGGTTGCTGCGGTGCAGTCCTATAATCAATGTTTTTTTGCCGCGCATTCCAAATAATCAATGTTTTTGCCGCGCATTCCATAATCAATGGTTTGCCGCGAAATTCCAATAATCATGGTTTTGCCGGCGAAATTCCAATAATGCAATGGTTTGCCGGACATTCCAATTAATCATGGTTGCTGCCGGCAGTCCTTTAATCATGGTTTTGCCGCGCATTCCAATAATCAGTGGTTTTGCCCGCGAAATTCCAATACATCAATGGTTTGCCGGCGAAATTCCAATAATCATCTGTTGTTGCCCTGGCATTCCCAATAATTCAATGTTTGCCGCGAAATTCCAATATATCAATGGTTTTGCCGCGCATTCCAAATAATCATGGTTTTGCCCGCGCATTCCAATAATCTTTGGTTGCTGCCGTGCAGTCCTATAATCAATGGATTTGCCGCGCATTCCCAATAATCCATTGTTGCTGCGTGCAGTCCTATAATCAATGGTTTTTTGCCGCGCATTTACAAAATCAATGGTTTTTGGCCCGCGCATTCCAATGAATCAATGGTTTGCCGCGAAATTCCAATAATCAATATGGTTTTGCCGCGAAAGTTTCCGAATAATTCAAATGTTTGGCCGCGAAATTTCCAATAATCATCTGGTTGCTGCCGTCATCCTATAATCAATGTTTTTGCCAGCATTCATAATCAGGTTTTCCGCCATTCCATAAATCAATGGCTTTTGCGTCCGCGAATGCCAATAATCATTGGTTGCTCGACCGTGCAGTCCTATAATCAAGCTGATTTGCGCGCATTCGCAATAATCATTGGTTGCTTGCGTGCAAGTCCTAATAATCATGGTTTTTGCCGCGCATCCAAATATCAATGGTTTTGCCGCGCATTCAATAATCAATGGTTTTGCCGCGAAATTCCAATAACAACTTGGTTTTGGCGCGAAATTCAATAAATCAATGGGTTTTTTGCCGCTGAATTCCAATAAATCATTGGTTGCTGCCGTGCAGTCCTAAAATCAAATTAATGGTTTTTGCCGCGCATTCCATAATGAACAATGGTTATTTGCCGCGCATTCCAAAATCAGTCTGGTTGCCTGGCCGTGCAGTCCCTATAATCAATCGGATCTTGCCGCGCATTTCCAATAATCTTGGTTGCGTGCCGTGCAGTCTATAAAATCAATGGTTTTTTGTGCTGTATGCGCATTCCAAACATCAATTGGTTTTTGCCGCGCATATCCAAAATCAACTGTTTTTGCGCGAAATTCCAATAATCAACCTGTTCGCCGCGAAATCAATACTCAAGTGGTTTTGCCGCGAAATTCCAATAATCATTGGTTGCTTCCGTGCAGTCCTTTAATCAATGGTTTTTGCCGCGCAGTCCTATAATCAATGGTTTTTGCCGCGAAATTCCAATAATCAATGGTTTTGCCGCGAAATACTTTCCAATAATCATTGGTTGTTGCCGCGCATTCCAAAAATCAATGGTGTTTGCCGCGCATTTCAATAATCAATGGTTTTTGCCGCGCAATCTCAATAATCAATGGTTTGCGCGCATTCCAAAATGCATTGTTGCTGCTGTGCAGTCCTATTAATCAAATGGATTTGCCCGCGCATTCCTAATCATTGTTGCTGCCCGTGCAGTCCTATAATCAATGGTTTTGCCGCGCATTTCAATAAACAATGGTTTTGCCCGCGCATTCCAATAATCAAAATGGTTTCCGCGAAATTCCAAATAATTCATTGTTTTGGCCGCGAAATTCCAATAAATCATTGGTTGTTCCCGCGCATTCCTATAATCAATGGTTTGGCCGCGCATTCACATATTCAATGTTTTGCCGCGCCTTCCAATAATCATGGTTTTGGGCCGCGCATTCCAATAATCCATAATGGTTTTGCCGCGAAATTCCAGAATCAATCCTGGTTTGCCGCGAAATCCAAATTAACATGTTTTGCCGCGAAATCCAATAATCAATTGTTGCTGCCGTTGCAGTCCTATAATCAATGTTTTGCCGCCGCATTTCAATAATCAATGGTTTTTGCCGCGCCATTCCAAATAATCATGTTTTGCCGCGCATTCCAATAATCAATGCTTTTGCCGCGCATTCTAATAATCATTGGTTGCTGCCGTGCATCAATAATCAATGGTTTTTGCGCGCATTCCAATAATCAATATGGTGTTTGCCGCGCATTCCAATAATCATTGGTGTTGCCGCGCATTCCATAATCATGGTTTTGCCGCGCATTCCCCTAATAATAAATGTTTTGCCGCGCATTCCAATAATCAATGTGTTTGCCGCGCATGCAGTCCAATGATCAATGGTTTTGCCGCGCATTCCAATATCACTGGTTTTTGCCGCGCATCCAATAATCATGCTTGCCCGCGCATTCCAATACATCAATGTTTTGGCAAGCGAAATTCCAATAACACTGTTTTTGCCGCGCATTCCAATAATCCATTGTTTGCTTGCCGTGCGTCCTAAATCAATGGTTTTGCCGCCATTCCATAATCAAATGGTTTGCCGCGCATTCCATAATCAATCTGGTTTTGCCGCGCCTTCCAATAATCAATTGGTTTTCGCGGCGAATTCCAGTAATCATTGGTTTGGGCCGCGCATCCA